>NC_135215.1:27422646-28022646 GCF_052324685.1 Brachyhypopomus gauderio | reverse complement strand
ACGTGAGACGCAACGGAATGATTCAAACACACATGGTTTCATGGGTGTTGATATCAGCCAGTGGAACTAGACAAAAGAGGAATGACCTTGCAAGCAATATTTCCAAACTTCATACCACCAAGCATTCATTTCAGATAAAAGAAATATCTTATAAATATGAAGGTAACTACCACTACCCCCCCACCAAACAAAACAACAAAAAACCAACAATAATAACACACACACACACACACACACACACACACACACACACACACAACACAGAGAACTTGAACATGGAAGAAATGGTGGCCTGGCAGATCATCAGCAAAAATGACGAAGGCGAAATTCAGGTCTAGATTTGGGCATTAATGGACTGTTAAACATTTAAGACAAAGTTGTATATAAGGAAACTATCTTGATGCAAGGAAATGTTTGATACAGTTAATCTGTGCTATAATATGCCATGCAATTATATACTGTAGTATATACATAAACTAGGAAATCCAGACAGGCCAGCAAATAAAGTTAAATCAGCAATTCAAGAGCTAATGACTTTGTCTCAAAAACTAAGTCACAAATATTTTAGTCAGCACAGTTACCATCCAGTGGCCTCAAAGCACTCAGTGAAAGTTGCGATCCATCAAGGCCGAGTACTGCTGCAGTGGTTTGAGACTGTTTCTGTAACAACAGCATTGTTCCTATTGCAACAAAGTACCGCTAGTAGGCTATAGTGTGACTACTGTTCATCTCTAGAAGATATGAGACTTCTTAACTTCTGTTCTAGAAGCAGTGTTTCATACTTGGCATCTCCTTATAATTTCTGGACTTGCTGGATGTCACGTTTTCCTCTTAGCAAGACTCTTGGTAAATTCCTTCTCTGCTTTAAATGTTTCTCCACTCCTCCACTCTTCCTCAGATAAGTCTCAGTCTGTGTTTGAGGGAGATAGCAGTGCGGCAGGTGTGAAATGCTGTACTGCAGTCTGTTCTCTCTTTACCAGCTGCTACTGATCAAATAAAGCACACGAAACCATCTACATAATCAGCGAAGAGCAGATAAATGGGGGAGTAAGGCTTAGGGCAGGATTTAAGTTGGAAAGTTAGACGCAACCACTTTTAAGAATGTTGAGATCTATTTAACAAATGGATGGATTTCTTAGTTGAACGAATCTTGTTCAATATGTGCCGTTCTCTACATGATCTTCTGGCAAGACAAGGGTATCAAAACAATTCAATTCAATTCTCTTTCTCTCTCTCTCACACACACAAGCACAATGGAAACACCATTTCTCTCAGGTTAATGAAATAACTGCTTGTATGCATGCAGGTGTTTCCCTTCATGGTTTGTGTCATAAATCTATGTGAGCTGGAAGAAACTGCCAACATTTTAGGTCAACTACATAATTACTCACTCCCCTCCTCCTCTCCTGAAACTGCAGATAATCTGAAAACACGACCTCATTAAGAATACTAAAACACAGGGAATGTTCAACTCAATAATCACACTACATAAACAAAGGCCTGTCCATGCCAATCCATGTGCTGATGAAGTGGAGCATAACAATTTTTTTTTTGTGTGCCAGAATGATTAATGGGATATTAAATAAATAATGAATTAATGCTCATCTTTGAACAGGAGCAGAAAGTCTTTTTCACCCTTATGCTGCCCCCCAAAATAACCCATTATCCACATGCTGATTACTGAGGCAGTACAACAAAGCCATAGGGAGTCAGCAGCTGAGAATATTTATTTGAGTTCACTGGATCACACTTTGCTGGCTCACACTTAGGCTACTGCCCCAGCGACCTAGACCAGGATGAGCAGATGTAAATGGATGGCAAGATGGATGGATGCATCACATGAACCAGCTTGTTCCATTTACACAAGGCTACATATGTAGAATGTTTTTATGCATGTACCGTTATCTATGGGGTAAAATGTGTGGGTTGTGGATGACCTTTCTAACGTGGATATTTAGAGGACACCTAAATATTTGAAGGGAATGTGGGTAAAGTTGTTTGTAGTTGTTTGCAAGGGCCAGATACTGGTACAGGATGGTGCCATGGAGGGTCTCCTCTACTTAACTTTAAACCCTTCTCTAGACAGATCCTGTGTTCTTGTGCTGGAGTAGATGTTTTAGCACTTAAAATGATAAATTATGTATTTGAAAATGGAGATTCTTTATGGGTCATTGCCAGTTAAATGCTATTAACCATACAGATTCTTATCACTAACCCTGGATTGAAGAATCATTTATAAGCCTTATAAAGGCACAAATGCTACTCCACATTTGACTGGCCAGAAGATTCTAGTATGTTGATGTCCACTATATAAGCAGGAAAAGACAACCTTTACTATGTCTGTTTTGTGACTTTTTGATGAAATTCTAGGCTGATTGTATATTCAATTTGTCAGTTTATTAAAAGCAAATTTTTGACAGAAATATTGGTTAGAGATCCACAGAAGACATCAGGATGTATTTCGGTGGTTGTTGGTTACCACTGCTATTTTAAGATAAGACTATCCTTTATTAATTCTTCAGCAGGAAATAGCAGCAATAGGGGGATAGTACAATGGCTTCAGAGGCACTGAATGTATACAATGATTGTGAATATAAAAATGTTTAAAAATAAAATAGTAGGAGAACATAAAATCAATAGAGGTAATATATACATAATTATACATAGCATATATTTCACTATTGCAAAGTTTGGTCCACAAACATAATTACAATCATAAAGGCAATGATTGCACACAAGAATTAAAAATTGCAGACAGGTTCCTAAATAATCTGTTTCAGAGATGCATGTGTATATGCGGTCTTACTGAGAGAGGTCTTTGTTAAAATGTCTGACAGCAGCAAGAAGAAAGGACTTATGGTATCTCTCCTTCACACACTGGGTGAATCAGCCTGTCATAAAAGCTGCTGTCCGATTGGTGTCGGACTTGTTCTCTATCATGGATGACAGCTTAGCCATCATTCCTCTACCTACTTCCAACTCAATTGGATCAAAGGAGCATCCCAGGACAAAGCTAGTCTTCTTAACCAGCTTGTTGAGTCTTTATTGTCAGAATAAAGATTCTACTGCACCTGCAGACTAAACCACAAAAGACTGCTGATGCCACCTCTGTCAAAATAAAAAGGTCCTCAGAAGTGCCCGTTGCACTCCTGGGGCTCCTCAGTGAGTAAGGTTTGCTTAGACCTTTCGTGTAGAGTACAGGACAGTAATACCCCGGAAATGTACACTTCTGAATCTACGGTTTCATGAATTCGGATATTTTCCGACACTTCAAATTCATGGGCCCAGCTGATGTAATCCATAGATGAAAGAATATGCTTGTGTGAAAGTAGCCAATTGGAATGCATCTTCAATTTTTCCTTGCTTCTTATTGGCCGCTCTCCTGTGATGTGCGTTAGGTTTGTGTGCGTCTTATTTGTGTTTTCTTCAATGTGTGTACAGTACATACTTGGTTGAGAGAGAGAGGAAGAGAGCGAGAAAGAGAGAGAGAGATTGTAATAAAATTTTAACCTTTGCTGAGCAAAGAAAATGGGACTGTCTCAAAGAAAACATGCTCATAAGATGTGAGTTTACCCTAATTTTATTATGTGCAAAGAAAATGATAGCATAGCATTCAGTGTCTCATAGAAAATGTGCTCACGAGAGTATAGCGTCTCAAAGAAGGCAGGCACAAACCTGTGGAAAGTAGATGTACATCTTACAGTATCTACCTTATGTACTCCATAGTACAGTACAATATATATATACTTTTACCTGTACAAACTTAAGGGTATAGTTTTTTTTTTACAAACTACGAGTTATGTGCCATAGGAGCACATTCAGTGCAAGATTCATTCTGCCTAAATGCACTACAGAACGCCACAGGAGGTCTTTCCTACCAGTGGCTATCAGACTTCTCTACTCTCCTCTATTATAACATGACACCGACCACATGTACAGTAATATTCTATTCTATAATATAATTTATATATTATATTATATTTTACTTTATTATTCCTTATTGTATTATAAGCCCTTATATTTTTAGATGTGCATATTGAAAAATTTTCTTGCTGTAATTTACTTCTTGGGAGAGCTTATACCTATATAGGTTGCTACTGTAATAAGTGCAATTTCCCCCCTGGGATCAATAAATTATTTCCGATTCTGATTCTGAAGTGTTTTGGGGACATATTTAGGGATTGACATAGGCCTTTATAGGCCTTTATTAGTTAGTCCATCCAAAATTTTCAAATTTTCAAAATTACTGTATAGTTTTCTGTCTAGTCTAACTTCCTAATTGCATACCACCATATAAGACTGCCATACTCTCACAATCAGTGAGGTTCTGATCCACCCCTGTGTGCTCCAATCTGCCCTTCAAGAGCATGATCTATATGGTATTAAAAGCACCTGAGAAGTTAAAATGATTGCCAGGTTCATAGGCAAACTGTAGGGGTCTATTGATGTGCTCTCTAGTGGGCAAGAATCAGCCTTTCCAGGGTATGTACCAGATATGATGAATGTGCTACTGGTTTGTAGCTACTGAGGTCCCCACACACTACTTAAGAAGCATTGAGATGATGGCATCTGCTCCAGATTAAGAGCAGGCATCCTCCTCTTAATCCTTAATCCCTCTAAGAGTTTGTTCTTTACCTGGATTGTTGTGAAAGAAGTTGGGGTACAATCAGGCTAACTATCTAACTAGTTCTTCTAGTGAAGTGTTCAAGTGTTCTTCCAGACTCTTTTCTAGTGATGTGCTTGTCCCACCTGTGTCTGCTTTGTATTCCTGCAAAATTCCTTCTTGTGTATTTCTTCCTTCTTGTGCCTGTCTTGTTGCTGGTCATTGTTTGGTGTTAAGAAGCACTGGTTTAATGGTTGGCCTTCCCCACCATCAATTTCCTTGGTTATCTGAGTTAAGCTTCACTGCTACTAATTTATATTTTATTTCCATGTGTTTCCTTGTTTTGGTTTCATTAATTACACCACTGGTTCAGTTCTCCACACATTATTGTTTCCACCTGTACTGTACGTAGCCCTGATTAGTTACACCTGTCTCTCAGTTACCACACCCTGGCTATATCATAGATGGCTTCTCACTTCCGGGTTGCGAAGTATTGCTGTTTCCAAGCGTTCTGACAACCGTGATGTCTGCCCATGCCCTGACCTCTGCTTTCTTCCCAGACCTCCATTCCTGCCTAGCCCTTGTGTACCTCCCAGACTCTGCTTCCCTGGCGTGACCCTGGACTGGCCTCACACTCCCAGCGACGCTATTGCGTTCTGTGTAGTTATTAATGTTAGGTGATCCCCGCCTCAGAAATATGTGTGCACTTCAATAGAAGCGGCGCTATTCTGCGTTTGGATCCTACTCTGTCTGGTTAATACGTTACAGGTGTATAAAATTAAGCACCTAGGCATGCAGACTGCTTTTACAAACATTTGTGAAAGAATCGGTCACTGCCAGGAGCTCAGTGAATTCCAGCGTGGAGCTGTGATAGGATGCCACCTGCGCAACAAAACCAGTCGTAAAATTTCCTCACTCCTAAATGTTCCATAGTCAGCTGCATTGTAAGAAAATGGAAACATTTGGGAAAAAGAGCAACTCAGCCACGAAGTGGTTGGCCACGCCAACAGAAACGCATAGTGCGAAGAGATCACTAACGTTCTGCACTACAGTCACTACAGACATCCAACAGAGTCACTACAGACATTCAACATGACTGTGCACCAGTGCACAAAGCAAGGTCCATAAAGACAGATGGCAGATTGGATGACCTTGACTGGCCTGCACAGAGTTCTGACCTGAACCCAATAGAAAACCATCCATCCATCCATTTTCATCCATTTTACCTTGGTTCGGGTTGCAGGGGTAGCAGCCTATGCAAAGAGGCCCAGGTTTCCCTCTCCCCAGCCACCTCTTCTAGCTCTTCTGGGAGGATACCGAGGCGTTCCCAAGACAGCCGAGAGATATAATCTCTCCAGCGTGTCCTGGGTCTTCCCCAGGGTCTCCATCCCATGTTGGACATGCCCAGGTGGCATCCGGACCAGATGCCCGAACCACCTCAACTGGCTCCTCTCTACGTGGAGGAGCAGCGACTCTACTCCGAGCCTCTCCCGGATGACCATGCTCTGTACTTTATCTCTAAGGGAGAGCCCGGACACCCTGCAGAGAAAACTCATTTCGGCTGCTTGTATTCGCAATCTCATTCTTTCAGTCACTACACAGAGCTTGTGACCATAGGTAAGAGTCGGAACATAGATTGACCATTAAATCGAGAGCTTTGCCTTTTTGCTCAGCTCTCTCTTCACCACAATGGCCCGGTACAGCGTCCGCAATGCTGTAGCCGCAGCTCCGATCCGCCTGTCAATCTCCCGTTCCATCCTTTCCTCACTCGTGAACAAGAACACGAGATATTTGGAATCCTCCACTTGAGGGAAGGACTCATTCCCGACCCAGAGAGGTCACTTCACCCTTGTTCAACCGAGTACCATGGTCTCCGTTTTAGAGGTGCTGATTCCAATAGAAAGCCTTTGGGGTTAATTAGAGCAGAGACCAAGAGCCAGGCATTTTTGTCCAACATCAGTATGGACTAATGGTCAAAAGTCCCCTTAAACACAGTTCTAAACCTTGTGGACAGCCTTCTCAGAAGACTTGAAGCAGTTCTAGCTGCAAAGGGTAGACCAACTTCATATTGAACCCTATGTATTAGGAATGGGATGTCACTTTTAGATGAGATTAGATTATATTCAACTTTGTCATTGCCATTGTCACAAGTACACAGCAACAAAATAGACTTCCTCTGGGGCCGCGATCCCAGAGCTGTTGCTGCGTCAAAAACGCACTGCCTTACGCAGATGGAGAAAACAGAGAGACAACATTAGGAGGAGACAAAAAATCTCCACAGAACATATAAGCATTGATAACACAGACAGTCAAGCAGTGAGAGGTACAATCCATCTAGACGGGGGAGGGGGGGAGCCAGAGGTCTGGCACACAGTTTTTGTGTCAAAATTCACAGTGGAAAGCGAGAGCCATCCTCCGACAGTCTCTGTGTGGGGGAAGGATCAGGTAACCAAGATGACGACCTTCAGATAGAAATTTGTTTGGCCGCCAATGTAGATAGACGAGAATGCAGAATTTAGCAAGGAGCCTGTCCTTGAGCACAAGAAACTTCACTTAAGTCAACGGTTTCCCAACTGATCAAACTTCGCACGTAGAGCATTGAGACCCTCCATGATCGAATGCAAGCTCTTTCTTTTTTTTTATCAGCAGAAACCCAGTGATCAAAGTTTGAAATAGATACACGTCCTCAAGGTCTTGCAGGGAGAGAGGTGCGAGACACAAACCACTCCACGTCCCCCTCGAGTCAAGCACTAAACCATATCCAGCTGAGAACGTTCTTTCCGAACATGTGGGTTCTCCACATAGTGAGTGAGTGAGAGTACAGGAGCAAGAGAAAGTGCGACCGCCTCTCATGAAACCCGGAAGTGAGTGAATACTTTTAGCAATATAGTGTATATGTTTAAAGCTGCCTCAAACCCAGGTATGCCTCCAAAGACTAGTAAGGGTTAGATAGCTTATCTAGGTATATGAATAAGAACTGGAATTGATCAACTGTCAGTGATACTTGATGAAGGGGTGGCTTAATGGGTTTTTTTTTTTGACAAACAGCATGTGTACTTTATTGAAGATCCTCTTTTAGGGGTGCTTGAGAGATGCAAGAACAGCTATAGCAGATTGTATAGCATTTTGACTTAGATTTAGGCTTTCAAGAAAATAAATTAAAAGTCTTAACATCTAGAACTACTGAATGGAAACAGGTTTTTTAGATGGAATTACTCGGTTTTCTTCTGCAAGGGTAAATAGTGAATTGAAGTTGAGAACTTTACAAGATTAAGATAACCAAACCCTCAATACAAACCAATGTGCCTGGACCAGCAACTGCATTAGAAGCACTCCTAACCACACTGCATTCTTCCCGCCCAGAAGATAGACTTTGGCTGTACCAGGATAGTCAAACATCCACATCAATCCAGATTATGGTGCCAATAATTAGAGAAAAATATTGATCAGTCCTCCCCTTTGTCCAAAACTGAAGAGCTTTTAGAATAGGGTTTTGGAAATTAGGTGATTTGGGAGGGAGAACGTCTCTTGGGCTGTGCAAGCTTATTTTGGTGAAGAAAAGGATGAATGTTGGTGAATTTTACATGCTGCAAGACAACCTCCACAACCTGAGTTGAATCAGACTGATGGTATGGACAGTACATTTATACACAAACCTTAACCTTTAGTATAATGTGATGGCTGGTTAGAGGTTAAACAGATGAGCCACCATAGGGTTTTAGTAGGTAGGACCCAATTGCTGAGTTAGCTTATGACTGAGTGAATTAAAAGAACAGGGAAGGGTAAAAATGTGGGGACCAGGAAGCAAACCTGGGGGGTATTCCAAGAAGCGGGTTTAACAAACTCTAAACTTAACCCTGAACTCGGAGTTGTCTTACCCCGATCTGACATACTCAGAGTTTTTGGTTCCAAAACGGCGGATCGGAGTTAAAGTAATCAGGGTCGCTCAACTCTGAGTAGGTTGACCCAGACAGAAGCGCGTTCACGCGTAACTATGAAAGACATTCTTAATGGAACGCAGATAAATAGGATTTATCATGGACTTAAACGCGAAAATCAGCCGAACGTATTTCACACCACTGTAGCTTGAAGTATTAATGACTGCGTATGCAGAATATTTAGATATTATTAAACGTAAATGTAATACTGCGGTAGCTGCTAGAGAAAGGCAGTCAGCATGTCAAAAAATTGCCAACAGAGTTAATGCGTGAGTGAAAATGATATTTTTATATTTAGCAGAAGGGTGCGATTATATTATTATTTTCTCCACCTTTATAATACTGTATTGAGTTTTTAAATATTTTTTTATTGAACACTTACTAATTCCAGGTCTAATCTGAGTGGTGTGAAACACACATGGCATCAGATAAAATGAAATATAAGAATATTGTACAAAGTGGTATGGCTGTACATAACTATATCTTATTCTTAAAATATATTATAAAATATATTTATTTACAGGAAAAATGAAATAATGAAACATAACATAACAGTGAATTTGACTGTAATGTATATTAAAAGGTTACAGGGTGGATGGTGGGGTGGGTGGTGGTGCATGATTTAATGTGGAAAGCAGTGATTGCAGATGGAGTCTCTGACAACTCCACCATCTCTGTTGTCACCCGCATGCATGTAAGGTTCCTCGTCTGTGGGCATGTCAGAGATGGTAGGCTGTTGCTCTTCCTGGATGGTTGCAATGTTGTGTAATACCACATATGCCATTATTATGTGGCACGCCCTATTAGGGGTTACTCTGAGCCCCTTCAGGCACTGGAACCTGGCCTCGAGGATTCCTAGGGTCATTTAAATTCTTGCCCTGGTTTTGCTGTGGGCCTGAGGTCCAGGTGCAGGATCTGAATAGGGAGTCATAAGGTAGGCCTATAGGACAGGCAGGGATACCCTCTGTCTTCATGAAGGAGGCCGTCATGTCCTATAATCACACTAGGGTTTGCAATGATTTAACTATTACACTGCATGTGAACAACTAGCAAAACTACCGCAGGCCTACTCTGTTCAGATTTGTTGTACAGTGTGGAATCATACACGGATCCTGGCCATCTGGCTTCAACATTTGTGATGAGGTGGGAAGCATCACATATAATCTTGATGGGGAGAACGGTCAGTTCAATTCAATTCAACTTTATTGTCAGTATGCTGAAACAGGGTTTTAGGCTAGGCCTCAGTGCAATTACATACTACAAAATATCACAGCAGCAATTACATACAACATAGTGCAGGACAACATAGTGCAAGATGGTCATGGTTCAAGCCAGGCAATAGACATTAAATAAGCAAGGTAAAAAAAAATGTAAAATAGATAACAGTATAAGGTATGAAATATAAAAATATAAGTACAGTATGTACAGTGTGTGTGAGTGGGTGTGAGGTAGGTAAATGGGACAGGGATAAAGTGCATAGTGCATGGTGCCAAAGGGCTGGTGGACTGGTTTCTGGACTGGTGGCAAATCTGAGATATAGTCAGGGGGAGGGAAAGTGGCTGGTGACAATAGCTACGTTATTTTTGTTACCATTAAAGATAAGTACATTATTCATTAAGTATTATAAAGGTTAGTACCTGTACATTAAATGCTATGGATGGATTTTCTGTTTATGTAATCGCCTTCATGTTCTAATGGTGCTGGAATAGGTAGCATATGTAGGTTCCATCAATGCAGCCAATCACTCTAGGAAATCCTTAAAATGTAAATGGAATGAAGTTTGTTATATACTGCTTCCCATTTGCTCAATTTCTTTATTGTCCGTGTGAATTAAAGACAAACCAACAATGCTGTGGAATTCCTCTTTGATGTCCATAACTGGCTTATGCCCAGGAAACACCACAAAACTGGGCACTAGTCAATTTAATGCCAGACAGCGATGTATAACAATCTGGAGAGAATTTGGGGCTGATCCGCGATGTGTAATATTTGAAATGTGACGCTTTATAATTTTATTGATGTAAGTAATGGATTGTGCTGAAAAACGATAACGTTCATTTAAAAAAATAATCCGAAAATGATAAGCCTATGTCTATTCGGGGTTTATAAGGCGCTCCCGACGAAGAGCTCGGCGAATAAACTGAGCTTCAATATCCACATGATCCTCGAGGAAAGGACACGTCATGATGACGTGTTTGTAACTCTGGTTCAGGTCCAAGTTAACCTGCCAGCGAGCAGGTTAGCTTTAGAGCACAAGTTGCTATAGTAACTGACTCAGGTTCTCTTTAAGCTTGGTTTCTGGAACGGAAAACCTTGAGTTCCGTTCTGAGTTAACTTACCCGGTTTTCTCGCTTAACCCACTTCTTGGAATACCCCCAGCTAGTCTGTATACCAGAAAACTGACAAACAATTCAGCAACCAGTGCCTTGAAGTGAGCTGCTAATAAGTGCTACCAAGCAGGTGTAGCTCATCTAGTTTGATTAGCCCATTGGCTCCCTCTGCTAGCCAGTGGCAGTATAATGCTGAAGCCACCCCTTACACGTGGATCAAAAAAATCCAGACAACAAAAACAATCCAGAGAGGCACACAATTCACAAGGAGTAATCCAAAGAGAGAGAACAATAACAAACCATGTCAGTAATCCAGACTTTCCAAGAGAGTAATAGAGAACAGTTCAGTATGCTTACTGAATTCACAAATGGTAAGTGAACCAGTCCAGGTATATATTGCAGTGTGTAAATGGGGACCAGGTTTAGATTAATAATGAGGTGAGGTGGATCGAACCAGCCGGGCTGTGGGATTCTGGGTATTGGAGTCCATGGAGGCTGACTGCATGACAGATATAATAAAGATACAAATAATCAGTCTACTCCCATTTCTATGGGTACTTCTTGAGGCACACGTTTCCCACTGTGCCTATCGGTGACCTCTACGGAAAGACCACCATCTATTGCAACCCATAGCTTTACACAGGAACACCAAAACCCTGCATTCCCCACAGGAACATCACAATCTGTCACCTCTACAGCTTTTGCCACTCATGCACCACAACATGTTTTGACTGTGCACTGGAAGGATGGGGAAAAAAGTGATAGAAACCACGAATAATGCTTGATCTGTATTTCAAAGATTCAAGGTATGTGAGCAAATGTTTTCATTGTGATTTTATCAAATTTTCTGCATGCTTTGCACCTGTTTTCCACCTGCACTGAAGTAGCTGGCTGGAGTAGAATGATGCATCTATGGCCTAGAATACAATTTACACTATTTATGTATGTGTTAATGTGTCCATTGTGCAGGTAGAACTTCTCTGAGGATGTGTTTACCTTCCACACAAGGTTGAGTAATGCAGGGCACTTCAAGGAAGTTCACAGCATTGAACAGACAATACCTTCTTGTTTCTCACCTGTGAAGGAACTGAAAGTGGTTACTGCCTCATTGAAGTTGGGTGATAAAGTCTTAATCACATTGTTTATTTTATTAGATCATTCACTTTACAACTCCTTCATTTAACTAGGCCAAACCCATGGTATTTTCTTCTTTTATTGCTTGGTATTTGTTTGTTTACTTTCTTTCTGTTTCTTATTACAAATTTAGTGATTGATTTGTGTAATTGATAATTTTATGAAGGATGAATACTATTCAAAAACTAGATTGATTGGTTTTCTATATATAGTAAACCAAAAAAAGATTTTTTGCTTAAATATTTGCTTAATAGTTTCTATCTTCCTGTGCATCATGCTCAGTGTCACTGGAATTCTATGTGGCAGGCCTAGAATAAAGAAAGGATAAGGTAGAAGTTTAAAATGTATTAACTTAAGTGTGAATCACCAGTCACCTTAACCGGTCTGGCACATGTGAGCTGCAGTCTGTATGCCGTACTTACCATAACAAAGATATGGTCTGAACTGGCAAGATGAGGGTGAGGGTGGGAGGGGTGGTCTTGAAGGCACAGACACACTCCATGCATCACTGGTAGATTTGCATTTTTGAAGTCTCCTGCAACAATGAAAGACTCGTCCAGGCGTGTAGTTTTGAGATTGGTAATGGTCTCGGAGCAAGACAGGTGTGACCTCAGTATGTCTGCATGAATATTGACTGGACTATATAAAGCCCCTCCCACTTCAATACACTACTGATATTACAAACCTGGTCCAGCATGTTCATTTGGCAGCTCTTTATCCATTTGTTCATATTCCAATATGGTAACCCAGGAAAGTCTTGGACTGAGACTAAGTATGCATTGGTCACTGTGTTGTTAAGGTCAATGGGACTAGTTAAAAATTTTGGACTGTCAACTGTCAGTCTCACTGTGGTAAAGTTAATTGTCCATCTCATGCAAACCCTGCTTATTGAGTGATATCTAAAAGTCATTGGGGTGTCACTGCCACTAACATTCTCAGCTTGCAATTCAGACAAATCAGCAAAGCCTGATTCAGGATTCGCATTGATTTCCATCAGAGACCATCTCAGGAAACCTTGTGATGGTCATAGTGTCTTGGCCCTGTGCAGCATTCAGAAATTAAATATTCTTATCAGTGGTTCTTCCGACTCATTTGTACTTTATGTTATTTGGTTAGGGGAGTCAGGCTACAAATGCCCTCTGCTCTGAGACTCTGCAAATGTGAGTGACTCCTAAATTGATGAAATTGATTGGTATTGAAATATGCCAAGGATGATAAATGACTGGTTGATGTTTCATATCATAGATATACATAGACACACAGGTTTCAGCTCGAATCTCTGCATGTCTGAAAGACATTGCCTCTTGGATGGCAGCTCACCACCTAAAGCTTAACCCAAGCAAGACAGAGATGCTGTACATCCCTGCAAGAGCCAGTCCTCATCGTGATCTTTCTATCTCATTCGAGAACACCGTGATCACTCCATCCATGGAAGCGCGTAGCCTTGGTGTAGTTGTCGACAATCAGCTCTCCTTCACGGCCCACGTTGCTAACACAACACGATCATGCAGATTCGCCCTTCACAACATTCGGAGGATTCGGCCATTTCTCTCTAGGGAGGCCACTCAGGTCCTTGTCCAGTCCCTTGTTATCTCAAGACTGGACTACTGCAACTCCCTACTGGCTGGTCTTCCTATGCATGCCATCAAACCCCTGCAACTGATCCAGAACGCTGCAGCTCGGTTGGTCTTCAACCTTCCCAAGTTCAGCCATGTCACTCCCTTGCTGTCCTCCCTCCACTGGCTTCCGGTAGCTGCCCGCATCAAATATAAAACCCTGGTGCTGGCCTACAAAGCAAAGAATGGTCCAGCTCCTCCTTACTTGATGGCCATGGTAAAACCCAGATGCATACCTAGAGCCCTCCGCGCCTCAAGTATGTCTCGTCTTGACCCTCCATCATCCAGGACACATGGGAGACAAGCATCCAGACTTTTCTCTGTCCTGGCTCCAAGGTGGTGGAATGAACTTCCCTTGTGTGTCCGAACATCGGAGTCACTTGCTGTCTTCAGACGCCGACTGAAGACCCACCTCTTTCAAGTGCACTTTGCATAATTATGCTTTGTCTATTGTACTTTATCGTCTCTTTCCTCAGGTATTGTGCATAATTGGGTTATAGGAATTGTTTACTGTCTTTTTCCTCAGGGGATGTGTATATTCAGGTATAACTGTTAGGTATCATTTGACTTTCGTCTAGTGGTTTTTCCAGCTTAGAGTACCTTGTGTTCAGGACTATCTATTCTACCTTGGAGATTCCAAGCAACTATATAGCACTTTTGTAAGTCGCTCTGGATAAGAGCGTCTGCTAAATGCCATAAATGTAAATGTAAATGTAAATATACTTCTAACCCTTATAAGTAGCCTGTAATGCTGCTCATGCACAATCATGAGCCTTCTGAATGAATGTTTTAAGAACTTGTGGCTGGCAATTTAGAGGCTCCCTGGGCCATCAGAACACAGTGTGGTCAACAATTCCTCCCATAGAGTATTTTTGCCAGACTGAACTCTGTGCTCTGATGTGTGGCTGTGTGAAGGGCAAAGCTTATCTTGGGAATATATTTGTTCTATTTGTAGTGCTTATCACTGATGTAAGCCTGAATCGCCACCTTCAGCGTATGATTTACTCTTTTGGTAGCATTTGTTTGGGAGTGCTCTCTGAAAAATGTTTTTCCCTGTTCTAAAATCAGGTACTTCAACAGCCCTTGATGGGCAAACACCTCACTCTGAAACTTATTCAGAGTGAAACGTGTCCTGTGTCACACCCAGGAAGAGAGAATGAATGCTGGAAATCTGAGTCCAACAGGGGTTCAACATGCTGTAATGCAATTGCAGCTTTCACTAGATCTGGAAAGATGTACTGGCTGGTGACTTGGTAGCAAAAGACCATCATCACGTCCAGACAGACATTAGCCGGGTTTCCATCCAAACCTTTCGAAAAAATTATGCGCAATTTCCAAGTTTCGGCAGAAAAAAATGCTAATTAAGCCTTGATCCATTCATTGCAGTTATGCGAATAAACTTTAGATCACGTGAGAGGACGCCAAACAATAGTGGTTTTACATCCATCTGGCAGTTACGCATTTTTGCACGTTGAGGTTTTGAAACATTTTTTTCTTTTTCTTTTCTATACATGGAGAAGTTAAATTCAATTTTTGCTCTCTCCAGAACTGTTTTTGTATGCATTTGCCATCTTTACATCGCGATCATGTTTGCTCTTCGGCATGATACGTTATCGTTTATGCGAAAAACCCTTTTCCATCCAGTTTTTCCGAATTTTGGCGATGCGATAGTCTAACTTTTCCACCTCCTCCTAGCGTAAAAAGCTTTTTGCGATATTTGGGGCTTTTTTTGAATTTTTGACTTTTTCCATCCAGCTTTTTTCATGCGCATTTTCAAAATGCACAAAAACTCAGTGGATGGAAAACCCACTGTCATCTAAATTTCAGAAATGGGTCTGCAGTTAGAGATTGGGAAAGTTTGAAATTTGGAGAAGCAATCACAGACAGTACACAAGCGTTTGTACACAAGCCCTGCCAGAACAGTGTTCACAATTCTTTGAAACGTTGCCGGCGTGTTACAAAGGCCAAAAGTCATGACTAATTAGAAAAGGCCACATTGTCTTTGGCCTTCAGGTCCTTTCCACTCTAACCTGCCAGTATTGTTGCTCCAGGACAATGGTGGAAATACATTTCTCATGAGTCTAGTGACTCACTTACTTTGGAAAGTGGACATCGATCTTTAACAGTTAATTTATTCAGACCCCAAAAAATCCTACACAAAACCTAGACTCTCCCAAATGTTTCAGCACAGAGATTACAGTCACCACTCTAAGCCCCAGAGCTGGTTCAATTATGACTTCCTCAAGAATTCTGTGATACTCAATGAGCTTCTTTTTTAGTGGATATGTATTGTACGCATGAAGGTTTATTGGTTTTACCTCTCCTGTCTGAATGTGATGCTCTGTTAATGTGGTTTGACCCAGTGGCTGGTGAACAATCACTGAAAATCTTCTAATAGTCCCTGCAGTTTTTCTCTCTGAGCTGTATTTAATGAGGATTCACCTACCTTAATGGATATGGTACTGTACTCTTTTTGTGAATGGACCAAGTCTGGGCTCTCCAATGCACAGAGCTTCCTTAGCTCCAGGTTCAACTCCCTCTTTACCCCTTCTGTGAGTTTCTTGGCAGGTTGGGGTATCAAGGGGTCCTGCTTGGCACATGTACAGTGAAGGATGCATGGAGCATGAACTCATTACCAAGAATCAAAGGAGAGGACATTTGTCTCAGGAACTTAATAGAAGAAACACTGGCCATAGAAACATATTGGTAACCGGGAGACACCAACATGATTTCAATGAGCTGAATTACACATAATGGAGGCGCAAATCATGGGTGTGCATTTATTTCCTCCACATGAGTCTCTCAGTATTGCAGACACTGAAGCTCCTATGTCCAAGATTGCTGTTTCAACTTGATGTTTATGCTTTACTTGACACAGAATGGAGTATTCCAGAAAATAGGATGATGTGTCCTCTGTGTCCTAGGTGAGCAGTCTCTAATAGTCAAGAGATAATGTATAATGGAGTGTTCTATGATTGGTGAAGGAGCTGAGCTTGGAATTCTGGGAGTTGTAGTTAACAAGATCATCCCAGGATGGGGATGTAGTGGGAAGCGTGACCACTGCAGCCAGGATTCAGTCAGTGTCTATAGACAGAACCAGCCTGGGCATGAAGCATTATGACACATCCTCTTTCAAGGTAGGCTAACATGACAGTTGTGGGTCTATCTTAGAAGGCAGACACATGGAAGCTTGATTAACTGAATAAGGCATGGGCAGACCATGTAGCTAAGTACTTAGGGGGTTGCCTTTACTCTCATGTTTCCATTGCCTAAGAATTGCATGTGCTGTAAGCTAAAGCAGTCTCTCAGCTAAAGCAGTTTCTCAGCTAAATCAGTCTCTCAGCTAAAGCAGTCTTTCAGCTAAAGCAGTCTCTCAGCACTTCCATTTCTTCTCTCAGTTGGTACCTGCTCTTCCAACCCAGAAGTAGTACTAGAAGTACTGAAGTAGTACTAGATCCTGGCCACATGGTTACATGGTTTGCAGTCATAATCACAATCATTCTTCTGGCCACTATTGTATTCAATAACATGACAGGTACATAAAAATGAATGCAATATGTAAAAATGGTTATAAAGAGAATAATTCAGGGAAATCCCAATTTTTTTTACTCTCCTCCAAAATGAAGTGTCAAGCCCCACACAACATTTTGAGTGTGTCAGCTCCAAGCAGGATAACTAAGATAGTTTAATGACAGTTTAACACTGTTCATATTCATACTACTGACCAGATAGGTTGTATCAGCTTGCAGGCTAACACCCTGAGCTACAAGACATGAGGTTGTGCACATGAGCAGTACAGTTTGTAAGAAGTCGTAACAGTGGCTCGGCCCACTTTTGCTTCCTCATGCACCTCGTTCAGAGCTCCCTCACCTGGTCGACAGCATCAAGGGAACCTGCAGTCTCATGATGTGGTTGGTATAGCAGCACAGGTTTGTGTAGCCCCAGGTTTCCCAGCCTATGCCAAGTTCACATTACCAATACAAAATATACACTATTTCCATCCTATGGGGATCAGAGGATGTTTTGAAACACACCCAGTCCAGTCAGGAGTAGATCTTGCATGCAGAGAGGAATGGCAAAAGTTACAATCCTTATAGCTTGCATTACTGGCCCTAATGTGTTTTAATTTAATCATTTATTAATTATTTATTAATTTATTATTCATTATTATTTTTTGCAGATAACAGCAAACATTGTGATTATTCTTTAAAGGAATTACTGTGCTAGTTTTACACTTTTTTGCTGTTAGTGTGCTACATCGCCTGAGCACAAAAACATCTACCACTGAACTATCAGTTAGCTTAGGGCACTCGCTGGTTCCAGTTAAACATTTCAGCTGCATTTTTTTTCCTACAGCTGCTAAAAGCTCCTGGGTACGTTTTATTTATTTTTCCCCTTAAAACTGTCATTATTCTAACAGCGATGTGTGACTGATGCTACCGTGCGGCGTAAGAGCAAAGCCACCCCAGACCTATTGGGTATGATGGTGGAAATGTGTCTGCTCCAGCTGAGCTGGAATTTGTCTTTTGGTTCTCTTGCTGCCATGTACTTTTTTGCCTAGTGTCATCCACATTTCATACACGCTCTCATTTCATACCAGCCCTTCAGCTGTCTTGCCATTTCTCCTTCGAGCACAGTGTCTCCTCTGAAGAGCAGACTATAGGTGTTTTTTGTTGATTTCATATTTATTTAAAATGGCATCTTTCACTTGGTCATACCCACAAGCATCATTAAAATCCACATAGCTTTACTTCCAAGAAGCAGGATGAGAGGGAAAGCCCGATCTTCCCAGGGTCACGTCAAAGCTTGTGAGGTGCATTCAAACATAAAATAATGTTCAGTGTCATTATTCTCCTTTAGCAAGGCTAAGTTCATGTAAGATGGCGCTTGGATCTTTTTGTCTTGAGCTTCCTCGTGTCTTGTTAGCTTCTTCTCCCAGTGTTACAGGATCTGTGGCATCAGAAGTCTGAAAATCTTCACATCTACAGGTGTCTCCTGTCATGCTTGTTGTGACACTGCTTCTTTCCTCTTTCTGTGGTTGAACTTGTAAACCTTCCCTGTTTTGCTGCTGTGGCTTGGCCCATGTCCATGTGGTTCCTTCATCCTCTGAAGGCTTGAGCCGTATCCACAGTTTGTGACATTTTCACAAACTTACACTGTCACCGTTTGTTTTCAATACCTGAGAGCTGAGTGCTGTGTGACCAGAAACCTGATTGCTGTGTGACCAGAGTGATTACAAAGAGTGAATTCACTACATAAGGACATTACACAGCTGTCTATGTCAAGCTTATAGTGCCCTTTTATTGAAGTCACCTGTAGAAACAATCGCAAACTATTTACAGTCCCAGGGAAAGACTGTAGCATACAAACGTGCAGTGACTCCATTAGCCCCATGGTTAATTTCCAGCAGACACACTGCCCAAAGCAGTTTTGGTAAAGAAAAGTACCTGTGGGCTGCAATGTGTAATGGATCACACACCAAAAGGGTCGTCCTGTGCTGATTTTGCACTGTATTGTTTTGACACTGTATATTGAAGGTTGTATCAACGTTGCTATTACCATATAAGCAATGATGTTGTGATGAGGTGTGTGTGAGAATGTTTTGTCCTTGCAGGTGGGACATTTTACTGTACTGCATTTCACATGAGTGAAAAATATTTAAAAAATAAAAATTAATTATCATTAGATATTATTAGAATAAAAATGGTGTATAATGTATAGTTTGCAGTGCTATGCAGTTTGAACCTATTCCTGCTATAATTTCTGCAAACCACCAGGTGTCACTGCTCTGGTATCAGCTTGCACGGCTCCAACATTTCAATAATTTACTAGCACAATTGGAAAGAAACCCCAAAAGCTTCACAAGGCTTTGCCTGCCCATCACTAGTTTCTGTTATTGCTTTTCTACATGTAACCCCACCCTTAAATAGGATCTGCATTTTAAACTCTGCAAGAATAATAATATTCACAAAAACCATTTTCAAGATTTCAAGGTTACATATGTCATTTACATCACCATGGTTACTTTAAGCTCTATGTAACATCCAAACTGGAGGTGCTACAAGAGTTTCTCTTTTGGGTTGGTTTGGCACAGGACAATGAAGCCTGAGCAAGTGAATGTTCACACTGTGGCAATAAGAACCGCTATTCTTGTGAGATTCACACGTCGGTTACTTATCTCTGGGGTAACCAGAAGACTGATACCCATTTGTGCCGGTCATGATTTATCTGTTCTCCAAGTTGGCCCAAGCATTGGGTAAGCATGTGTTCTAGCTGTTTGGGTTGGAGGAGATTCTGACTCACCAAGGCGATGATGTAGCAAATAAAATCTTTTAATGGGACAAGTCCCTATCCACCTCCTGGGATTGACCCATGTCAGCAAATGATCAAAACATCATTTTTTGAACACCTTGAGTCACATAAAGTGGGAGTGGTAGAAAATCCACTTTAAATTAGCACCTGAGTGGCTCCTTTTTACAGAGCTCTTTATAAAACATGCTTACATCCCACGAGGCAGGAGTTTATTCTTAGGAAGTCCTATTAGGAAGTCCTATTGGACTGGGCAGAATACCATAGACAGAGGATGTATCAGTGACTGGAATAAATACTAGTTTGACTAGAGAAATTCATAATTATTAATAGGGAACCCAGAAGTTAGCCATTACATCATGGTGTGACGTTCGGGCGCAGCCAAGGACGAGACACGGAATCCCCGCTTACGTAGCAAACGTTACGTTTAATAATAACAGATATTGCGCAATGGCGCACGAGAACACTGAAGCACATACACACAACGTGCAAACTTTAGACAAAGACGAGCACAGGACACTGCGCGAGCGCACATTAAATAGACGAACCACATTAGCCCCACGTGATTACGAGACAAGTCACAGGTGAGACTTATTAATCACACGACATAACCCTAACCCACGGATATCCACTGACGCAGACAAAGCACGTGGACCACGTATACACACGCCCAAAAGGGAGGGGCCGGGGTCCTCAACGTGACACATGGATGGCAGTGACGGGTAGCAGAGTAGGAACTGCGCCAGGTAGCTACTGAACGCAGACAAAGAATATAGAGAAATATAATAAAGAAAAGCAGCCACAAATTCTGTGAGGCCTGGTTGAGCAGTGGCATCATGTGCTAAACGCTAAACCTCTATTCTCTGTTTATTCACTTTATTTGTGTTTTGGGTCTGTTTGTGTCAGGTGGGTGAAACTTACGCCACATGCTTTGTGCTTTCATTAAAAGATTAATTGGCACAGATGAACTCATATAAAACACATGGTATTGTGTTAAATAATGCTTTGTTTTATCTATTCAATAAACGTTGCTAAAAAATACTGGTGTGCAACTGAGACGTCTGAATCAGTGTTGTGTTCAGTAAATAATTTCCACTCTTTCACCAGCAAAAACAAAATAATCAAAGATACAAATGAACATATTGTGACTGCTATAAGAAAACGTGTAGGAATGAGAAGTAATGACGTGCAAGGATGTTTCACTCAAAAGCTGTGAATACCTCATCTGGGAATCCCTCCAAATGTTCATGGAGTTGCAGAAGATGCTCTTGGACACTGGGGAGACGTCTGGAGTCCCACCTAAGATGTTCTTCCTAGTGCCAGTCATGAATACTGTTCACTAATGATGTCAATGAGTCACCATCCCTACTAGTGAGACACACCAATTAGGTCATTATTAATGTCACCAACAGGTAAAACCTGTCAATATATCATATGTGATATGCCAAAATTTGAAACTGGAAACAGGAAGAAGGTGAACAGAAAACTCAGTATTCACACCCACTGGAGAAGAACGCTCTTACCTGCTGACCTCATTTCCTGCAGCACAGCAAGAGGCATTAAGAAAAATTGGGACCACATATATTCTAGTCAGCAAAATTGAAGGATAGCCACCAGGTATGGTGTCCCCCCTTATATTTAAGCACTATGTTAACAACGCAATGAGATGCCAATAGCACAGTATGTTTGTCCTTCATCCATTTCAGTTCCTTCCCTGATCCAGGGGGAACAGATCCATACAGATGGACCAGATCAGTGAGGGAACAGGTCCATGCAGGAGGACTAGACAGATCCATACTGGGGGAATGGATCAGTGAGTGGACAGATCTATACAGAGGAGTGGATCAGTGAGTGGGCTGATCTATACAGAGGAGTGGAGTACATAGTGAGTAGACAGCCAAAATGTAATAAACACCCAACCCCAAAAAACACATTTTGGCTAATTGACTGTTTTGAGTTGGCAAAGGAGATCTCAGTGACACTGAGACTGTGACTGAAAATCAAACTGACAATAGAATGCTTACATGCTCGCTGAATGTTCTATATTACAGCTATTATCTAAAAAATATTATCTTGATTTTAGCAGTTTTTTTCTATTTAAGAACAAAAACCAGCCAAAAACACAACTAAAGGTGAAATGCTGACACTCTAAAAAACTTTTTAAACAAGGAAAAACACGACAGATCTTAAAATCACCTTAAAGTCATTCAAAACATGCTTTGAAGACCATATTTCTGTCTTTACTGAATACAAATTGGCTTGATTTGGAAGTTCCACAAAATGTCATTAGACAACAGAAAAATACACTGAACAATTACATTTAATAAATTACTGCTAAGTCAACTCACATCCACCCCCTTTCCCAGGTAAACAGAAGACACGCAATGTTTTATAAATGGCGAGTGGCAACACCAGAGAGATACAGCCCTATCTGTTGGAGCTTTAGGTCGATGAGCAGCACAAGAGACACTGCTGCTGGTAAATGTGTTAAGTGGTAAATGTGTTAAGTGGTAAATGTGTTTAGTGGTAAATTGAAGTATCGTCATACTCATTTCATATATTATTTACTAATTGTAAGGTTAACTGGCAGTGGACCATAATTGGTTAATTGAAAGGTTAATTGAAAAGTTAATTGCAGGACTAAGGTCAGGCGTTGTTTCCTTACTTAATTCATATATAATCCAACAAAACTTGTTCACACTAATTGTTTGCTGACAGTGCTTAAAAATGATGGAGCACCATAACATAACAAGATTGACCTGTGATCGGTCCTGAAAGGATTTCATCACAAGAACACATGTTATAAAGCTTAGGATAAATTTAAAATAGTGAATCAGTACATCTTGTGTTAATATCATGGAAGGATATTTGTACCAACAATTTCACTTATGTCACGTTACGGTCCCCGACCCCTCCCTGTTGGGCGTGTGTTTACGTTGTCTGCGTCTAGTCGTCGGCGTCAGTGGATCTCCATGTGTGCGGTTATTCGTCTCACCTGTGGCTCGTCTCGTCATCACTTGGTGTTTATGTGGTTTGTCTATTTAATGTGCGTTTGCGCGGTGTCCTGTGCTTGTCGTTGTTGAGTCTAAGGCTGTGTTCGAAATATCCTACTACATACTGGATACTGCATACTGCACTCAGTATATACTGGATACTGCATACTGGTCCTCGTAGTAGTATGCAGTACAGTTTCCAGTAGGCAACAAAAGCAAAGCATACTACGGGATCACGTGAATGTAGCGTTGCATGATGGGATGCAGTACACCAAGAAGATAGCTCTCTGTTTGCGTACTGGAATATTTTGCGGAAGTAGTAGGTCATCCGGGTATGTTTCGCGTACTGGAAAATTTCATTTTGGTCACATACTGCATACGGCATACTGATTTGGGACTCGATCGGTATGCCAGTAGTATGTAGTAGGCTATTTCAAACAGAGCCCAGGTGTCACTTTATGTTTATGTGTCATACACACGCTGTCTGCGCTATTTTGTGTTTGTGAATAAACGTAACGTTCGTGCTAAAGGAATAGGACTCGTCCCTCGTCCTTGCCTGTGCACCCAACGTCACAACTTAAATACCAAAAAAGTCTACAAGTACCAGATCAACAATAAAAAATTATCATGTATCAATGTGTAATGTCAACACTTGTGGACTTTTAAAAAGCTATGTACACTTGTGTGAAATCTATTATTATTAAAGTTAATTTATTGATTTATAAAAGAGTATAACTTCCAGAACAAATGCATTTTAGATGCAAATAATCCCAGAACAAATTAATTTTATTATCTGTATTGCCTCAGACGCAGTGAGAGAGGTTTGCTTCGATTTGCTTCTTTCCCCTAGTCCACATCACCAAGAACCTACATATAATCCTCACAATCTACAGAGACACTGTCAGTTAAGAATTTGTAATCATCTGTCTGGCTCTAGTACTCAAAAGTGACCAAAAAACCCACTCAGGACACTCGATAAAGTAGTTAATATATACTGAATATTCCATACACGAGAGAACATTGCAGAATAACAACATCTGAACTACACCACACTTTGGCTGCAGAACACCATTTTTCTTGTCACAACTAGATATTCTTAACTATTAACTCAAATGCAAAATCAAAAATTCTATTCTTTTTGTAAAGAGTAAAAACTTAATTCTAATGAAAATTTTCAGCCTGCCATAAGCAATCCATTATATGTGTTTCACATTTATCATTCAGCATCTGAAGCAGAACTGGACACACATTAAGCATTCTGCTCTTATGCACAGTAACCACCCCCCCATCTCTCTCTCTCTCTCTCTCTCTCTCTCTCTCTCTCCTCCCTCTCTGTCTCTTTGTCGTGCTCTCTCTGCTACCCCCCGCACCAATTTGTTTCACTTGTTTAATGACATGCTAGATGAGTCTCCCTCTGAGTACAAAGAGGGAACTAACCGTCCCACTGTGAAATACACCCACTGGAGCCCTTCTCCTGCAGTAAAACATTATAGAAGTCACTCTGTAGAGGATCTCATTTTTCTTCTGCATATCAGCAGTGCACGTCTCTCTTACCAGCACAGACAGGCCTCAGCCCATGTGTGTGGGGAGAGCACTCTGCCTTCTGGGCAGGCGACTCCACTCTTAATAGCTGTATAGGCTTTAAATGGATGGAGAACCAGGGTGATCTCTCCATTAGCTGATAAGGACAGAGAGCCAGGGGTGTGAGGAATGGGAGGGTTAACCCCCTCCCAGCTCTAATCTGGACAACAACAAAATGGATGACCTCATTCCCACAGCATTAGTAGCCCTGGGTCTGAATTTAGTTGTCACACATCCACCCACCCACACGCGTGCATGCACTGTGTTGCACACAGTCTCAACCAGAGGAATAAAACCAACAATTATTCTCATACACTAGCCCAACACAAGCAAACTAACTCACACAAAAATACACTAACTTCTAATATGAACAAATACAAATGTATTCAGACATTGCAGATACCCACTCCTATTTGACAGAAAATTCTTCTCTCTTTCTCTCTCTCTCTCTCACACACACACACACACACACACACACACACACACCCCTTCTGTGAATTTTCCACTGAGCTGCACTACATTAAAAATATTGGAACTCAAATCTGGACTTGGTTTAAAGAAGATTGGTAAACTAATTAGAGGTCCTTCCCATTATCACTTAAATGCTGCAAGATTTTGGCGAGGGAAGGTTGGCTTTTGGAGAGGGATGACTATATTGCCAGTAGGCTATGTGCTGTGCGATTGAAAATTCTACATTTCTGTGGGTGAAATGGCAAAAAGAAATGGAAGACTAGACTGAGGGCAATGTGTACCAAGAGCAGGAGAGGATCAATATCCCATCTCAAGAAAGTTCTGGAGAATCTTCCATTAACACAGTTAGATCCCAGCCAAAGGTAATTATATACAGTACCCAGTATATATACCCAGTTATCACCATGTTGCCGATGGCGTTGTGGAGCGATTGCAAGGTGTACACACGTGCCTAGAAGAGCGAGATGTATTCTTATTTATTTATTTATTTATTATTATTTTCTCTGAAACATAATGTATCAAAAATTCTAGAAAGTATGCTATTCTAAATGTACACTCACTGGCCACTTTATTATGTACACCTGTCCAACTGCTCATAAATGCAAATGTCGAATCAGCCAATCACATCGCAGCAACTCAATGCATTTAGGCATGTAGACATGGCCAAGACAATTTGCTGCAGTTCAAACCGAGCATCAGAATGGGGAAAAAATGATTTAAGTGACTTTGAATGTGACATGGTTGTTGGTGCCAGACAGGCTGTTTTGAGTATTTCAGAAATTGCTGATCTACTGGGATTTTCACACACAACCAACTCTAGGGTTCACAGAGAATGGTCCGCAAAAGAGAAAATATCCAGTGAGTGGCAGTTCTTTGGGCGCAAATGCCTTGTTGGTGCCAGAGGTCAGAGGAGAATGGCCAGACTGGGTCGAACTGATAGAACGGCAACAGTATTTCAAATAACCAGTCGTTACAAACGAGGCATGCAGAAGAGCATCTCTGAATGCACAACACGTCAAACCTTGAGGTGGATGGGCTACAGCAGCAGAAGACCACACCAGGTGCCACTCCTGTCAGCTAATGGCGCATTTCCACTAGGGCCTGCTTGGCGCGGTACGGTTCGATTCGCGACGGTTTGTGAGTGTTTCCATTAGTACCACTTCCCTGTGAGCCGGCCCCTTTGGGTACTTTTTTCGTACCGACTCGCTTGAGGTTCTAACCGTTCCGAAGCGGTACAGTTCTGTGACGTGGAGGAACAGCATGACACTGATTGGCCAGGGAGTGTCGTCACAGGTTGCGTCAGGAGAGCGACTCCTCCGCTATGCTATGGACTCCTCAGCCATTTTTAAAACCCAAGGAGCGAAGCCTGTTCCCTGGTCAAACGCCGAGGTACAAACCTTTCTGTTAATAATCAGCGATCAAAAAATCCAGGGCGAACTGGACGGGGCCACTAGAAACAAAGCATCAGCAGCGATGACGTGCTACACAGTTTGTGCAGTTACGCTCGTTGTTGCTTTCACGGGAATACTTGTGTTTAATATTTGTTATTTTTTACGTTCAAGATTCCCCTTCCACTGGCGAGGCGAGTGGAGTTGGCGGAAAATGTTTCCTTCAACCGGACTTTCCTCGGGGTGCTTGGCGAACTTGTGAACACCATGCGAGACAGACGCCAGTAAAAGCACACAAAATGTTGCTTTAGTACTATAAATATTTATTTCATATAAAGCTATACGTATATATTTGCTTTTTGCACTTTTTAAAACTATAACTATTATTTACATATGTTATACTTTAAATATCTATATTTCATAATAAAGTTTGATTTCATTTGATTGTATGACTGATGCTTTTTATGCAGGGTGTGTTCAGCCTGTTTGAGTAATACCAAATTATTATCAATAATTAGAGCAACCACATACAATAATGAAGATAAAGATAAATAAGATACAATAATGCTATGCGTTAAGGGGCATCGACCGGTGTTGTGGTCGTATACAAATGATGTCACGACACTACAACCCGCGCGCCAACAGCGACTCCACCCACATTGTGTTGGTCCACCATTGTAATGGAAACACAACGCGACCGTACCGTTCCGTTGCGAATCGACCCGTATCGAACCGTACCGCGCCAAGCAGGCCCTAGTGGAAATGCGCCATAAGAATAGGAAACTGAGGCTACAATTCACACAGGCTCACCAAAATTGAACAAAAGATTGGAAAAACATTGTCTGGTCTGATGAGTCTTGATTTCTGCTACAACATTCAGATGGTAGGGTCAGAATTTGGCGTCATCAACATGACAGCATGAAAGCATGGATCCATCCTGGCTTGTATCAATGGTTCAGGCTGGTGGTGGTGGTGCAGTAGTGTGGGGGATATTTTCCTGGCACACTTTGGGCCCATTAGTACCAAATGAGTATCGTGTCAACGCCACAGCCTACCTGAGTATTGTTGCTGACCATGTCCATCCCTTTATAACCACAGTGTACCCATCTTCTGAGGGCTACTTCCAGCAGGATATTGTGCAATGTCATAAAGCACAAATAATCTCAGACTGGTTTCTTGAACATGACAATGAGTTCACTGTACCCAAATGGCCTTGTAACGAATGGAGGAGACAACGAGGGATCCTTGTGCAAAAGCACTATGCTTTTTATTTGGCAGATAGATACAACCAGAGAATGTGAGTTGTCAATGCATGAACGGGATTTATCTAGTGCCGTTGGCTGGGAGTGGTCAATCCGGTCCAAGGTCATAACGAGAAGGCAGAATCCGTAAGGTACCAGAGGGCTAGGCAGGAGACGAGGTCTAGGGAACAGGCAGAGGTCGGTACACAGGAAAATCAACACAGTAGTATAACACTTGGTATGCAACATTGTTGGCAATACTTCACGACTAGGTGAGACGGAAGTGTATGAGAATGCCTGGAATGTGGGCGTGGTGATGGGGAACAGCTGAGTCCAAATGACTATCAGGTGTCATTCCTGACAGACCTCCACAGTCACCAGATCTCAATCCAATAGAGCACCTTTGGGAGGTGGTGAAACGGGGGATTCACAAATCTGCAGCAACTGCGTGAACAGACTCTCTGAGGTATATACTGTATATGTATATGATGAGGAAAAAACTAGTATGTTCACAGAGAACATGTGCACTAAACTACAAAGTCCCTTTTATAAGATAATGTGCACCTTACTGTACTATGATGCTATGATGTCTGCACCTAGCAGAGTGTAAACTCAGGAATCAAAGGGATTCCCTTTTTATCAAACCTTAAACAAGGACACACACACACACACACACACACACACACACACACACACACACACACACACACACACCCACAGAAAGAGAGAAAAGAATGAATCACCCTGTAAGAAGACAAATGCAACACTGCTCAGAAGGACAGGGTGGGCTATGGAATGAACTCATCTGTAGGTAATTGAAAGCTTGCATACCCATTTGTAGCTTGCGGTAAATGAGTATTGTATTATTTCATTAAAAACCATGTTTTTTCTTACCGAACATGAATAGCATATTGTCAGCAATAGGATATTGTTAGCTAGATTTGTGTAATGCAGCTTTTTTACATTATATCTGTATTTCCTTATCTGTCTTTATAAATATATTACAAATAAATTACATGACGACTGATGTCATTGTCAAAATAATTCCAAACATGAAAGCTATTTCCATTGATTATATTGCTTACTGACAGATATGACATCAGAATCAGAAACTTTGCCATGTAAAAGTGCACAAGGAATTTCTCAGGTTGAAGGTGTCATCATATGGTAATTCAAAGTATGTTCAATATGACATAAGGTAATATAAGTAAATATGATTAAAGACCAATATATGTGCAGATAAGAGAGTTGAGCAGCAAACATAAATATAAGACTAGGTGTAAACATTACAACACTCTAAATTACATATATGCAGATTACATTAAAAGGAAAAAGCCTCTTGTTCAGAAGGGTCCTTGTTTAGGAGGTTGGTGGCCTGGGGAGAGAGGAGGCTGTGGAGGTGGTGGGTGGTCCCAGTCTGTACATTGCTCACTCTTGGTCTCTGAGATGGAAACCACAGGAAGAAAGAGAGGCCAAGGTGTGAGGGGTCAGGGATGATTTGCCCCGCCCTCCTCCTCATTCTAGCTGCATAAAGGTCTTCGGGGGTGGAGGGGCGACAGCCAGTGATTTTCTCCACACGTCACACTACTCGTTGAGGCTTTTGCTTGGAGATGGAGGATGTCATGATGGATTCTATTACAACAGTGTGGAACTGGACCAGCAGTGCTTGAGACAGCTCAAATATCTTGAGGAAATGCAAGTGCTGCTGGGCCTTCTTCATCACTGCAGTGCTGTGTCTGTGTCTCACTGTGAAGATCCTTTTTAATCACTGCAGTGCTGTGTCTGTGTCTCACCCTGAAGATCCTTCTTCATCACTGCAGTGCTGTGTCTGTGTTTCACTGTGAAGATCCTTTTTAATCACTGCAGTGCTGTGTCTGTGTCTCACCCTGAAGATCCTTCTTCATCACTGCAGTGCTGTGTCTGTGTCTCACTGTGAAGATCCTTTTTAATCACTGCAGTGCTGTGTCTGTGTGTCTCACCCTGAAGATCCTTCTTCATCACTGCAGTGCTGTGTCTCACTCTGAAGATCCTTCTTCATCACTGCAGTGCTGTGTCTATGTCTCACTCTGAAGATCCTTCTTCATCACTGCAGTGCTGTGTCTGTGTTTCTCTCTCTGAAGATCCTTCTTCATCACTGCAGTGCTGTGTCTGTGTGTCTCTCTCTGAAGATCCTTCTTCATCAACGCAGTGCTGTGTTTGTCTCACTGGAGGTACTATGCTGCGTGGCAGTGCACAGTGGGAGGTTGTAGCACTCTGCTCTGCTCACTATGGAGCAGTGTAGGTCCAGTGGAGCCAGAGGACTGTTTTTTTTTCTGCAGTCTATGGTCATCTCCACAGTTTCTTCTGTGTTCAGGTCCATGGTATTAGATCCACAACATGATGCTAGTTGGTTACGTCCACCCGGTACATAGACTCATTGTTCGAGATGAGATTGACCTTAGAGACATCTGCAAACTTAAGTTTAACAGCCACTACCAGAGGTACACTCAATTGTGTGTGTGTGTGTGTGTGTGTGTGTGTGTGAGAGAGAGAGAGAGAGAGAGAGAGAGAGAGAGAGAGAGAGAGAGAGAGAGAGCACGAAAAGAACAGGGGGCACATGGCCCTCTAAGTGATGAGGGAGTGTGGGTATGAAAAGTGGTCATCCATTCTGACAAGTTGTGGATCCAACAACAGAAAGATGGTGAGACAGTTTGTCTAGTAGAAGGTCAGGAATTATGGTGTTGCAAGCAGAGCTAAAATATATAAACAACACATGGGCATAAATGTTAGGGCCATCCAGGTTTGCAAAATGTAAGAGAGAGTCAGAGTAATGCCATCACCTACAGTTCTGTTAGCTCTATGCAAACTGCAGAGGATCAGGAACAACATTTCTCATGGTTTTATTGAGTTTCAGTTAGATGACCATTTACAAAATGCATTCTGATGCCAGTGATTTAAACTGATTAAAGCAATGCATAAATACTTCAAAGTGCACTGGAGCAGATTCATAAAGCCTGATGGTAGCCACACTACACCTCCAAAACGTGTCACGCCATTTAATTTCTATTCATAAAGTCACTGTGGTCAGACATATTAAAGACCTGCGATGATGAGAGATGACTGGCTAACATGAGACAGTTGTGACTGGTGGTGTCCTGAAAACTGCCAGTTGCATAAAAATGCAACGTATTTGTAACTTTCACCAAGATGGGATCTGCAAGAGTGCACTGAAGTAATGACTCAAGTTCTTATTCAAATCATGGCAAAGCAGCAAAATTGTATTTCTCATCTGTTTTATAGTTTCTTCCTCTGTACCTAATTTGAATTTCATATGGAAAATATTCATGACATGGCAAAAGATGTGTTACAAACATGCCTTCATCAAGTTCATGGCATTCTGCAACCCTGCTCAAGCATGTCACCTTTCTCACCTATGTTTGCCACCATGCTCCCCCCTACCATACCAAAATATGACAAAATAATTAGAGAAAAGATCATTAATTTCACATGGACATTACAGGTTGAGTTTTTTTTTTGTGTGTAGAGCGATGTTTGCCTATAAATTTACAAACATCCTATGTAAATGCGGAAAATGTGGTTGGTAAATATGCCATCACTTCACATATACAAATGAGGAAACATGGAGCTATTTGCTATTAATGTCATGTTATATCGGGCAACTTATTTTATAAATCTGGCCTATTCTCATCAAACAACAGGCGTCCTTGTGATGTTCCCTAATATTCATGTGTATTTCTTTTAGGTTCCAAGGCCATTAATGACATCCATGTCATCCTATTGTAGACCAGCGTTCCAGTAAGATTCCTAAAATAACTTTAATTTTGTTATCTTTAGAGAACGCTTGAGAACTATGCAAGAATCCTGCCATCCTGGACCCGGGCTCCCAACAAGATTAAAGAAATCTTACTAATACCATGATCTTATTTGGGCAGTGAAGCTTACGGAGGCTATGTTGCTGGCTTTGATGATGGAGCCTGGCCTACAGTGAGTACTAGGAAAGAGGCAGTAGATACAAGACAAAATAATCACGAAGGATATTGTGGATGAAATCATTGAGAAAAGATAACATAGGAGGTCATTAATTGGAGTTGTTTTACATATCAGAGAAATTAAGAGGCCTTTCCTTTTGGAAGTGGATACGAACATACTATGAATAGCAATATTATAAATTGGTCTGTAGCATTCTGTATGGTCTGTAAATGCAATATCATTTTGATACATAATTTAATTTTACATGTATTTTTGTCTGTACATGCAATTTCGTCAGTAATTGTGGGGAATTGTGTGTGCTTGTAAAAGTACCCAGTAATGCTGTGGCCAGAACCTCAATTGTTCCACCTTAATTAAATGCATATCAGATTTCCAAGGGTTTTCCGTTGCAGAGATTAGAATGATCAGGGTTTGCAGCATTTTCCAGACATACTCTCTACTTGGGGAGCCCAAACAGGTAGATAAAATCACTCAAATGAAAATATTACATTATAGTGCCATACTTCACTCTTATCAATTTTTTATCACACATCTGGGTTGCACTGTGGGGTCTAGAGATTCTCTGAGTGGAGCCACCTGGCTAGCATCTACCACTGTGTGAGGAGTTTATAGGGACATCTGTAAAGTGTAGCTACAAGAAAATTACCTGGGTTACATTGTCAGCTCTGAAACAAGTCTATGCATGCATGTTGGTCATGTGTAGCACCAACCACAACCACAAGTTAATTCTCAACCTGTGGGAAACACAGTCAATCGAGGGGGCCAGTAGGTTGTCCAATAATTTTAGCCTGGTGGCCAAGAACTCCTGATCAGAGGTCATTCCTATTCTCTTCCCTCATGTGGAGGGCTTTTCTTCATGCTCTCTTTCCTCTCACCCTTTCTATTCTGCTCTGTTGTCATTTTCACATGGCCAAATTGTCATGGCCATTAAACAACATTCTTAAAATCTCACATTTTCATGTGCTTGATTGCATCACAGCAAAAAGCTTTAAAGAGAATACATAACAGTGCATCACTCCATGAGTCAGTAAACAGCCAGACAATACAACCAGTTATGCAATAATCTACTCAAGCGCGCTGTGCAGTACAATAAACAATAAGATGGAGGAAAAGCTTTTATTATAATTTTAGATGTTTGATGGAGTCTAAAGCAGATGATACTATGAAGAGCACAGACTGTGTTTCTTCTGCATATGAACTAAAGTCTGTGCAGTTAACTGAGTGGAGTAGGTAAAGATCAAGAGGGGGAATCTGACCAGAACATGAGGCAGATCTGACAGCCTGCACATCTTTTGTCAGTGCAGTTTTATCATGTTCGGTGTCATTGGTGTCAGTTATTTTTGAAAAGAACAAACAAACAAACAAACAACAACAATAAAACCAAACTGTGCAAAAATCCTACTATCCAAGACCTGAGCACCCCACCTCTGCTTACATTTACTGGACACTTCATCAGCTATGTCTGCCATATAGATGTATTTTATAAGTGTACAATTCATGCACAATTCATGAGCTACCCTGAATCCTGTTTTTCACTGCTGAGTTTACTATGGGACTTCTATTATTTGGGTGGTCAATCTTAACACAGCATTTAACATTGATACAGTTGTGGGTGTTGAATTGGTAGAAATTTCTGGATGTCAGACAACACTTCTTAAACACGGTCTCTCACGGAGTCTCAAACACGGAAGCTGACTAAGAGGTTTAACAAACTCTGCTAAACTAACCGTAAAGCTAGAGTGAACTACCTAACTGAATTGTGCATGGTTACAGTCTCTAACTAAAGCTAGAGTGAAGTACCTAACTGTAAACTCCACATGGTTGTAGTTTCTCACAGTAAAGCTAGAATGAACTACCTAACTGTGAACTCTGCAAGGTAACAGTCTCTAACTGTAAAGCTTGAGTGAACTACCACACTGTAAATGCCACATGGTTATAGTTTCTCACAGTGAAGCTCAGAATAAACTGCCTTACTGTAAACTGCATCCTGAAAATACCTACAAGCTCTAATTAAGTGACTGGATAAAATACTGGGAAAATGCAGCAATTACAGTTAATCTGTTACTTTCAGCACTGTAGGACTCGCTAGATGTGACACAAACAAGTGAGGCAATAGACAGTGAACAGTGAGTAATGTTTACCTTCAAGCCAACTGTGAAGATAACAGCAGATTCAAGAAATGTAATTAGTTCTCAGAATCACTTCAAAGTAGTTTTCTTCCTAGAAAATGTATCAAGCAGAGCAAAGCCGACAATTACATGCTAAGTAGAGCTATTAAGCGACCGTAGCTTGGTTAGTTTCATATATATTTCAAAAGCTCTGCTGAGGGTAGGACAAGAAGTCACTTTCTTCTGTTTGAATGTTCAAGGGTATACCAGTAATGGCACTCTAGACATTTACACGGTTCTTTTCTGATGAATAAAATCTTTGAATAATTTTATTTACATTTCTTTAATGCACACTTCATGGAACCTTCCAGTGAGCCCCAAAGTGCCTAATTAGTTCCTCCTATGCCTTTAAAATCACGTGTGAGAAGTTGTGTGGCACACCGAGGTGGACTGCTGGACGCCATGATGGAGTCTGAGGGAACGCACTGCTCTGTGGGAGTGACACATATATCTCTCTGTGCATAATCATGCTTTGCCACATGGGTAATTAGTCAGGGCCACTGGCACCACAGGTAATTAATTAGAGCCTCATCAGGGTCTGCTAGGCAGGAAAATTCTTCCGCTCTAAGTCTGTTCCAATTTAGAAAAGAGAAGGCCAGGCAGAGGTGAAGCTTCCCATTGTGTTGCATTATGTCTATTATGGCAGCTTTACCTACAGTGTCTGGGTTCAGTTAAGAGCCCTGGCATGTGCGCCTTGTAAATACTTTTCAGCTTGCAGCTGTTTTAATTACTCTGACACCAGAACTTTCAACATTATCTGCAACTGAGAATGTACAGTCCATCAAAAAGACCAAAAGCATTGTGACAACCAATTATTTCACCATCATTTGGGAGCAGATATGTACCTGCAGGAGGTCTGCGTGTGTTTAAATAAATATCCTTCTGTACAGTAGCCTACAGAGTGCCGAATGTGACTGAGATGAAATGACAACTGTATTTGAGCTGTTTGTTTGAGAACAGCTTTACTGAAAGAAATAAAGAAAGTGCATTATGTGAAATTATTCTGAATTGTCACATTTTACTTAGTTTACTTAGTTATAGTTTCAGCATATTTTGAAAAATGTTAATTTTTTTTTCAAGTGTGTTTAGTTTGATAGTTTAGACTTTTAATAGAATCTCAATCAATCTCAATCTATGAGACAGAAACACTTGAAAATAAATGCCATGTCTTGTGTACAGATATTGTCACGTTGAGGTCCCCGACCCCTCCTTTTGGGCGTGTGTTTATGTTGTCTGCGTCTACTCGTCTGTGTCTGTGGATCTCCGTGGATCTCCGTGGGTGCGGTTATGTCTTGTGATAATTCGTCTCACCTGTGGCTCGTCTCGTCATCACATGGGGTTTATGTGGTTTGTCTACTTAATGTGCGTTCGCGTAGTGTCCTGTGCTCGTCGTTGTCTGAGTCTGCACGTTGTGTGTGCATGTTATCGTTTCTCCGTGCGCTATTGAGCTTTATGTGTCAAATAAACGTAACGTTCAGCAAAGTAAAAGCAAGGATTCCTGTCTCGTCCTTGGCTGCGCCCGAACGTCACAGATATAGTGGTGTATATAAATAATAATAATAATAATAATACATTTAACATTTAGGTAAAATTTTAATACAGATTTATGTCATATACCAGGAGATTCTTTTTAATTATAATTGCTTTCATTTTATTTTACATGCAAATTTTGAACATTCATCGTTTACATGAACCTCTGACATTTCATGTTTAAGATAATCTTTCAAAGCAACGATAAATACAATAGCATTTTTATTGGACTGCTGTAAGGCAGCCTTTTTGGCTAAGATAAACAGTTACCTTCATTCATTTCCCAGTACCAGACATAAAATCAAGTGAATTCGTGTGGTGGAATGCCAGCTTGTTTTGTCAAAAAATATTGAAGTGTGTAAGTTCATTTGAGTTCACATCACACATATTTTGTTGGGAATGCTCCTTTATTGCATTGTATGAATTCAAGGCATATCATAAACAATTAGTTTCACACTAGCATACACTAGCCCACCACAATCAAACTAACTCACACAGAAGCACAAAAATTTTTAATTTGGACAAATACAAAAATTCAGACATTACAGATAAAGAAAGAGAAAGCATCTTTCTCTCTCTCTCTCTCTCTCTCTCTCTCTCTCTCACACACACACACACACACACGCACGCACGCACGCACACACACGTATAAAGTGAATTATTGTAAATATTGTTACAATTAGAGGTGTATTCAACTAAGGATTTTCATAGTCGAATCTGATTCGTCAGATTTTCCCTTTAGTCGACTAATAGTCGAATTAAGGGTTTTTTTTATCTAGAGCACCTTAAACGTGATCGCGTTCTTTCAGGACTTTTTTCCACTTCAAAGTAAAAACGTAAAACACTCAGATAATAAACATGGTAGGTTGGCTTTATTCAGCTTTTATTTATTTACTTATTTATTTTTTAATGAAACATTAGAGAACATTAACCATCAGTGTGCAGTGCGCATATCGAACTGTCAGACAAGCACTGTGCAAAATGTCAAAAATATTTTAAATAAAATATGCCTGCCTGAAAATATAAAAATAATTGCCACACAACAGCAAAAAAATTATAAGGTTCAAGTAACGGGGTTTAAAAAGCAAACAACAACAAAAAAATTTTATAGGCCTACTTGCTGAGACGCACCGCGACGAGACGAGACGAGACGACACGACCGAAACGACAAATGACTGAACTGTTTTTTTCGCCTTACGCGTTTTAAATGGTATTCCATGTTGGTTGTTGTCGTGCGAAATGAAAGACGTTGATGACATAACTTGCAATTTACTTTGTTTTACTTTGATTCATCTTTATCTTTTTCAAAATACTTTTGAAGTTTTTTTAGTAGCCATTATAATCTCAGCAGATGTAACGTGTTCAGCTCCGCTCATTTGGATTGTGCAACTGCAGGGTGTGATTTATTAATGTGTAGTAAGGAATATGCCTATTGTTAACGTGCACACATCATTTTAAAATATTTAGTAACAGAAATTAGGATGATTTTATTTGACAAAAGGCTACATATAATGAAAACAAAGACATTTATGCTTAGCAGCATCCTTGGGCACCCCCATGCAGTTAGAATGGTACATTCGACTATGATGTTCATAGTCAACTAGGGGTATAGTCGACTATTGTCGAATCAGCGACTATTGCAGGTCACCCCTAGTTACAATGATTCAATTTAAGGAGCTATATGTAATGTTTACCACCTTAAGTATCTATGAAATATATTTTATGAAAGTGATTTATTATTTTTACTTTCTTTCCTATAAAGCAGAGCTCATATGAGAGAAAGAAACAAATTGTCACGATACAGGGGCTCCCTGCTGGCCACATCCGTCCACAGCGGCAGTAGTTTATGTTGTCCTGTTGTTGTTGCGTTGTGTTTGTCCCTGGAGTGGGCGGAGCTTATTATGATCCCCCGGCACCCGAGGGTCGTTTGTCTGTCTATTTATGTCTTGTCTTTTTACTAGTTGACTGCTGGTTATTGTTTCCTTAATTTGGACCATGTCACCAGTTTTGTGCTGTGCACCTTTCTATTAAATACCTCCTTTTCCCCTGAGACTGGCGTGATCGCTTCCTTTCTATTTTGCACTTCTCACCCTTCACAAATTGCTTTGTAGTCTTCAAATTAACCATTTGAAAACAAACATTTTTTGTGAGTGCCCATTTCTAGACTGAAATAAACACTGCAGACAATTCTGAGGCATTTGCTTGACTGTTATTTTATGTTGAGAAATAAAAATGACAAAATAATCACAATACGGGCCCCCCCTACTGGTTGCCTCCATCCACAGTGGCAGTATTTCATGTTGTCTTGTTGTTGTTGCATTGGGTTTGTCCCTCAGGTGGGTGGGGCCTACTATAATCCCCATTATCTGACGGTGGATTGTCCATAAATTTTTTTGTGTTTCTACCCTATGCTGTTTTTGCTAATCGACTTCAGTATGAGACAAGCCAGCAGATTTGAGAATAAAAACAATACAGGCGCAAATCTTGGTCGGCAGAAGGTCAGAGCCACAGGATTGTCATGCCATTTCTCCGGGTTCCTTAAAATGTGGAGCGCTTCATAGATTTGCGTGTCATCCTGTTGCAGGGGCCATGCTCTTCTCTGTATCAATCCAATTTTAGTGTATGTACTGCCGTAGCAAGCACACTAGACTTTATGCAGGGGTGCACATATAACTCCCTGTGTCAGGCAGTGGCGCAAAAAGGGGGCATGCAGCGTATGTGACGCATAGGGGCGCTGCACTAGAGGGGGCACCAGATTGATGAGATATAATACTTAATTTGTGTCCATCTTACGTTCGCCACCCCCCCGTCAACAACTTTCGTTCGGGGGGCACCGATAGTATGTTTGCATACACCTCAGAAAGTAAGTAATTGCACCCCTGGTGTCAGGAAAAGGGCTCTGCAAAAAAACTGGTCTCAGAATTCCTCCAGTATACTATGATCCCTCAGAGATCAAGAAGGATACGCCCCTCAGGCATGGACCTAAATGTCTCCACCCCCCAAGCCCAAGCCCAAGCCTTCTTGATGTTTATACCTCAAAACGTAACCCTACAAGCTAAAAACAGCTAAGATAATCAGTTACAAAGTCATAACACACATGCACATTGTCAGATACCAGTAAGTATGACTTGACCAAGCAGATAGATAGGAAGCCTGCCCCCATACAGAACCCAGAAAAGGAACTAGGGTAAAAAGGAGGGCGGGTCAAAACCTGACAGAGTGGGATGGGTAATATGGTGGGTGGGGCTCCAGGTCAAGGGGTGGGGATTCTATTAAAGGTATGGGACGGGATTGAAGAAAACTGCAGTCTACAACATGAAACTTTGAAATGGACAAAATCCTTACATGTGGCACCCTCTACAACCCCTGCTGCATGTTGGTTTTGCCAGCTCTGGCAAGCATGGTTCACTCGTTCATGGACCGATCCCTAGCTCCAGAGAAAGGTGTCCTGATCAGTGTTGGGAACGTTACTTTAAAAAAGTAATTAGTTATAGTTACTCAATACTTTTTCAAAAAAGTAACTTGAGTTAGTAACTGAATTACTCTATACTAAAAGTAACTCATTACCAGGGAAAGTAACTATTTGCATTACAGTTAAAAAAAGTTATATGCCAATGAATAAGGATTTTTTGAAAAAGCAGTTTTCACAGTCAGTTCAAATGAGTAGATCAGACAAATTTGAGGACGTAACTGTGACTGACTAGCAGGCACAACAGGTCATGCAACAGTCATTTGGTCAACAGTAGGTGGGGCATGAGTAGCCTGATCAACAGTAGGATCACAGTCAGACAGTCTGGTGGTAAAGTCATCGGCAGGGTCAGTTACCAGGTCAGAGTCAGGGGAAGTGAGCTGGTCAGGGCATCCGCCTGGGGACAGGCCAGCGGTCTCTCGGGGAACTGAAATGTTGCTGGCCAGTTCAGAAACATCAGCTTGTGTTGGGTTTGAGACAGACAACTGTGTGATCCATTCAACAGTCCTTCTGTCAGAGTCAGCAGGCTTAGCTATTTCAACGGGGCCCTGATCATCCGTTGATGGCATGCTCACTCATGCTCACTGCCACACTTGGATCGAGTCTTATCCACATCACTGACACTGGGGATAGAACCACCACTGACAAATGTCGAAACATTGTCAGACAAGTCACAGACCTCTACTGGAAGGAAATTAACAGGCAACAGAAGATTTCTGTGGACAGTCTTCACTCTCCCAGAAACACTGTCACTGATCTTGTAGGTATGTGTAAGGGGTGGCTCGGATGCCACGCCTTCTACCTCCACAAGAGGCACCCGAGTCAGGCACCCGATTGCACCCTAGACTTGCTGGGTGCAATCAGCGGTGATCCGTTTCAGCCGTTTCTTCTTAAGGAAGCTTGATGAAACAGATCACTGCTGATTCGTTTTGGTCTCTAGCCGTTGCGTTCTCAGCCCTTTCTCTGGTCCCTCATTCTCTACTGTGCGTTCCCGTTGCCAAGGTGTCTCACCACCTTGCCTTCTCTCTTTCTCTCGTTCTCTCTCGCTTCTCTGCCTTTTCCCTATTACTTATTCGAGTGTCTATCTCCTGCGCCGCTTACTGGCCTTCCTAAAGTTTTCCACCAGCTTTTTACTTCCTATCTTTCATTTTGGGAAGGGATTTGTTTCGTCAGACCAGCGTTTGCCTGCTGTCTGTTACTTCCCCTGGCATCCTTAGTTTCGTTTTTAGTTTTGTTGTATTTTTTCACGTTCTTTCTGTTGACTTTGTTATTTTCCTCCCATGCCTAGATGGTTGAGTTTTGTTTTTTCACGTTTTGAGTATTTCACGTTGTTTTCTGTTGTGTTTTTACCCGTGTACTACAGTTGTGTTCTTTTTACACGTTGAGTTTTCCGCGTCTTTTTGAGTTTCGATTTGATTCTGTGTGTGTGTGTTTTACGTGCATGCAGATTGGTTACTCTGTTGCAGTTTATGCTTTCTTGTGTGAGTATTACACTCACACTGCGTTAGTGATGAGCTTATTTTACTCTATTGTTTTCATACAGCATTTGGGTTCACTTCTCCCTTCATTTTCTTATGCGGTGTGTACCAGTCTGTACACCCCACGTTACAGTATGAGTATCAGGATTGACATCCAGGACAGCATAGATGGTTGATTTACACTTTTTCCCCCCTGTTCTTCTTATTGGCCAAAAGCACTCGATCTCCTATTTCAATGTTGGAGCCTTTCGCCCTTCCGTTGTACAGCAAAGCATGTCTGTGTTGTTCTTTGGTAACCATCGCCTCTTTAAGAGCACTGATAAGAGACTCCACATATTTTTCATAGCTCGACACTTTAGAATCATGAAAGACAGAACGGAACAGGATGTCCACAGGCAGGCACGGGACACATCCACACATGAGATAAAATGGAGGAAAGCACACAGATCCTTTTCAGTGTAAGTTGGCAAAGCATCTGACCCTTGACTGACCAGTTGTGGAAGGAACTGCAAAGTTGCCATGGCACAAATAGATAGACCAATATCCCAGCATACATGTGACTGCAGGACTGCGGACACCACCTCTGGTGCCATAATTTGGGGGCGAGCTTGGAGAAGGCCACATACGGACTGCTGACAATTGTGCTGTCCTTGGTCTGGATCACATGACGTGAAACGCCCACTGGACAGAGGCAGTTGACATACCTTGAACATCAGTAAGACTCTGATAGGGCTCTATGAACAATCTTCGACCCACTGGGTCCTTGATGAAAGGGACATGGCTCAAAGCATCTGTCACAACGTTCTGGCGGCCAGGGACATATCTAATGTCGAAGTCATAGCTGGCAAATTTGGCTACCCAATGTTGTTCACAACAATCAAGTTTTGGTTTGCTCAGAATGTGAGTCAGCGGGTTATTGTCCATCCAGACTGAAAACTTGTGGCCCTTCAGCCAACGACTGAACTTATCACATACGGCCCATTTCAAAGCCAGCAACTTGAGTCTGTGGGCTGGATAGTTCTTTTGCGACTCAGTGAGCGACTTGCTAGCAAAAGCTACGGGTCTGGCATGGAGCTCACCATCCTTGACTTGAGACAATACTGCACCTATCCCATCCAGAGATGCATCTGTGGAAAGCACAAAGGGACAGGAAAAGTCAGGGTGGGCTAGGACCACCGCTTGCATTAAACTCCTTTAGGCTCTCAAAGGTTTGAACATGCGCAGCTGTCCAGTCAACAGCAGACAACTTTCTGTACTGGAGCTTTGACTTATTGTTTTTTCCTTTTCTCTTCTAACCCTTCAGGAGCTCGAACAAGGGCTTCGCTATGGCAGAATACTTCGGTACAAAGTGCTGATAGTAATTTACCATCCCTAGGAATGATCTGAGCTGTTTTTGAGAAGGTGTTATACCATTACAGCATGTTGTAAAAGCCGGATGTTAAATCCATGGTTCTGAAGAGACATTTGCCTCCGAGGAAGTGGATAAGCATCTTTCAGGGTTCATTTGTTTAGCCAGCGAAAATCTGTACAAATACAGAGATCGCTGTTCTTCTTCCATACTAGCACTAATGGTGACGCATATTCACTCGTCGAACTTCTTATTATTTCTTTTTCTTCCATCTTGCTCAACAACTGGCAACTTATAATACTGGCTAGGCGAAACACGCCGGTAAGGAAGCCTGAAGGGTCTGTTGTCAGAAAGGTGTATTTGATGCTTTACGTCTAACATTTACCGGTTTATTGGAGGTATTGATGAGCTTCAGGGGAACCCACCTATTGCCCCACAGATGAGTCACAAGCTTGGCAACAATGACACCTCTAGGTGCAGAGTGGGATAATGTGGGCTCAGTCAGCACTGTGCTACCAGGAGACACAACTGTACCTTTGGGCAGTCTGCCCAAGATGAGGCACTCCTGTCCCGGTTCAATACAAGCAGCCGAGTTTGACCTTACTGTACCGACTCTGTCTGGGACGGTAACACCTTGCCAGGGGTTTAGGCCAGAAAGCATGGACAGGAACCGCACTGAATCATGGTCTTCTGAAGAGCAGGGACTGGACACTGTTTCCCAATATGACTCACACTTTTTTAGATTGTTTTAATATGTGCTTAATTTGGCCCTGGACAACAAGTGTTGGAACTAACATTTTGCAGCCATAAACCTCCATCTCCAGCTCAAAAGCACAACTTAGGCTTAACACCGAGTCCGCCACAACCAACCAGAACCACATCCACTCTCAACAGTCTTGTATTTGTTAGCATACCGGCTTGCCTCAGATTTTCCTCAGCATCTTCACTCATGCTACAGGCCATGGATCCACTATCTAGCATCCCACCCATCTTGACTGAGCCACCAATTGTCACAGGCATGTAGAAAAGGCTGTCACTTCTACCTTTTCTACTTTGTGAATTTTATGATACACTACAACTTCATGATTTGGAGGAGAGACCACAGCAGAATAATAGACAGATTCAGCATCAGACATCACACCACATTGGGAGTTAGTTTCTAGACCCATACTGCCTCCCTCTAAATACGGGTCACTCAGTTTCCCTGAGGTGGGGAAGGAGAAGGCTTTGAAGCGTTGACAGGATACTGTAATCTGGTATGGCCGGGGGTAAGACACTCGAAACAAAGTCTCTCTGACATGCAATGGGAGACAGTAGTGTGGCTCATGTCACCACAAACTTTGCAAGCAGACTCTTTAGGGTGCCTCTGACGAGCGCAAGATGGGCCACTACCTCCAGCAAGATGGGAACCATGAAGCTGCACTTTATTCATCATAAATGGGTGAAACATGAACTGCAGAAGAAGGAGACCTGGGGGAGTGCATAGAGTGGAGTGGAACATCAGGATAGTAAGGGTGACCACAGTCGTGGGGGCACTGTACTGGAGGCAGTGGGGTCAAAGACAGAAGACAGACTTGGTATAGAACATCTGTAACAGCATGAACTTTAAATTGTGATGCACTGGTAGTTTTCAGACTCGCTCGCGATTCCCTTTGATAGTCATCAACTCTTAAAGGTTTTAAAGGTGGACGACAAATCTGGGTCTGGACAGTGTTTCACGAACATGAGATCGACCTCATTATTCAAATTACTCGCCTCAGTCCCTTGTCTCTGCAGACCCTCCCTTGTACGATCGGTGGCCTTGTTCAGTCTTATCCAGTAGTCTACAGGGTTCTCTCTGGCCTCGGGCAGGGTAGCGTAAAAGTCTGCAAGGGGAAGGCACGAGGAGGCATCACTGAAATAACTCAGAAGAACATCATATATTTGGGCAGGCTTTTTGGAAGCAACAACATCAGGGTCCCCACATATTGCAATCTTGACAACGTCCCTGGCTTTGCCCATCAAGTGACTAGTGAGTTCTTCTGCTTGCTCATGTACTGGAGTACCTCTTTTCCTGAGAAAAAGTCTTAGTCATGTCAATCCAGTCCTGGACTGAGAATTTGTCAGTACTGTCACCTTTAAATGAAGGGAGGTCTCTGTCAGGGGCAACATGTACAGTCACGTGAGGGGAATCATAATTGGCTGTCAATTGGCTCCTCCTACCACCACTGGAGGCACCCGAGTCAGTCCTAGACTTAATAAGCGCAATCAGCAGTGATCCATTTCAGCTGTTGCCATGGCTTCTTAAGGAAGCTTGTTGAGACAGATCACTGCTGAATCGTTTTGGCTCGCCTTCACATTGTCAGCCCTCTCTCTGCTTTCTCTTGATGTGTTCCTGTACGAAAGGTGTCTTGGCACCTTATGTTTTCTCTTTTTCTCTTTTCTCTTGTTACTTTTTCTACGACTTATTTGAGTATCTATCTCCTGCGCCGCTTACTGGCCTTTCTCAAGTTTTCCCCCAGTTATTTCTCTTCCTTTCAGTTTCATGTTTATTTTGGGAAGGGTTTTTGTTTGTTGCGGCGTCTGCCTGCTGCCAGTTACTTCCCCTGGTGTCTGGTTTCATTTTCACACGTTGAGCTTCTTTTGCGTCATTTCTGTTTCCTTTGTTATTTTTCTCTCGTGTCTCTACGGTCTAATATTCTTCCGCGTCTTTTGTGTTTTGTTTAGCTGCTGCTACTGCTGCTGTGTGTGTGTGTGTGTGTGTGTGTGTGTGTGTGTGTGTGCAGGCACACATTTACATTTTTACTGTTTGTCACTATTTCTCCCTTTGTTTTAACATGGTGTGTACTGGTTGGTACACCCAATGTTACATTGGAAGAATTACACTGAGTAGACTGGGTGGCAGGAGGTGTCCGTGTATCACTGGACACACTGACAATGCCAGCAGACATTAGCTTAACAACAATAGATTCACCAGTCTGGGCACCTAATTGTCCCATCATGTCTGCAAGCTGGTGAATAGCATTAATGTCACTTATTGGAGTAGAGGTTAGCATGTTTTCTCATTGAAGCCCACCAACACGAGAACACCCATGACCCACACCTAGTGCAGTAACATCACTGTCAATGTGACATTCGGTCATCCAACATTACTATCATTACCATCACGTCTTAGCCACAAACCTCTACCCTAAACAAAACAGGTGTTGTAAACTCATCCATTGTACTCAATAATTAGTGAATACTTGCGTTGTGAAAAAAATGTTTATATATATATAAACATCAGCCACCGAGGTGAACCAACTGAAGGACATACGAGATGAAGGGAGTGCAGGAGAGCAACCACGGTGATCAGCGTAGAGCTGATTAGAAGATCCGACAGGTCACGGCATCAGTGTAACGGAAGTGAACTCTTCGACAATTCATGTACAAATAACAGGATGCAGGATGGAGTTCACCACGTTTACTGTGACCGACATAAAAATCATAATTTTAATAATTAATTAATATATTATTGTATTTTTAACTCCGTTACACTAGGGAGCCATGAGAAATTGTGAGTAGATAAATGGAGCTTACCAGTAACCTCTAGATACCTGGCACCACATTAGGATGTGAAAAGAATATTGTTCTGGCTAGCTTGCCATTGTCAGGATGGTGATTGTGCATGCTCAGGCCCTATTGCATTGCCAAAAGTGTCTCAAATTTTGTTTAAAATGACTGATATTTTTTATAACGAGCACACAAAACTCAACACACATTACAGAGATCCACATCTGTTTAAAATGTAATCTGCTTTCACTCTGGCTTTCACACATACACATGCACATGTGAACATAGAAGAATCCTTATAATTATTATTTTTAACACACTTTTACCCTAAATTTATTTTTTTATATTAGTTTATTTATTAGTTTGAATCTGGCCATGTGTGAATGAAATCACAAGAACAGTCACCACGTCCTGTTAATAGGTGCACTTATCTAGACTAAAGCACTATATGGCCTCACAGATGTACACAGGCACATAGAGAGGTAAAATGCTCTCGGAAAATATGAAAGGCGATTCCGAGATGGTGAGTGTGTGTTGTTAGCAAATGGCTCTCAGTGTTGAGTGCTTGATGCAAATAGCTGCTTTAACCCAGTTCAGCCTAATGATTCAGATCTGTTTGCTGCATAATTGCAGCATCTTCTGAACGGCTGCGCATGTGTGTTTGTGTGTGTTTGTTTTGGTGTTGGGTTGGGAGGGGTCATCAAAGAGGCTGATTTCCACTTCTCTTGCATTAGAAGCTGAAGAGCAGGCAGCAGGGCTGTTAGAAGTGTCTACACATCATGTGTGTAACTGTCTAAGTGTGCATTTAGAATGTGTCTGGGTACACACACGCACACACAAGCAGACATACACACACACACACACACACACACACACACACACAAGATAATAGGAAGGAGGAAGAGGAGGACAACGATATGGACCTTGTTCTGCTGAATGTCCTCCCTCTCTGAATGTCTTGCCTGCCTCTCTCTGAATGTCCTGCTTCCCTCTCTGTGAATATCCTGTCTCTCTCTCTGTGAACGTCCTGCCTCCCTCTCTCTGAATGTCCTGCCTCTCTCTAAACTTCAAATTTCTTTTCTGTAATCTCCTGGTTTTCTCCAAATCCCAAAACACTGGTGGCTCAAAGCAGAATATGTTCCTCTTTAAAATCTAGAGAGAGGAAAAATAAGAACTGACTGAAAAAAAATTACAAGAATAACCAGAATGCAATCAAACTGACCAACAAACACTGATCCAAATTGGGCCTCCGTCCCTATCTTCCTTCCACATCTTCTCTCTCCCTTCATCCATCATTAAAAGCTAAATCTCTGAACAGATTGGCAGTGTGGGATTCCATTTTCTGCTGCCAGCATTATTTCCTCTGAGTGTTAACACCCCTCTCGGTTTCCCCACTCCTTCCTGTCTCCTTTCATTCTCTCGGAAAGGTGTGCCCCTCCCCATACTGCATGCACGTCTGTTTTTTTAAACCTTTTATGAGAGACTGTTTGTATAAATGGGGAAGCTCTGTATGGTGAGATTCTGTATTGAGGTTTCGTGTTTAGCACAGAAGCTTCTTTGAAGCTGATCTTGACTCCATTCACACACTGTATTCTGATAATGCTAAAAAAAGATGCATTGCTATCTACTGTATTAAGCCTACCACTTTATCAGAGTCCTCTGTGTGTGTGTGTGTGTGTTTGAGAGTCAGAGAGTGAGAAATGGAGGTAGAGATGAGGAGGGAGTGGGAGTGTGATAGTGCATGTATGAGGGAGGTGAAGATTAGACTCTCTAAGAGATTCTTTAAATAGAGCTGTTTGGCCTGAGAACTGGAAGTTGGGAAGATGTGCCTCAATCTGTGTCACAAATGTGCGTGTGTGTATCAGGGGGAGAAGCTGCCATCCACAGATCAGCCGCAGCTGAGGAAGGCGGTCGAACACTGTAAAGGTTAAAGGTTAGGGATATTTTTGCCAAAGCCATTTGTGGCCAAACACTACAGCGTTGTACACGTAAACCCTGGTCCATACAATGTTAGATGTTGCACGTAGCTTTAACAATGAGACCTCCACACACCCTCACATACACCTTAACATACAAAACCTAAAAAAAATTATTGATACAAATATAATGTACTACAATAGACTAATAACGCCATAATATACATATGCTTCGAAGAAGACAAAAATGTGCCTTAGGCAGATCTTAGAGACACAGCTAATGTCTACTAATGTTTACATTATTCATGGATGTGTGGTTGTGCTTTATATTAAACCAACAAAGTGATGGATGTGTTAGATTTGTTCATTAATAATATATTTAAAATTATTACATGTGTAAGAGTAAGTGCACTGGCTTTTCCAAGACAGTCAGATGAATTCAACAAGAGTGAAAGACATAACACACACACACACACACACACACACACACACACACTAGTAGTCTCTGGGATCCTTTATGTTGAAAGCCCCCTTCATGAGGTACCAGAGAAGCTAGGCAATAGCCACCCCTGCCCCCTGCCCCTACATGACATCATTTTGCTACAATAGAGACTACTCATTCAAACGTAAACATAAACTTACAAATATTATGTGAATTACTGGGTAATCCACAGAGTTTTGTTGTGTAATCCTGCAAAGGTATATAAAACACAATAAATAGTCACAATACTTGTTGCCAATTACTAGATGTTTAATTAACCTAACTTCAAATGGCAGACAGTGAGTGGAGGACTACTGTATATGTTCATAATGGCACGTTTGTGTATATTTTTAATACAGCATTAAACTACACTCACGTTTCTTACAAGATGCAAGGTGGCAATTGCGACATTGCCTTACAACGTTGGCAGATGATTCATATACTCAATCACGCTCTCTCTAGAATGGCATTCGCAAGCCAAGAGTTCTCATGCTGTTGGTGCCTGGCCACTTCTTACATACTAGACGCTTCATGCTTTTTACTTTCTGGATCATCTCTGCATCCCCCGCTCACACTCCACACTTACACACCACACTACCCACACTTTCTCACACTTGTGTTTGCTCAGAGGCTTTAGCTCACTGTGAAGCAGCCCTTACTCCAAATGCCTGTACCTGCTCCGCTCCACAGCCAGGCCTTTTCTGCCCAACCCTGGGACGATTCTGGGACGATTCACCTTCCTCTCCTGCCATTCTTGTCATGCTAATGCCATGTGAACTGCAGCAGTTCTCTCTCTAACTGAAGCAGAGGCCCCTGTCTGTCACACCCAGAACTGCTAAATGAAGCGTGGGTAATGAATGTAGGGATGACTTGTGGTGCTGCTTCCTGCCACGGCCTCCGGAACTTCTGCACTTCTTCCGCCATATGCTTCCACCTGTCGTCTACCACTCCCATACCCTATTTCTCTCTACTTCCCTCTTTCTGTTTCTCTCTCTCTTTGTGATTTGGCTCTCATTGTGCCCAGCTCTGTGATATGCACACAGCGCAACAAAAAATCCATTGCCCCAGTGATGTATTCTGTGTAAGTGTGTTGAATGTCTCAACTCATGTTTGAATATTTTGTTTCTGTTTTGGTCTTGTATCTTAAAGGAATAAATAGCTGGCAAGATGAGAAAATGTTCCGCTGTTCTGTTAGAAACAGTGGCTTCAGAACAGAAGGCCTGAATTTTTTCTCTTATCTTAAAATCACACTTCCTTTCCAAGACTCCATGTATTACAAAAGGCATATCAGCCTCTGCAGAGATAAACAAATGTTCAGTTATATTCACATTTGGTAGTTTATCAGCCACAGAAAAATTAGAAGAAATTTAACAGACACCATTCACTGATGTCTGCCTAGTTCAAAACCACCTGTATTTTCTTCTCAAGTGAAAGAGAAAAAGGAAGTAAAACTGATTAAATAAAACAGAACTCGGCACACTTTTAGTTGAGTTGGCTAGCTTGTTAAAATGGCAAGCTAATTCTTATGAGCCCAGGCAATTCATAATCAAAAACCAAAATTTGAGAAATAGCATAAATCATAAAAGAAAATCATAAATTGATAAATCTCATTTCTTCATAACTTTAAAATGGCATTGCATAAAAGAATTGTAAGTTTTACACCTCAATAATTTGAGTCGTCTGAAATCATTTAGGTGTGAGTCAGATGTCTGAAGTCCATGTCTGTGTATCTTGAGTCTGAGTCTCATGCTTGAGCTACAAACCATGGTAACACACAAACCATGGTAACACATAGTCCATGGTAACAATTCAGTCTCTGCAATTCAGTCTTCTTTAAGATCATTAACTCTGCATGTGTAATGTATACCAATCTATACACATACTCCCTACTCTGACTACGTCTCCTACTTATCACCCCACCAGTTTTACCATCCACAACCAGCTCCTCTGTTCCTAGTACCCTGATTACTGATTTTGTTTCCACTTCTTTTTAGTTGTACCTGTCTAGTTAACATGTCTGTAAACTCTTACCTGTTGTGAAGTATTGCCAAGGAAATGTTCCTTCTGTTTGTCTCTCTGGTATTCAGTATTTGGTTAAGTAATGTAAAAATATATATATATATATATGTAATGTGCCATATTTGTCAATTGTGAATTTACACCCCAATCGAAATTTGTCCTCTGCATTTACCCATCTGTGCAATTAGACCACACACACACAAACACACACTAGTAATTACTAGGGGGCTGTGATGCACACATGCCCAGAGCGGTGGGCAGCCCTAGCCCTAGCGCGGGGAGGGGTTAAGTGCCTTGCTCAAGGGCACCTCAGTCATGGCCTCAGGCCATGGTCACAAGACCAGTTCCCTACCACCAGGCCATGACTGCCCCCTCATGTAGGGTATAGATTGTAGACTATGTATAGACTATGTATAAACAATGTATATTTTTGTGAATGCCATCACAAAAAATAAAAATCCATACCCTTTACACTTAGTGCTTGTAAATTTTTAACAGCTTTGTGGAGTCACTAACTCCATTGAGCTTGATCTTAGAAGCACTTTGTAACTTTGCGAGCATTGAAGAGGGTGACAAATGGACAACCACATCCAGATACTGCGCATTTTCAGTTCGGTCTGTTGTCCTTTGTAATGCTGTGACTGTCCTCCAGGCGTTCATTAATAATGTCCTTTGTGGCTTCCTTTGCAAATGTTTTATAGTCTATTTTAATGGCATCTTAGTTTTTTTACCCTGATTTTGATACATACATCAAACACATTTGTCAGGTTTTATCTAGGGTGTTGCAAAATTGCCTGTTTGTGAAAGGCAAGAAATGTTTCACTTGCAAGGGATAGCGTTCCTTCGTTATGTTATTAGCCCCCGTGCTGCAGTTATGAATTACAAAAATAGGGGCAATTACCCAACGGGCCAATCCTGCATCCATCAAGGACCTTCAGTATTTTCTAGGTTTAGTTAATTTCCACAGAAAATTTGTTAGGAATTTGAGCAGCATCGCCACACCACTGCCTGCTCTCGTTAAGGGAGCCCCTGGGAAGTTGCTATGGAATCCCCAGGCAGAGGCTGCATTAATCTTGTTAAAAACGACTTTCGCTGCAGTTCCCATACTTAAGCACCCTGATCCATCTGAACTTTTTGTAGTACAGGTACAGGCCTGTGATGTAGGCATAGGGGATGTTTAATCACTATGATATGGTGAGCTCTTGAGACTCTACCCTGTGGCACAAGCTTTATCCTTCTGAAGAAAACAATGGCAGCCACTGTGAGCTTCTTGCCATTAAGTGGTGCCAATGGTTGGAATCCCTTTCAGGTTTTAACCAATCATATGAATCTGGAGAATTTACATAATGCTAAGCGCTTTAATCCACATCAGGTATGTTGGTTTTTTTTTCCCCCATGTTTCAATTTTTCATATCACCATGATACATGTAACACTAAGGCAGACACACTGTCCCAGGATAGCAGTTTAGAGGATAAGCCCCAGTCCCAGTCTTCATCTCAGTCTGATGACACCACTGCCCTGACTCCCAAATGCTTGTCTACCTTGATCAGATGGAAGATCGATGATAGGATCGACAAGTAAGTAAGAATGTCTCTATCCCATTACAATATCCTCCAGACAAATGTTTTGTTCCTTTGTTGTGCTGAGATTACATTGGTCCACTCCTCCCTCTCCTCAGGCATTTAAGTGATACACATACATAGCAGCTCTTGTCCAGAAGATATTGGTGGGAACATTTGTTGGCAAACTTACAGAGGTTTGTAGCCTCCTGTACTACGTGTTCAAAGTATAAAACTCCTAAAGCCCTGCCAGCTGATAAACCAGTTCCTTTGCCCATTTCATCATACCCTTGGTCTCACCTGGCAGTTGAGACCCACCCCCCCCCAGTCATATGCTACCATCCTGACTACAGTAGACAGGTTTTAACAAGCAGTCAGATTTATCCCCTTTTGAGGGGTTAACCATGGCATTTCAAACTGGAGAGGCCTTGTTTCATATTTCAATCATAATTTTCACTTTTTCAGCATATCTGAAGACATTGTACCCTACAAAGGACAAACATTCACCTGACACACATGGACAGCCTTTCTGAAATGTTTGGCATGAGGGTCAACTTTACCTCAGCTTTACCTCCGGTTATCATCCATAATCTAATGGCAAATGAGAATGGCAAATATGGCAAATTTTAATGGCAAACTCCTGAAACATTTGTTATGACAAACAAGTGAGATTGAAGTAGTTTTCTTCCTTTTGCTGAAAAAGCATGGAACTCTGATTATTGTCTCCACAGGACTGACCCCCTTGAAATATTCTCTTGGTTAAAAGTCTCCTTTGATGCCTTGAACTGAACTCTCTGATATTACAGCCAGAGATAACTGGATATGAAAGAGCACAGTGTGAGAAGACACACACCAGCACATCGATAGCATCCATCATTGCTACAGGGCTAATGCAGATAGTTAATGAGGAGAGGCTCCCATCTACCAACTGGGGGACAGGGTTGGCTATCAACTAAGGACTTCAGATATTATGAAGGATGTTAAACAAAAAGACATAAATGATTCTAAAGTAAAATATTTACTGAATGGTCACATATCAGTTAGACTCACAATACCTTGTATCTGTGGCCCATACTTACAGTTACTACATGTCCACCCATGCATCAATAATCCTATACCATGAACATGTGCTGTCTGACTTAGACTGTAACTAATTAGACAACCTCTGAACAACAGAGTGAGCAACAACAACATAAGCAAAAATAATGCGATAGAGTAAACAAAATCAAAGCACAATCACCAAAAGAAGTACAAGTAAAACCAAACTCACATCAGCTTTTGACAATCATGCTAATTAGTGGGAACAAGCACTAACCCCTACAACATTAGCAGTACAAGAGCACACACAACCCAAGAGTTCGACTTAAATCCTTCTGAAACACAAAAAAGAGAAAAAAGAGAAGAATTACACATAAGGAAAACCAAAATGGTTAGAGGGGAAAACAACAAAACATAATATTGGTGGTGGAGGAACAATGGATATCATCACCAATTGTTTTGTATGCTTCAGTAATTATGTCACGTATGGCCCCATCTCCATCTGTTAATCACGTCCTTGTTTTCATTTTCCATGTGATGCTTTATTTTGGTTTCAGTTGTCATGGCCCCTTGTGTAGTTCTCAGCCCATTGTCATAACTTTCACCCATGTCTGGTTTATTCCATTGTTAGTATGTATATATACCCAATGTTTTCCATTGTACTTTTCTAGACATTGTACATTGCTTCATGTGTTTATCCTAGCCCTGCTTTGTGTTTGATCTAGCCTGTGTTCTTTCTTGTTTAATTGGTTGCCTCGTGTTTTGGGTATTATATATTCAGGACATCCTCGTGTTGCTAAAATGACCCTGGGCCACTGTAACAACTGTCAGATTGGATTTGCCCCTAATGTGTCCACCTTCTGATTGTTCTGTTACAACATGTTACGTGACAAATGCAATACAACTACGATTGCTAGTTGATAAACATACATTAAAACATCTAACCACAACACGAATAACCACCCCATCCCCTTTGTATTATCGTAACCTACTTGCACACCAGGTGAATAAAACTGCAACACCACTAAGTGGATCACGCCAGAGCTGCTGTCCTCTGCTAGCATACAAGACCAAATGCTTCATAGGCCTAACCTCATGTGATTATAGGAACTAGAAGGTGCCCCCTCCATCAATTGCCATCAGCAAAACACAAGTCTCCTGCACACCTCCCATGCCACATATCTAATTCTGGGTATGGGTCTTTTGGCCAGCCTTGATTCCTTGGTATGCACTCTACCTTGGACTACATATATCATCAGCCACCTTCCATCAGCCTACTTTCCTAGTTTCATCTACATTTGCAACATTTAGTAGACACTTTTAACCAACAATTGTGAATGAGTGCAACTCAAACCATTGAGAGTTTAGGGCCTTGCTTAGAGGCCCGACAGTGGTAACTTTACAAACGTGGTGCTTGAACCAAAAACCTTCTGATTGCTTATGTAGTACCTTAACTGCTAAGCTCCCACTGTTGTATCTATATAGTTAACCTGTCTGTAAACACTTACCTGTTGTGAAGTCTTGCCATGATACCTCCATGCATACTAAGTGTTCTCTGTTTTTGTCCCTCTGGTATTCAACCTGTTTTGTCTCCTGGTTTTTGGCTCAGTCTGATCCCTCTCTGGTTTGTTTGCATATTTGGACTGGTTTCTTGTTTAGAACTTTTTGGACAGTTCTCTCATTTACCCTTTCTCTGTCCTTCTTCCCTGTATTGCTTTTGCTATCTCTGTTTTTTTAATCTGCTTCTGTTTATTGTCCCCAGCCCTGGATACTGCTCCTCTGAATATACCTAACTTGCCTGATTTTATGTACGAGCGTACAGGGGTTTCACCTGTCACAGGAAATATCAAAGATATCTGTCTTTTATTGTCCTACAGTGCATTGTTAGACATTGTTGCTTTTTACAGTTCTGCTAAGCTGTATTTTTCTTATTAAAATTGGCCTAATGCAAACTAATGCAAACTAATGCAAACTAATGTACTTAGGAGTGCTTTTATTTTCTCTTTTATAAACTCCATTTTGATCAGAAAAAGGACCAGTCAGTAAGGTTATGGTATCATGTCTGGGCACATCCAGTATGAGAGTCACTTTCACACAAAAACATTTAGGCGTTCCAGGTCATCATGCCTGGAGTTGCTCATACTGCTTCAGTGTAAACCTGCCAGTCATCTCAATTTCCCACCATGTGTTATGGAAGAGAAATAGATGCTGACATCAGGCTGCACAAAATACATCCAATTATCTTTTTCTCTGCATTTCTCACACATGAAACATGTGCCCTTCCAAGCTGGTGTTTCTCTGCATTATGGAAATAGGTTATCATTTACTGTAGACAGTATATGCACTATCGGGAGCACCCTCAGCACAGGGAAAATCTTGACAGGATTGCACTGAGACTGAGTTTTTCAACCACTACATATTCAGCAGGGTCCCACAGCGGTTTTCTACTCCGCACGGCCCTGGACATGGATCGGCGCTATGAGTGTCTCTCTGCTGTCTGCTGTGTACAACTATATCCTCCCTTAAAGAAAACAGAATTAACGACTTTATTAAACCAAAATAAAGTTAAAAGCTTGAAGTAATCTTTAAATATAGCAATGGGTTTGAAATATGTTGCAGTAAGGGAAGTGAAAAAAAAAACACTTTTTAACAGCAGGAATATCTTGAGGTGGTGTTGAGAAGAGGGAGAAATGGAGAGAAAATGGGCTGACATGCAACAGGTGTGCTTGGCAGAACATTGTGGCCCTACTCAGCATGGTCTCCTAACTGCAAATTCAGAGGTTAGAGGTTGATATTCAGAGGTTAAAAGTTGATATTAGTGGCTTTAGACTTTTTCTAGCTTTTCTTTGTATCTCATGAACATGAAATTCAACGGAATTGCTCTAGCATGTTACAATTCATATGAATGATCCTGCTTCAAAGGATCATTGGGAGAAGGGGGGCACTACTGTTCATTTGGAGGAGAAAGAAATTATTAGAAAGTAAGAGAAAGACACCAGACCTTGTGACAGACTGTACTAGTGTAGTGAAACCAGCAACAGGTTCCATTAGAAAACAAAATAGAATCACGAAGCTTATACTAGCGGCTGCAGGGGAGAATATGCCGCAGCTTTGATGAGTTAGTGTACTTACTTTTTCTGGCCAGGAATGCAAAGCACTGAGCTCAGACATATGAAAGACAGGAGGAGGTAAATGAAGAGAAAAAGAAGAGAAGTGAAGATAAGAGAAGAGAAGATAGGACAAAAGGACTATGAAAGAAGAGGAGCTGGGGAGGGGAGTCAGCAGATACTGGACTCTTGGGGACCAGTGGGCTTGTGGGTAATCAAATCAGGCACATAACCAGTTACTGTTGAGGACACTAATGGCCAGATTGATGAGATTTGAACACCAGAGAACATGTGTATGTTCAGAGAGCATTGTGTGACAAAGATGCCATTGCAGATCTATATCAGAGATGGTCTATTTATTGATGATTATTATTCAGAGTTTTAAATGGGCCTGCTTCTCCTCCTGCAGACAGCCAGCATACAGACATACAGATCAGTTACTATTAAAGGTGAATAAAGCCATCTTCATATTATTATTAACATACAGCGCTCTCTTTCTCTCTCTCTCTTTCTCTCTCTCTCTATTCACACACACACACACACACACACACACACACACACACACACACACACACACACACACACACACACACACACACAAGCACACACACAAACACACACACACACACATATATGTATACATTATATTGAGCTTTCCCTTGTATTTGTTTTGTTCACATGGAAAGGTAAGTGTTAGACTGATCTCCCATGAGAGACATGTCTCGTTTCACTTACTACAAAATAATTGTGTGGTGTGAGTTATTTCTGGACTTGGTATCAGAGAGGCAAGACTTCTGTAAAACAGGTGTTACTGTAGGTTCAGTCATATGGAGAAGGACGGAAACAGTGAGGGATGATCACAGAATGCACAGCGTGGAACGTGTGGATGCAGAGAAACAGTGGGAGAGAAAGATGGACAGGCCAGGTTTCACATCTGCAGAGGAGGGATGAAAGGGTGACCCTCACACAGACGTGGAGGAGAGACACTCCTACTTTCATCCCTCTCTTCACTCTGCCTCTCCGCCACAGAGGTACGAAACGGTTGGAGAAAAACACAGAGAAAGATATAAATGAAGCGTTGACTTGGTGTGGGGGAAGTGAGGAGAAGATCGAAGAGGAAAGAAAAAAGGCCCATGCTTCACCCTTACTGACACATCCATATATGTCCTCATCATAATGTGTTCCCATTCCTCTCGTCTTTGTGAGTATCAGAGTTTATTGCCATCTAGTGACACACACTCCCCCACTTGCAATAACGGGCATACATTTACATACTCAATCTTATTGTATTCAGTAATCCAATAGCATTGAGCGATGGGTGTGTCATTCTGTGTTCTCAGGTGATGAACGTGAGGAGTGTGTGAATTACCATAGTTGATGGTCCACAGGGCATATGGCCCTGTGACTGGCAGTCTGTGTTGGGAAGGGTAACTTTCCAGCACACAAGTTCTTAATTTTAGCACTGGCAACCAAACCTGCAAACATTTCTCTTTTGGCCAAGTGTAGTCCTCTCTCCTGCCTTGTGCTCAGTCCATTTGTTAAAAATTGCAGCATTCACATACAAACTAGTTCACATTGATCTCAAAGCAGAGCAGTACAAGGACCATAACACATCTGAGAACAAATTGTGACATCTTTCTGATTGAAAATTACCGCTGTCCAAGCCCTGGACTTAATCTTCAAACCACAGAGAATGGAATAGCAAAATAAAGACAGATTCAAAATAAAAAAGGGTTGGTATGCCTGATATTATCTGCCTCCGTAAATACATCAACACAGAGGCACAAGAGGTGTACCACACAGCCTGTCTGCACCACACCCGGGACGAGACTGTGCAGCCGTGACCTTGCACCACTGTCACATCTGATTTACTTCCCCCCACCGCTGTACAACATACATGTTAGCTAGCTAGTGGCCCACACTTCCACTATGTTAGCATTACGCATACAGACAATAAGAAGCTGTCACTTTCATTATCATCTGAACGAAGCGACAATAAAAGACAAATTAATTCTTAATTAATTTAGAGTAATGTAACGGTTAATTATGGGAAGACCACCCAGATAATGCCATACCTCCACACACGTACGGACTTTCATTATTTCGGTTTGCTCCTTAGCTGTTCTTCAGAGAGCTCTTGAAGGGTGCTTCTCCATTATTAGCTACATCAAACATTATTACTGCATTACTTTGTAGCAAACTCTGGCAATAAGAGTAGTGGGGGCATGGGGTGGATACCTGGAATCAGGGTCAGTGATTGGTTTCATGACCAGTGACAACCAACATATTCGATAACAAATCTAATGCTCACTTTGTCATAGACCTGATGATAAATCGAGAATGCTGAACACTGATAAGGTAACTGATAGGAAACTGTAGCAGACACTATGACTAAAATAAACTGCGGGGTGGTGCCAGTCAAGTTAATTGAGCCTCACATCATAGTTTTTGTCAGTACAGCTCAAGCATCTAATTTATTTTCAGCTCAATTACACTGTGATTTCACCACTTTCACATTAATTTCTCTGCGATATTGCTTTGACAATAGCTTGATCAAAATGTGCAGTTCTTATAATGGCCATTTTGTAGCATGTCAAATTGTTGCAAACTTGGCAACAGTCTTACTTACATTCTTACTTACTTACTTTATTTCTTACATTAAAACCATTAGTTGAAAATATCAAAGTTCACAAAAAATAGGTGTTTTAGTTTTAAGCACTAAAACAGAAGGGAAGAAAGCAAATACAGCATTTTAAATAAAAGCAATTTCATCTGTTTGTCACTTTTTATTTAAAAATATAGGAACAACCAAATAATCTACCATGTTTACTTTTTACTTCAGTAGTTCATTTGTTTTCATTTATTTCAACAGTTTGTTTTGGTTTTTACAAAACCATTCAGCACACTCATGAATGATTAACTGTTCTATGAATATAAAATTATTGCAGTGTTTAACTCTGTATCATTATTGCCAGTTACATTATTGAGGATATATGTATAATATAGCACTAAGTGAACCTAAAAAAAGAAAATCTTGCCTAGGGCCATAGAGCCATACCTGACCTCCATTAATGGTGCTATTCAAAGGACTATTAGACATGAATATGTTATACATCTTCAGTGGAGAGCTCCCTGTCTATTCTCTCTCTCTCTCTCTCTCACACACACACACACACACACACACACACACGCACACACACACACACACACACTCTCCTTCTGAATCACATAAGCATAGACAGCATAGAATGACTGCAGAGAGGTGAAGCAGCTGTTCAGGAGTTCAGGAGAGAAAGCCTCTCAGTGGCCGTTATCACTGCTTTCCTTTATTTACCACCCATCTGACATCCCCCCAAAACCCATCAGACACATTCCGGCCAACACAATGACCCATCATTACTAGTGTTGTCTTGCTCCTTTCTTCCTTTCCTCTCACTCTCTATCGCTCTCTCACACAAACACACACTTCTTTATGCTCTGCCAGTAAGGGCCACTGCAACAAGGTCATCCTTATTCAGAATGTAGGTAGCCCAGAACAGACCTCAGTGCCCAGCAGGTAACCCTACCAGTAAAACGGGACAGAAACATTTATTTTTTTTCAGCTTTCCTGACCATGTTTTCCAACTATCTGGATATATGATTAACTTTGGAAATTCTAGGATAGAAAACTGTAGCCATTGTGTCACAGTCACAGCTCCGGACCCTTCCCTGTGGGCGTGCCGTTACGTTGTTTGCGTGCTGTTATGTCCATATTAGTGCTTCCGTGGGTGTGGGTTGTCTGTGAGCGTGTTCGTAGTCGCACCTGTGCCTTGTCTCGAGATCACGAGGGTTTGTGTTAATCACCTATTTAATGTGCGTTCGCGCAGTGTCTTGTGCTCGTCTTTGTCGAAAGCTACGTGTCAGCGTGAGTGTGTGTGTGTTCTGCTTGCGCTCTGCACAGAGCTTACTTGTGTAGTCGTTAATAAATGTTATTTGTGCACAGTATACGTCGTGGTGTCTGCCTCCTGCACCCAGCGTTACACATTGCTATATTTTTTCAATGATTCGTTTTATTTTTTTTAACCCAACATTAAAATAGCATCTGACCACCATGGAATCTGACAAAATAAAAAAAAAAGACGGTTTGTCAGAATTCCTTGTTGAGAGAATCCCAACAGATGTTACATTGCTTGAGGTTCGAAGGAAAAATTTTAGTTCCTATTGGAATTTTCCATAAATAGTATTTGTCAGTCCTCCTGCTCCTCCCACTTTTGTGACCCAGGTCTGCAGACTACTAATTGCATAGATTACCATCTCCACCCACTCCAGCTGCTACCAGGTACTGATCTTTTAAAACTGTTCTACTGCTAATGTTAATGAAGTATTCCCTGTGCTCAAGTGATGGATTCAACAGGACCTCCAGAGCACTGAGCACAGAACTCTTCTTGAGGAACACCACTGGGAGCTTGACAACAGCTCTTCTGATATTGGGTTCTCCATTGGGTTAAACACCACCATTCAGTCGCTTTACCCCATTGTGACAAGCACGCCCTACCCATGTCTCTTAACATTACCTGTCACTGCTTCCACTTCCACTGTACATATACAGCCCTCTGGTAGATTTGCCTTGCCTGATAAGCATGGTACCCTATCAGAATGTTGAGGTTTTCTCCTAGTGTTTGTTGCACACGACTACTTTGGACCCACTAGTGACAGGGAGAAGATATCCACTGTGATATACTTACTACCCTGTTATGCTTTGGACTGGGATACTACTGCGTGGAAGAGAGGAGGATTAGATCATCCCGAAGTTGGTGTTTGTAGACCCTATAATCTGAAATTACGATGAGATTTAAACAGGCACAGACTACCAAACTCCCTCTAACAGAGTACCCGAGTTCCAGGTCTTTGCATCCACCTACTTCTGACAGGAACTTCTTGCCTGTTTCCTAGGGTATCCTAGAACTACCAATGTTCTCTTTGAGAAATACTGGTGGCTTGAGCCAGCACAGGAGGTCTGCTATGTTGTGAGCTTGTGCCATCAGTGCTATGACCAAGACACAACACCAGGCACTTGTGGGCAAACATGGAACCCTTCATTATCCTGTTCTTCCTGGTTCCTAATGTTCAACATCTGATAATTACAACACTTTCTGAATACATTCAGAATTCCCTGGTTCGCACAGCTTCATCGTAAATCGTAAAAAAACGGTAAACGACTGGCAGCAGCGGCTGCCAAACAAAAACTTTAATTTTAAAGTAAAAAACCCTGATTTAAATTAAGTGGAAAAACAATAAATTTACAGAAAAATTCATTAAACATTCTGCAGAGAAATACCGTTATTTTACAGATTTTTCCTGGATTATTATGATTTAGCACTTTTAATAAAGTGACAGCACTAATATTTTTGCAGAGAAATATCGTTATTTTACAACTTTTCCCTGAATTATTACAATTAAGCACTTTCAATAAAGTGACGGTATTTCTCTGCAAAACTTTTAGTACTTTTATTTTACAACTTTTCCCTGAATTATTACAATTAAGCACTTTCAATAAAGTGACAGCACTAATAGTTTTGCAGAGAAATACCTTTATTTTACAACTTTTCCCTGAATTAGTACAATTAAGCACTTTCAATAAAGTGACAGCACAAAAAGTTCTGCAGAGAAGTACTGTAATTTTACAGATTTTTCCTGTCCATATTCATCGTGACTTCCAGGACAAACTCAAATGTGGAATGCAAACTGCAAAGTTATTTTATACAAATGAAAAAGTATATTATACCAATGTTGAGCACCTCAATGTCCTCTATCATCACTTTTAATCATTTAAATCCCCAGGACTGTACTCAGTGTCGTTCTCTATCACCAATATCAGTAGCCTGAACACAACTACAAACACATAACACTGATGTGACATGAAAGATACACTCCTTCTCATTTACATGTAGGGCATTTAGCAGACACTCTTATCCAGAGCGCCTTACGAAGTGCTTTGCCATCTGTTCACAGAATTAATTCTAAATAGTACATAGGTCAGAATTCAAGATACCCTCGAACCAGAATACTACTAAACTACAGAAATCAATGCAAATACCTAGAAGTACACAAAAACATGATTGCTGAATATTGCTAAACTACAGAAATTAAAATGGATACCTACAAGAAATGCAAACTCACATAGGTACTATATCATACAACGGAAACAACTATGACAAGTGCTAGAGATTTAGTCTGTTCTACAGATGAGTCTTCAGTAATTTGAAGACTGCTAGGGACTCTGCAGTCTGGACAGCCAATGGAAGCTCATTCCACTATCTCGGCGCCAGGACAGGTCTTGAAGTTTGTTTTCCGTGAGACTTTAAGCATGGCGTTTTAAGCCAAGCCGTACTTGAGGTTCAAAGTACTCAAGGTTTGGATGGGGCTTTGACCATGGCCATCATGTAGGGAGGGGTTGGTCCATTTTTGGCTTTGCAGGCAAGCATCGAGGTTTTAGATCTGATGTATGCAGCTACTGGAAGGCAGTAAAGAGAATGCAGCACTGGAGTGACATGTGAACTTGGGGAGATTGAAGACCATGCTGCTGCATTCTGGATCAGTTTGTAGAGGTCTGATGACCCATAGAGAAAGATCCCCAAGTAAGCAGTTGCAGTAGTCCAGCTTTGAGATGATGAGAGACTGTACAAGCACCTGGGCAGCTTCCTGTGAAAGAAAGGGTTGTATTCTCCGTATGTTGCAGAGAAGAAATCTGCAGGATCTGGTCATTGGCCTCTCAGAATTGAAAAGCTGAAGTCTGCCTGTTAAAGACTTAAAAAAAAAGTTGCAGACAAAATCCAAAGTTAGCTGCTGTTAATTTTGTGCCAATAACATTACAAATATTATAGTTCTTATGAGCTGAAATATTTACCATGATTTGGTATAAATGATAAGTCTTTGAATCATCATTTACTTGGTTAGATTCTGAATCTTTGCAGGTAGAAGTTCATCCTTGGAAAACAATTGATGTCTAGGGGTACAAGTGTGCAGGTTAACAAAGCTCTTTTTCAAAGAGACAAAAATGTGATACGTTCACCTTATCGGAGTCCCTTTAAAAACCTACAGAGCTTTGTTAAGTTTATACATCTGGACATCAGTTTTCATCCAAGAATGAAAACTGCAAAGCCATTTCAAAAAGGGATCAGACTTCTCTGTTATGTTGAATCATGACAATGATATCTGTGAATTAGCATTTAATCTTGGAAAACACAAACAGTGAAGAGCGATTCAGGAGGTGGCAGATCCCGAAGATCCAGTGTAGTGGTGCAGCAGGGAGAGTCACTCACCTCAACATAATGGCCAGATTGATTTGTACTGTGAGCTGGGCTGTGGCGCTCCTGCTCTGGGCTGTGTGGCGCTCCTGCTCTGGGCTGTGTGGCGCTCCTGCTCTGGGCTGTGTGGCGCTCCTGCTCTGGGCTGTGTGGCGCTCCTGCTCTGGGCTGTGTGGCGCTCATGCTCTGGGCTGTGTGGTGCTCCTGTTCTGGGCTGTGTTGCGCTCCTGCTCTGGGCTGTGTTGCGCTCCTGCTCTGGGCTGTGTTGCACTCTAGCTCTGTACAGTAAACAAAATGTAGGCCAAACTTGGTGCATATAATTTTTTTGCTTTACATATTTAACATATGTGAAAGCATATTTATTCCCTAAGGGTTAAAATGCAATGGACAAAATCTTCACAATGATCCCAATAATGGTGTTTTAATTTTTTACACAAACCATACCTGGTCTCCTTCACCCTTTCTTTCTTCAATGCAGATCTGCATTAGCTTAACTGAGAAGTGATCCAGCAGCAACATGAATTTTAATTGCATAGGATTTTCTCCATTAATCTGGAAATGTTTCGACAAAAAAATTCTGCAGTTTTAAGTCTATTCATATTCATTACATATTGTAACGGTGTCGAGTCAGAAGGACCAGAATGAGTCATGACACCAATGTTAGCGAACTGTTATTTTATAAGCAACACGCTAAAAGCATAAACAAGTGCCAAATACACAGATTCTAAGGGGAAAAGGGAGGGGGAACACTAACACACATACAACACACATCCAGGGAAACAGAGAACTCACCGCAGGGCCTGCTGGGAGGCCTGAAGACTCCACCCCTCGACGCTGCCCATTGGCGGACGGTACAATATTCAGCCACGCAGAACGTGATGGAGGCGGATTTTTTAAACCCCATTAATGTCTGCCACCCAAAATCCAGATCCAGAGTGCTAAAAATGTAGAAATGAGTCAACTACAACATGCGACATCAGTGGCATATGGAGAAAGCTGAACTGTTAAGCACATTGATTTGTACATCATTTAATGTGACTATTAATCATTAGCGATAGAATAGTCGGCGACGTTCCTAGCAAATTAGACTTAACGTTACCTCAGAAAAATGCTCAACTATTTCAAGGTTCACCTCACATTAAAACCAATTCAAAATGAGACCGAGACCGAATTTGAATAACTAGCTGTCGCTAGATTTAATTATGTTCAATGAACCTTATAACAAAGACTTGATTACCGCATAGAGCATTATTTAACCCATTATGTATTTAACAGTGGCCGAATTAAAGTATTTTAAACATTGGAAAATATTAGATATTAATATTTTATTGTTTTCATCTTTATCAAATGAAACATTCAAGTGAAATGTGTTTTTAAACTGGGCTAACTAGCTAGTTAACTAGCTAACGTTGGCTTACATAAAGTAAGGACGTTTTCTTACCTGATGTCACCAATAATGCTTCACTTAAATTTTCTTCCTCTGTGCCCCGTTTCCATCTTATTTTGTTGAATCATCCAACGATAATCCGCTCAAAATAATAATTTGGCAGGCAGATGTAAAATAATCCAGGTAGCTAGCTAGCCACCACAGCTCTGACCGACCGTAATGTCCACCGTCAGCACACTCGCTGAAATTTTCAAACATGACCTGAGAGGCGCGAACAGTTGTCATTGGCCAGTTTCCTGAATGACAGTCAGATTAACCAACTATGGTTAAAAGCAATACGTTGAGCTCAAATCACGTTTATGCCCCTAGCCTAGAGATAACATTTATATTCAAGTGGTTGTTCAACTTGTGTTTTTATTCCAGTGTGTAACTATAGGCACACACATTTTTAAGTTTAAAAGCCTATTCCATTACAATGTACGTCTACCAGTATATCAGTTCATCTGTCTCTCAGTGTGTTACAGGTTATTTCCTTGGTTATGTTCAAGTATAGACCCAGTGTTTAGAAATGTTTCTTTTAAAAGTCCAGCACCCAAACAAACTGCCATTTTCTATTGCCATTGACTGCACAAGAACTAAAATGAGAACAGACATCAATAGAGATGGAACAATCAACAGAAATCTCCTACAGCCATTACTACAGTTACATACTTTAGATATGCCAATGTAAAAATCTAATGTCTGAACTGACATTAGGAAGTCACTCTTCATTCTGTAGGCATCATAAAAATGAGCATTTTCAATTGCAGAAATTATTTTCTTTTTCGTCAAATCAATTACCATCACGTTCTGTGGCAAATTAATATGTCCGAACCTATATATTTTGTTCTGTGTACATTTTTCTCCTGAACATCAATGGATCCTCTGAATTACGAGGACGCCTAACAATCAAAATACGAGTATTGATACATGTAAGCTAATACTATGAAAACCACATTCATTTCTGACATTGAAAATCATGTTTAAACCAGCAGTGCCAAAAGACATAAGATTTTGATTAAAATGACAGAGTAAAAAACTTTAGTTCTTACAGACATAAACCTTTATATAATCAACCGAATGTTTAATTGCAGATAATTGCTGTAATTATACATGAATCTGTATATAATTTAAGAAAGCAGAAAAATACCGTATAAATAATACTGTATTATTTCCGTAAAAAAACGAGAAAAGCATGTAACTTGTAATTATTGTGTGACGGGCAGGGTGAGTGTAGTAAACAGAGATGCAGTTGCATCTCTTGTCCAGTAAGTGGTGCTAGTGTTCCTAGTTTAGTGGCAGTCTGAGTTAGAGCAGAGGTAGCCGAACTAACTTAGAAGAAGAAGCCTGTTCCAGTGTAAGAGAATCTCGCATGAGTGCGGCGCAAATAAAGCCAAAATAATAATACTGAATCTCTCTCTGGTTCTTCTATGACCTCCCCTCGATTCATCACATATTTGGCGACGAGGATTACAATGGATGGCCTCCGGATGGCTGGAGAAAACACTGTGGCGTGCAGTTAAAGAGGACCCCAGAACAGAGCAGCATAGCTAGCAAGCGCACAGAACTGCACAATCAAGGTTTGCACAGGCCTGCCAGCAAGTACAGGATAACAAAATGAGTACGGTAGGGTCAGTGACTCCTTTTGATGGCAATCCCCAGTCTTGGGAAGAATATTGTGAGATGTTAGACTATTTTTTCCTGGCTAACGACATTGAGGATGGCGATAAAAAGAAGGCCATTTTACTGAGTGGTGTAGGAGCTACCACATACAGTCTTATGCGTAGTTTGCTATGCCCACAGAAGCCAAGTGATAAGACGTACGAAGAGCTGGTAGAATTGCTTAAAGCGCATTTCAATCCAAAACCGAGCGAAATCATGCAGAGATTTAAGTTCAATTCAAGGGTGCGCAAAATGGGAGAAAGTGTAGCTGACTATGTTGCAGAGTTGAGAAAATTGGCGCAGCATTGTAACTATGGCGAGGCGCTGACACAAATGTTGAGGGATAGGCTGGTCTGTGGCGTGAGTGATGGAAGGATACAAAGACGTTTGTTGGCAGAGGTGGATTTAACATTTGATAAAGCTTTGAAAATAAGCCAAGCAATGGAATCAGCCAACAAAGATATCAAAGATCTACATGGGCACCTTCCTGACGATTCAGTGGCTTCAGCACGGTTTCCTAAGGGGAATGCAGCAACGGTTCATCGTGTCTTCTCAGCAGAGCATAAGGTACAGCAGAGGGAACAGACATGCTACAGATGTAAAGGACCACATTCAGCAGCGGAATGCAAGTTTGCCATGGAGTTTTGCCACAACTGTGGAAAGCGAGGTCATATAAAAAGGGCATGTCGTAGTAAAGCCACTCCCAGTCCAAGTCTACAAGGGGCGCACAAGGCTCAGAGGGGAGGAAGAGTGCAAACAAGAGGCAAAAGTAGACGGGCTCATCTAGTGAGAGAGGAGAGAGAGAGCAATGATGAAGATGCCGGTGAAATTCACACTATTTACAGTGTTAAGCAGCCGCTAAGTAGAGTGGCACCCATCACCAAAACAGTTAAAGTCAACGGAACAGAAGTGACATTTGAGATTGACACAGGCTGTGGAGTAACAGTCATTAGCAAAGTGCAGTACTCTAAGCTGTGGAAAAAAGGTGTGGTTCAAGAATTGGAGAACTCCGCCACGCAGCTAAAAACATATACAGGAGAGAAATTAGGGGTGCTGGGCATGGCGCAGGTGACAGTAGAAAATCAGTCAACTGTAAAAACACTGCCAATGATAGTGGTAGATGGAGACGGCCCAAACTTACTTGGAAGAGAATGGCTTAAAAGCTTTCAATGGAGATTCAACCAGTCAATAAGATGGAAGTGAAGTCCAAACTTAAGCTAGACAAGGTGCTAGAAAAGCATGCGGAAGTCTTCAAAGAAGAACTGGGACAGCTCAAAGGCCCAAAAGCCAAAATCCAAGTAGACAGTGAAGCACAACCTAAGTTCTACAAACCGAGGTCAGTCCCATATGCTGTGAAACCCTTAGTTGAGCAGAAACTGCAGAGGTTAGTTGAAGAGAAAATTATTCAGCCAGTCCAGTTTTCAGACTGGGCAGCTCCAATAGTTCCTGTTATGAAACCGGATGGCTCTGTAAGGATTTGCGGGGACTACAAGCTCACGGTCAATAGAGTGTCTAGTTTGGAGCAGTACCCCATTCCCAAAATTGAAGACCTGTTTGCCAACTTAGCGGGAGGACAGCGGTTCTCTAAACTTGACATGAGCCATGCCTACCAACAGATTGTCCTGGATGAGAGTTCCAGGAAATATGTCACAATCAACACACACAAAGGATTGTATACGTACTCCAGACTACCATTTGGAGTTTCCTCCAGCCCGGCTATCTTTCAGAGGACCATGGAGGGGATCCTTCAGGGCATTCCAAATGTTACAGTGTACCTAGATTATATCTTACTTAGTGGGTCAACAGAGGAAGAACATCTACAGAACCTGGAAGAGGTATTGCAGAGGTTAGAGAGTAGTGGTCTGAGGCTCAAAAGAAGCAAATGCACCTTCCTGGGAAAAGAGGTTATTTTTCTAGGACACAAAATTGATGCTATGGGCCTACATCCTGTGAATGACAAAGTAGCAGCAATCAAGGATGCACCTGTTCCATGCAATGTGACAGAACTAAAGGCTTACCTTGGTCTCCTAAACTACTACCATCGATTCCTGCCTAAGCTGTCCACACTGCTTGCTCCTCTTCACCTGTTACTAAGGAAGGAGGTGAAATGGAGGTGGGAGAAAGAACAGCAAAAAGCTTTTGATGATTCAAAGGTCTTGATGCAGTCATGCTCTGTGTTGGTACATTATGATCCAAAGAAAGAGCTCATGTTGGCCTGTGATGCATCGCCCTATGGTGTAGTTTTGTCGCACAGGATGCCTGATGGGGCAGAGAAGCCCATTGGATTTGTATCAAGAACCTTGACGCCAGCTGAGAAGAACTACTCTCAGCTTGATAAGGAGGGACTCGCAGTCATCTTCGGAGTGAAGAGATTTCACAGTTACCTGTATGGTAGACAGTTTACCATTGTGACAGATCACAAACCGCTCATCTCACTTTTTAATGAGATGAAAGCTGTGCCACAGATGGCATCTCCACGCATCCAGCGGTGGGCAGTCACATTGAGAGCATATGAGTATGCCATAGTGTACAAGGCTGGAAAAGAGCACAGCAATGCTGATGCATTGAGTAGACTGCCACTGCAGGAAAAAGGGGAACCACTACTAGAGGAGGATCAGGAAAGAGTACTTCTGCTGGCAGACAGTGATGCCCCCTTGGTGACAGCTGATCAGGTTAGAAAATGGACTGATAAAGATGCAGTTCTTTCCAGAGTCAGAGAATATGTCCTTAGAGGGTGGCCACAGAAGGTGGAGGATCCTTCCTTTGGTCCCTATGCAAAACGGCAAGATGAACTGAGCATACAGAATGGATGTGTGTTATGGGGAGCCAGAGTAATCATTCCACCACAAGGAAGGTTGGCTGTAATTAAACAAGTACATCAGTCTCACCCAGGAATTTCACGGATGAAAGGGTTAGCCAGAAGTTATATCTGGTGGCCTAACCTGGATGCAGAGATCGAGACAATGGTGAAGTCATGTGCTATCTGTCAGGAGAATAGGAACCTACCCCCAGTTGCACCGTTACACCCATGGGAGTGGCCGGAGAAGCCGTGGAGAAGGGTGCACGTGGATTATGCTGGACCTTGGATGGGGAAAATGTTCCTCATTCTCATAGATGCCCATTCTAAATGGTTGGAAGCCTTCCCACTGAACAATTCTACATCCGCCACAACCATTGAGTGCTTAAGGAAGAGTTTTAGCCAACATGGGATACCAGAGATGGTTGTTTCAGACAACGGAACTTGTTTTACAAGCTCAGAGTTTGCAGAATTCATGCAAGGAAATGGCATTGTTCATGTGACTACAGCTCCGTATCATGCTTCATCAAACGGCTTAGCTGAAAGAGCTGTACAGACCTTCAAGGGATTGATGAAGAAGAGCACAGGGGATAGTATTGAAACCAAAGTAGCACAAGCTATGTTCAGCTATCGAATTACTCCTCAATCCACAACAGGTAAATCTCCAGCAGAGTTACTGTATGGACGGAAGCTGAGATCTGTACTAGATCTTATTCATCCTGATTTCCAAAGACAGGTACAAAGCAAGCAGCAGAAACAAAAATTGTACCATGATCAACATGCTCGGGAGAGGGATGTTCAGGTTGGTGAGGGAGTGTATACAAGAAATTTCGCTCCAGGTCCCACTTGGATACTAGGAACAGTGGAGAAGAGAACGGGTCCTGTGTCTTACAGTGTCACTCTGGGTAATGGAAAACTGGTGAGAAGACACATTGATCAAGTGAGACGCAGGTACTCTGATCCGTCTCCAGTGAGAACAGGGATTCCTGATTCCATACCTGTGGAAGTAGTCACTCCAGCTACAACTCTTGAGAATGCCAACATATCATCATCAGAGGACAGAGCAGTGACAAGCACACCGACACGGGAGGAGAGGGTGTCTAGTTCTTCTGTGGAGACTGAGCGACCAGAATTAAGAAGATCACAGAGGGATAAGAAACCCCCAACATACTTAAAGGACTATACTTAGTTTAGTATTGAGTTCCCCCAGCCACAGGACTAGAATGCGTCCTGGGACTCAAAGGGATGGAGGCAGTCTACCCGAAATCCCTAGAACAGTTCTAAAATAAATAAATAAAAAATAATAATAAAAAAAAAAGAATATATATTTTTTGTGTTGTGACATAGGCTAGTTACTGACTGCATGTTATTGTTATAGACTGGACAAATAGTGAAATATAGTGAATTAATACTGACATTGTGATAAATCAGACTAGTATTATCAGAAGGAAGGGGATGTAGTAAACAGAGATGCAGTTGCATCTCTTGTCCAGTAAGTGGTGCTAGTGTTCCTAGTTTAGTGGCAGTCTGAGTTAGAGCAGAGGTAGCCGAACTAACTTAGAAGAAGAAGCCTGTTCCAGTGTAAGAGAATCTCGCATGAGTGCGGCGCAAATAAAGCCAAAATAATAATACTGAATCTCTCTCTGGTTCTTCTATGACCTCCCCTCGATTCATCACAGTGAGCAACTCAAAAAGGAAGCGATCTCAGGGAAAGAGGATGGTTTAATAGAAAGTGTGCAAACCAAAAACCTGTGCATTGTTCCAAATGAAGGAAATAATAACCAGCAGTCAACTGGTACAAAGACAAGACATATATAGACGAACAAACGACCCTCAGGTGAGACGGATCACGGGTCCCGCCCACCTGAGGGACGAACATCACGTGACCAAAAACAGGACCGCTGCCGCTGTAACCGGGGGCGACCGGTAGGGGGCCCCCCCACAGCGTGACATATTGTCATAATACTTAAAATAAAAGACATTTTGTCAAATTACAAATAATGTCTGTAATTTTACAAAGTTTTGCATACAATTGGAAAAAAATGTTAAAATACATTAAATATTTACAGTTCATAATTTACATAAAATTAGGATTTTTTTTTACAGTGTGGTGTAGGTGTTTTTCTGGCAGCCACCTGACTGCTGTTTTTAAGGACTATTGATTTGTCTCCACTCCTCAGCTCAGTTCATGCAACCTCAGATCCTTTTCCATAAGATTTACTGTTATTATTTGTTTTCCACCTTTGTCTGCATTGCTCTGTTTGTCTGTTTACCAACTACCTGCTCATTAATACCATTAGCCTGCCCTGTATTGCCCTGTTTGCTTGGTATCTCACTCCTGCTCTCTACTGCATTTGTTTTGACCTTTGCCTGTGCTGCCCTGACAGCAGCTGCATTACATTGAACTGTTCTACTGTTATTGTTAATGAAATCCTCTCTGCAATTATACCCAGCCTCTGTCAGTGGGACAAAGTTTTTACAGCTATGGCTTGAGCTGTAATGGCATAGTGACATCTTCCCACCACAGTTGAACATTCGATTCAGATACCCTTGAGGAAATACATGAGGTGCATGCATTGTGACATTCCAGATTAAGGTGACAAATGAGGCATCTCATTGAAATAAAAAGGCGGATAACCAGTATATTGCCTCAGTTCATCAGCACAATGTGCAGTGAATGATGAAGAGATCAGAGCTAGCACCTAAAGCACTGCATTGCAGTGATGTGCTAAACTCAAACTCTCTGTGAATGTGAGGGAGATTGTGAGTGATGATTTCAGAAATAAAGAATTTGATCAGGAGATTCTGGTTTTTATGTATTATTCTGTATTATGAATACTACATCATATAACGTGTGTATTACATATTATATTATGAATAATACACCATAAGCACCATAAGGAAACTCACAAAATAACAAAGACCATGAAATCCATAAAGAGCACAAGGATCACGAAATGCACAAAATGAACAAAACAACTGATAGCGACTAGGGAAACGCAGGGACTATAAATACACAATGCTAACAAGACACAGGTGGAAACATTGACAACATGGGCATGGCAGACGGAGGGAAACCATACTGTAGAAACAGATAACAAGGCGGGGTCGACAAGCAGGTAAACAACACAGACACGAGGAGCAGGGAACCAGAGTGACAGCTAGAAGAGGGGGGCGTAGCCCCACATGATATATATATATATATATATATATATATATATATATATATATATATATATATACAGGGTTCAAATTACGGGGGGGATTGGGGGGGTCAGACCCCCCCGTTTAAGGCATCAACCCCCCTAAAGGGGCAAAACCAATAATTTGGGGGGGGTCAAAACATTTAAATGTACTTCTCACGTATAATGTTAAATACTACAAAAAAAATGCAGTGAAATTTACACCCTGAAAAAAACTTGACCCCCCAATTATCATTGTATAATTCGCACCCTGTATATATATATATATATATATATATATATATATATATATATATATATATATATATATATATATATATATATTCCTTATGGTGATTATGGTGTCTGTCATAATATGAATATTATGAATATATATCAACCAGACCACTATAGATAAATGAACTTAGACAACTCTGATGATAGATTAAATTTGTCTTAGTGTTAGTTTTAAGACTACAACTAGTTCCAAATGGTCTTTAAAAAGAGAATAGTCAATTTGTATGCAACTGCGTTGCTCAGTCAGATGGCAGAATGTTTCATTTTTAATTTTCTTTTGGAGGGGGGGGGCTTTCCCTTGCTTGCATCATGATGATTCCTACCTTATAAAATTAGCATGACACTCCATGCAGAACAGAGGGGATCAGATGACAATAATAGGATTGGGAGTACAAGAGCTGTAACACAAAGAAGGACAGGAGGGACATGAATGCACAAATCCTGAAACCCTCAAACAAAAAAGAAAAGAGAGACTGAGTGTGTGTGTGTGTGTGTGTTTGTGTATGTGTGCACTTTTTCCCCTTTCACGTTGATCATGCTGTCAGAGCAGAGGCAGAGATGGTTATTCAAGGGCAGTCTGCCACTGTCTGCCATGGTGCTTTCAGTTATTCTCCATATAAAGTTTCGACTGTTTCTGTAAGATTAGGTTCTCAACACCTCAGTTTCTCTTGAATGAACCTCAGCCGTGAACCTCAGATGAGTGCTCAATTACCATAGAAATGCTGTGGCCATTTGAGAAGATGAGACACAGAATGACATGTACTGAAAAGCAACTTTTCTGAGATTTGTATACACCCTCAGCTTTCCTCATACCTGAAGAGCTCAGAGGCATCTGCTACCATAACGAAGTGAGATTGCCAATATGAACAGATATCAAACTCTAACATGTATATTGGGGTGAAGACCTGGTGCTTTGTATTGTTCAGATAAGAATACTAATTTGTATCTGGTCAAGTCTGCATTTGACTTGATGAAAAGGTGATGTCTGAAAACCCTTCAACACAAACAACAAAGACTACAAAGCATCCCTAAGGAAAATGGTGGACATAGTGGAAGTCATTACAGCATCACAAGCTTAAAAATAGACATTGACTTTTAAAGAGAACCTCTGCAAGTAAACAGTGCAAATATGGTCCTAACTGATCCATCAATGCCTAAGAAATCCATGTTTTTCTCTTTCCAAAGACAATAGCAAATGCTATCTATGACCAGTTTTCTAAAAACACTTCCATGCAAAACCCACACACAGATATCATGTGGAATCTAGAGCATTGCTAGCTTGTTTGGGTGCCAGTTACATTAGTGGGGGGCAGACATGCCCTAATACACTTATTTTCAAATATAATGCTAGGCAAATATAATCGTTAATTTGCAGCAACGTTCAGTATTTTGTCCTTGCTATTATTCTCATTTTAAATGCAGAATATGAGCACAAATTGATGAATTTCCATAATGATAGGGAAGTCCCGATGAATGAAGTTACTGTGCACCGTTACCACATATTCACCTTTGAGTTTTTACCCCAGAGTACTCCTTTGCAAAGCAAAAAATAACAAAATTGACCTGTTGTAATTGTCCTAGTACTTACAAAGGGATTTGTATTCAGTACATAATATGGATGTGGTAAGCATCTCAATACAACATTGTATCAGCTCTATGTTCTCTTCCACCTAAAATATTTCAGTGAGGGTTTGTCTGGCACTGCAGGCTACGGCCTTTCACGCTCAACTGGAAGCAGCATAAGAGAGAGGAACTAAACAGACAGAAAAGAGGGGAGTGGTTACACACAACCAACTTCCTAAAACAGATTTATACACAAATATACACTCTGAAGAGTACAGTGTGTACAGGAATGAGAGAGAGAGAGGCTGATACAGAGATATGGTATGAGGAAATATAAAATGCTTTGTGCAATAATAGATATGGAGGCCATTGTCTGATAAAAAAAGAACTTGAAATTTAGAACATATTTCACACTTACTCTTTCTATAAGGTCCATTTTCTCATTTTATTGAGCATGAAGTAGTGGAATTACTACACAGCCTTGAATCTTTAATTGATCACTGAACCGCATCCCTGTTAATGCAGTGCTTCTGCATATTCAGAGTGCTGTATTTAGATTAAGTCTTTGACTACACTAGTTTCCATTAATCTCATCACTGGCATGGTGCTTTTGTCACAGCAGCTTACTGTGATAATGAGCTCTGTACTGGATAATGTAGTGCAGTAACAAAAAAGTTTTCTGCATGGCCGCGCTTTTGCTTGGGACAAGAAAAAAGGAAAGGTAGTGAACGCATTCCCCGTCAAATGTGTCAAGTGTTCTCAGCGTTTTTACCATCTTTTTTTTTTTTGTGACACAAACAGAAATACATGAGATCTTTCAGGCTTTGTTTGCAAAAGTGCTGCACTCTAATTTTAAAGCCCGAAGAGGAGGTTTGTAATCCATCAGTAGTAATTCAGTACAAATGGCAAACACACACACACACACACACACACACACACACACACACACACACACACACACACACACACACACACACACACACACACACACACACACAAATCTGCTCTTCTCTCTTTGATAAGATTTTCTAGGGAAATGTAAGTTGAGAACCAATTTATTTGTTGTTGCTTTTATGAAGTGGAGACACATTTATAGACAGTAAGTGCCAAGCAGAGTCTTTATGATACTGTAGACTCTCCTGTCTGTGGCTGCTGAACATGAGGATGTTTATTTTTCTAATTTCAGAATTTGTCATCTTTAATTGAATTTACCCACAGCTTTCTTTTCTTTAATTTCTAACCTCTGTTCTGAAGTATTTCCAGCAGGCAGTCATGGCACTTGAGTTTACTGAAGACTCTAAGTTTACTGAACAGATTAGATCTGCTGGCTCCACACCTCCCAAGACTGGATGTATTTATGTATATACACTCTTACACTTTTGTACATATTTTCAGTGACATGAGCTATACACGATACATAGAAACCTTAAGACTGATAAATGATCAGTAATTTTTAATGCAGTAATTTTTAATCAATCATTTTTAATGCAGGGTTTGGCAAGATTTCTTCCTTTCATTTCTTTTAATAATAAAACTGATAGTTATAATTGGTCAGTGTCACAGAATATCAAACTAGTTACAGTGAGTAATTTACATTACATTCAAATAAAAAACAACCATTCTTTTTCTTGTGAAAGAAAATCTGACACAAAAACTAGACAGAAGACAGAAATCTGAAAATAATAGAATTTGAGAGTTTTTATTTTCTCTGTGTGAGAACTGGATTAAAGCCCTAGTCCATAGCATGCACCGGATTTGTTTTGGTTGGCTTCAAAGAGTAAAGTACACTTTCAAAGGGTTGAATATGATTCAACCAAAGTGGGCAGTCCCAATAGTGCTAGACTTTCAACTTCAAAGCAGCAGTTCTGAATCTGATATGAACAACATGAAACCTAAGGTAACTAGGCAACTACTACACATATCCAAATTTATGTAATCAAGAATTTGAATTCAGGATATCATCTTTGTGTTGAACAAATACATATAGGGTATTGTGTTAAATGTATTTGCATAAAAACATTTGGAAGTAAACATAATTTTTGTGAGTAAATCTTCTGCAATATATTAAGTTTATTCATTTCCATATGGCCTTTGTGGTTTTCTCCTGCTTCTGTGAGTAGACACACACAAGTCTGTCCTGTTCCATTCACATTCCTGATTGTAAAATGTCTCTAAATGCATCTTTGCTGCAATCAAATTTGGCTTATTGGCTCATTTATAAAATATGTATTCCATCTCACAGATAATAATTTTGTTCCTGATTTTGTGGTATATAAAAGGAGCCGCACTACTGGCTTCCCTTGTGAATGTTGTGAAATATGTGCTGGGAGTATTGCTGTGCTTTTAGTAATAAGCTGAAGATGACTTCATAATGTGATTTATCAAGTTGTTGAAAAATAGCACTTACAGTACTGTATTTATACGCACCTACAGTATTTATATGTTCAGAGAAGATCTTTGGAGAACACCCGAGATGTTAACATGTGTACAGTCTTTTGTCTTTGTTGTCTACTTGTAGGGTTTTGTGTATTTGTGTGTGTGTGTTTCATTAAACGCTGTATTAGACAAAGCTATACCTACTACCTTTTTAAAAAGTATAACATTTCAAGATTGAAATGAACAAACTTGATTGTTGTGTGAAAATAAACAATTTACAAAAGACACTGACAAGCTTTTGTTGAAGGTTCTAAAATGCATATTAAGATGAATAATGTCAGAGTAAAACCTGTTTGAAGTGAAAGTGTAGGAGGAGATGATTCAGAGTTCAGGAGGGAAATGAAAACCAGATTATGGTCTCTACAGTGACTCCTGGAGACAGCGTATCCTTCCTGAACTAAGGGAGTAAGTGTTAGTGGACTATGTCAGGTCATGAAAGATAGAAGTTATTTAGGGTGTCTCTCAGTGACAGCTCACTTCTACCCTATACGGTGATTCATGCAGATTGCTTGTCAGCCCAGTGTTGTCATAACTGAACTTGAAAAGTGTGGGGACTGTGTGTGTGCAGGGTGCAGAGGTGTAGGCACCCAGTGGTCCTGCTTGAGGACTGAGCTATGCACTTCCTGAGCTTCTCTGTGTGACATCATTCATCAGTAAGCCCAAATATCAATTGTAGAAGTTGAAAATGCACTACTGTGGGGCTATGCATGTGCTGAATCAATGCTCTTACACTGAGATGCATGTGTGTGCGTGGAATTTAAAGTAGGTGCAGTGTTTTCATACTGTGTAGATGGGCTCACACACACACACACACACACACACACACACACACACACGCTTCTACACATACTGCATCAAAGTTAGCGAACCAGATGAGGGAATTACTACCTCTTACCTGCAGACATTTTGTGCTACTCCATCCCATAGTGAAAATACATTGAATCTAAACACATATGCAACTTGGTCTAACTTTGTAAAACTATCTCAACTTCCATGTGACTGTATTGACTGGTTAGATTTGAGCACTTTAATGGACTTTGGGAAGTAAAAGAGATTCAAAAAGTGATTTTCTACTAAACAAATAATAACCCAAATGTGATACATAATCAGACGGAACTCAGTGCCTACTTTCAGAACATAATACAGCTAATTTTATTAAACACCACCTATTAATTTATTATTACAAAATATGTAATGGTCATTGTGTCTGTGTGCTTTGTATTCATGTGTATGCACTCTTATTTATAACACACAGTATTTTTGGCAGTATTCTTATTGTAGTCTCATTCATACATATGAAGACACACACACACACACACACACACACACACACACACACACATTTCTTCTTCATTATCCTTAGCAGCACTGTGTCAAACAATCCTATTTAGCAATTAGTGACTCATTTTCACCGCTTATCAGAGTGACGCAATCAAACTGGTATTCATCATAGACCTCATAACTCTCTGTCTGATATTCACTGCAGACCTCATTACTCTGTCCGATATTCATCACATACTTTGTCAGTCTGTCTGACATTCATCACAGACATCACTGTGATGTTCATCACTGACTTCATAACTCCATTTGATACTCATAACAGACCTCACCACTCTCTGAAATTCATAACAGACCTCACCACTCTCTGATATTCATAACAAACCTCAACACTCTCTGGTATTCATCAAACCTCACCACTCTCTGATATTCATAACAGACCTCACCACTCTCTGATATTTATAACAGACTTCACCACTCTCTGATATTCATAACAAACCTCAACACTCTCTGGTATTCATCAAACCTCACCACTCTCTGGTATTCATCAGACCCAGAGGTGTCAATTCCAGGTTCAGAAAGTAAATGTCCTCACCAGGATTTTGCTCAGGCTTCCTGGATTGTGCTGATTCCACTAATTTTACCTGGATTGCTCTAATTAGAAAATCTAGCAAGCTTGAGCAAAATCCTGGTGAGGACTTTTACTTTCTGAACCTGGAATTGACACCTCTGATCAGACCTCACCAATCTATAGTATTCATCAGCCCTTACCACTCTAGTATTCATCAGACCCCTTCACTCTGTCTGCCTGAACTGCTTTTTAACCTCTTACACTGTTTATTCTCTAAATTGGTGATTAAAAATGTAGCATTAAAAATCATAGAATATTGATTTTCTTTCAACTTTTTTTCTTGAAAAAAACTCTCTACTGTAGCATTTTTTGTGCATGTGTGACCTACCTTTACTAGAAATAGTTTATTATATATTATATATAATTAATCCAATCAGCCCAACTTCTTTTGGACCAATTTTAATTTGTGGCACTATGATGTAGTCTGTACCAGTAGCGAACCTGTCACGGTACGGCGGCCCCCTACTGGTCGCCCCCGTCTACAGCAGCAGCTTGTCCTGTGGGTGTGGCGTTGTGTTCGTCCCTCAGGTGGGCGGAGCCCGCGATCCGTCTCACCTGAGGGTCGTTTGTTCGTCTATATATGTCTTGTCTTTGTACCAGTTGACTGCTGGTTATTATATCCTTAATTCGGATCAGTTCACGGGTTTTGGTTTGCGCACTTTACATATTAAACCATCCTATTTCCCTGAGACTTGGCGTGATCGCTTCCATTTATTTTCGCTCACCCTACCCGTCACAGAATAACCAGCCACTTTCGGAAGCCGCCAGTCTCCTTTACTTTCTCCTTCGTTCGTGGTCATGTCTCGTGGTAAGTGTTTGTCTGCGTGGTGTTTTGTTTGAAGAGCTCCGCCGTGCTTTTGTGTTGTGTGTGTGTGTGTGTGTGTAGCACGGCGAGGACCAGGGCAGTCTGCCCTGAGACAGCTCTTCATGTCCGTTGTTTGTGTGTCGGAAGAGTTTCGCCGTGCGTTTGTTTTGTGTGTTGCACGGCGAGGACCAGGGCGTCTTCCCTGTATACTCTTCATGTTTTGTGTGGGTGAAGTGTACGTGTGAATGGGCGTGTGGACCAGTGTGCGTGCTCGTGGTGTTATATGTTTAGTGTTTCGTGTGTGACGCGGGTGCCGCTCGTCACTGTCGCCTCGCTCCCCTGTCGTCTTGTGTTTTGTGTGGGGGAGCGACTGCGAACCTGAGCGGCACGTCACAAAATTAAACCGAGTGCGCATGTAAGAGTCCCGTTCGTTCATTGTTTGTACACTGTTTTTTGTTTGTCTAGTTTTTGCGTGTGTGTTCTCGCGTGCCTGTGATATGTTGTATGTAATTCCACACATGCTCCTCCCCCTTGAGTGTGTGTTGGGGGTGGACCAGTGATGGACCCATGCCACGGGGAGTGGCACGGAGGGCGTCGCTCCTGAGGGAGGCCCTGACCAGGAACGTGGGGGGTTCTCCTGAGCAGGTGGAAGTCCCCTGCTGAGACGGAGACCCCTCCCCCATTGTAGGGGGGATCAGGGTAGTGCGCGTATGTGTTTTGTGTTGGTGTGTGTGGGTGTGTGTGTGTGTGCATTTGTGTTTTATGTGCAGGTGTTTCTCCCTGGCGGTGGATCGTGGCGTTCCTGGGCCTTGTGGAGGTCTCCACCTGGCAGGAGCCCCCTTATGTTGTGGGGTGACCGGAGCCCGGTCTTAAAGAGCCCCTCCCTAGAGGGTTGGGGCCCCCGGATGTTTGGGGACCATGGGGCTCCGGTCTGAAGAGCTCCTGCACAAGACGGAGACCCTTCCACGGGGTCCTGGAGGTGACGTAGCCACGCCCCAGGGAGGTAACCTGCACAGACATACACCCCGGACGGACAAGGAGCCGTAGCCCGTCGTCCTCGCACCTGTGGGGCTATGCGGCTTAATGCCGGTTAGGGCATGAGAGCCCTGTGACCGACCGGGGCGTGGTTTTGTCTTGTTGACGGCCCAGTCGGTCCAGGGTCCCGCCCAGGTAGGTGAGCTAACCTGTTTGTTTTGTGTTTCAGCTCCGGGACTACAGGGGGTGTGTCCCTTGTCCCTGCCTGCCTGCCCCTTTGTTTTGTGTGCTGCTGCTGTAGGCCGCACAGCCGGTGGAGGGGAGTGCGGCTTGGAGGGGGGATCTGTCACGGTACGGCGGCCCCCTACTGGTCGCCCCCGTCTACAGCAGCAGCTTGTCCTGTGAGTGTGGCTTTGTGTTCGTCCCTCAGGTGGGCGGAGCCCGCGATCCGTCTCACCTGAGGGTCGTTTGTTCGTCTATATATGTCTTGTCTTTGTACCAGTTGACTGCTGGTTATTATATCCTTAATTCGGATCAGTTCACGGGTTTTGGTTTGCGCACTTTACATATTAAACCATCCTATTTCCCTGAGACTTGGCGTGATCGCTTCCATTTATTTTTGCTCACCCTACCCGTCACAGAACCGTGACCATTAAACCTGGGCCCGCTCCCACCTCCCCGAAAAAAAATTGTTTCCTCTCCTAATTAACTGCAATAAAGAAAAAACGACAGTACAGCTTTAGAAATGCAATAATAATATCTGTACTAGATAACTTCTTAAGCAAAATAAGGTTCCAACAAAATAAGGTTCACAGTTCCTTGGGAGCGGAATATGTAAACGACGCGCACGAGGGCATCAAAGGACTGAATCGAAACTAGCTAGCGGTGGTACGCTAACGACAGCTAGCGTCACCACAGCGGGCAGAAATTATCATACAGTTAAGCCTGCCCATTAAGACGGAAGATATGATTGGTCAATATTGCTGTCATTTGAAACTGGTATTGCGCTGAATCAGCTGAATCAGCTGTGATAGTAAACGAAATTATCTCAGATAACAGACTAAATGCACTCTGTTTAACGGGGACATGGGCTAGAGTAGACAAATATGTAAGTTTTAATGAAGCAGCTCCTCCCGGATACAGTTATGTTCATCAGCCCCGTATCACAGGGCGTGGAGGTGGAGTAGCCACAATATATGACCAGTGATGCCGGTAACGCGTTACTTAGTAACTACTTAGTACTTAGTTACTTAGTAACTTAGTAACGCGTTACTGTAGTCGGACTACTTTTTTCAGTAACGAGTAGTCTAACGCAACTACTAGTAGTCAGATTAAAGTTACTTATCTAAAACATCGTGCGTTACTATTTCTGCATTTCGGGGGAACGTAGGTTATATTTATTCATTCTTATTTTTCGGCTACATGTTTCTTACGCGGTTACGTCATCTCTGCTCTGAGGCGCCAAAGTCAGATGGAAGGAGAGGTTCGCCTTTAGCAGCTGGAAAATACAGGCATTATTTTGATTTTATTTCGGCTAAGGATGACAACATTAAGGTCCGTTGTACACTCTGTCCTGGCGACAGAGTGCTGTCTACTTTCAAAAACACAACGTCAAACCTGAAAAAAAAACACCGGGGGTTGGCGGCGAACGTAAATTGTTACCGGGTGGGGTGTAAAATGGACTAAATTCAGTATTATATCGCAATCTATCGATCGCCGGTGGTTGGCGCCAGATCGAACTAGTAACTCATTGAATCATAGATGTGGATCAGAGGTAAATAAACTAGATTTTTTTCGGCGTGAGATATCGGAAGTGTGGTGTGTAAAGACAGTCAAATGCGTGTGTCTCAATGCGTGAGAGTTGGCAACCCTGTAAGTGGGCGGAGTTGAACAGAAAGACTGTCTTATTTATTTATTTAAAAAACATGTAAGCCTATTTCAAGAAAAAGTTTACAAATGCCAGTGTCATTTTTGATGTTCCGGTTAAAATGCATGTCAATAAAGTGAGTATTGGCAGAAATGGTAGTCATTTTCATGTTATAGGGGCGGGGGATCCGCCTCTGCTGAAAGTAACTAAAAGTAATCTAACTTAGTTACTTTTAAAAGCAAGTAGTCAGTAACTTAACTGAGTTACTGTACTTTTTAAAGAAGTAGTCAGTAGTCGGATTACTTTTTCAAAGTAACTATGGCAACACTGTATATGACACAGATATAGGTTTTACTGTAAAACCAACCACCTCTATTAACTCATTCGAAGCTTTGATAGGTGAAATAGGCAATAATCTCATAGGCAATAAAACAAAGCTTAAACTGGTGACCATCTATTGACCACCGGGTCCTTACTCAGAATTTCTTAAGGAATTTGCTGAGTTTCTTTCGGAATTAGTCCTAACAATTGAAATATTTGTACTTGTGGGTGATTTCAACATTCATTATGAAAATAAATCAGACCCACTGAAAACTGCGTTCGATTACATCCTAGGAAGTCATTCGTAAAATCGAGAAGTGTGTAGAAGAGATAAAACATTGGATGGCGTGTAACTTTCTAGCACTAAATCCAGATAAAACAGAGCTAATAATAGTTGGGTCTAGGGCAGCGAGAGACAAGATACGTAATGTAGCATTGAATCTACAGTCCTTTACTATAACCCCCAGCGCAGAGGTAAAGAACTTAGGTGTCACAATAGACCCAGATCTCTCGTTCGATTCACACATTAATAATATAACTAGGGTAGCGTTCTTTCACTTACGCAACATTGCTAAAATTAGAAACATATTAAATACTAGTGATGCGGTAAAACTAATCCATGCAATCATATCCTCTCGTCTAGATTATTGCAATAGTCTTCTAGCTGGATGTTCTGGTAAATCGATGAACAAACTCCAGCTGGTTCAGAACGCAGCAGCGCGAGTTTTAACGAAAACAAAAAAATTTGATCACATTAGTCCCGTACTATCGTCATTACACTGGCTGCCAGTTAGATTCCATATTGACTATAAAATATTTTTATTAACATATAAAACACTGCATGGCTTAGCTCCAGAGTATCTTAGTGAACTTATTGATCATTACAACCCAGCATGTTCACTTCGTTCACAGGACGCAGGGTTATTAACTGTTCCTAGGATCAAAAAGATCACAGCAGGTGGAAGAGCCTTTTCTTTTAAAGCTCCACAACTGTGGAATAATCTTCCTGCCTTTATTCGGGACTCAGACACAGTCTCAATGTTTAAAACTCGACTAAAGACTTATCTGTTTGTTTTTGTGTAATTTGTGTGTTAACGGGCCGCCCAATGGAGGATGGGTTCCCTTTTGAGTCTTGGTCCTCCCAAGGTTTCTTCCTATTCCCCACCATCTAGGGAGTTTTTCCTTGCCACTGTCGCCTTTGGCTTGCTCATTAGGGATTTGGACCCATAGTATTGTTAACCTTGCAAATTCTGTAAAGCACTTTGTGACAACATGTGTTGTGAAAAGCGCTATACAAATATATTTGATTTGATCACAGTCCTGATAGAGGGAAACACAGGTTCACAGGCTTTCACTTAACTTAACCCCTCACCTTCAAACACAGATTGAACAGACACGGTTGAATAAATTATTTGCTTATATTTTTGTAATTGTTTAGATGTCGATTGTCAAACTGTAAGTAGATAAAATAAAATTGGATAAATTATGTTATATATATATATTTATGTTTTAACAATATTTTTAGGCCCTCTGAGAGGATGTAGAAGGCCCTGACGGTTCCCCACTGGTCTGTACATTGTAACCTAGAAGCAGTTCGTGTTGAGCAGCACATTATTTTGGTCTACCCTTCCAATGCAATTTTTATCATTGATCCAGTTATGTAGATTATGACTGTTTTAGACTAAGCATATATGCTGACAAAAGGATCTGTTTAAACAACTACTTACTTTAATGTTAGTTAACATTTAACCAAATAGAAACACTCGTTTGTTGTCATTGTAACTGACAAAATGAAAATGTATTAACCTTGCAGAAAGTCCATCAAGGTTATTTCATTTTAATATGGTGAAAATCATTTGGCATCATCACCATGGTGTGACATCATTGTTTTTATTGGCTGTTTGAAATGAAATTTGCAACAGCTGCTGGAGTTCCAGTACACTATACTGTGCAATGTGTGAAATTTAATTCCATTTATGCTTCAACCACTAAAACTTGTACAAAAGCACCACAGTGTTAAGCTAACCTCGAATGAAGATTTTCACTTACTAGTTTACCTTGGGGACCCTGCATTTAAAATCAGCAACATGGAGAGACATGGTTTATTGATGAATGAAGAAAACAGCAGAAGACATATGTGAGGACATGTCTCTGCTCACCTCTACCACCCAACTTTATTCTATACAACACTGAGACAAGATGGGACCTGTGTCTGGGAAACGGAGCTGCAAGAACTGAACAGTTCCTAATGGTCAATGGTGCTCTTAGTAGGTCAGGGTAAGAGACAGAGGAGTTGTAAAAATCGCAATGTAGTACACAAAGTTTCCAAAGAAACAGGACAAGATGGACAGAAGTACTTCATTAGCTGCGCAAGCAAAATGTTTCTGAAATTGTAGCAGGTAGTAGATGTTTTAAATCTAAAAATTCATTCCATGGGGTTCCAAAGTTCTGCAAGCTTAAATCTTTCTTTTAAGTTTCATTGCTTCTGTTGCAATAACAGTGCAATCAGACATGCTTCCATAGCAATAACTGGCAATGCAATATGCCATTAATGCAATGTTTGTGGCCAAAGATGGATGTCTTTTGAATTCTGGCAGTGTCCAAACATTTGGATCAAAATGAGAATGTGACCACTCAAAGGAGCCTTGTCTACAAGCTAACCAATGAGAGAACCTCATTGGATGACAGGAAGCTCATGGAACCGCACAGTACATGAAGAACTAACACTATGCAGACTTCAATGCATGTGACGTACTAGCCTCCATTATCACCTGGTTTCTCTCTTTGTGTGTTTTAGGTGTTAGTGTGCTGGCCATTGGCATTGCCAATGCTGACATCGAGGAGCTACAGAAAATCGCCTTTCCCACCACATACAAGAACATATTCTTTGCTGCAGACTTTAGCAACTTATCCACCATTGAAAGAGAGTTTATCAACAGCATCTGCAGTGAGGCATTACTGTCTGAGTTCACAGAGCAGAAAGAGGTGTTTCTAATGCTTTATTGCTGCTATGGTATTTATAAGAGCAGATACAGGCTAAAGTACATTTATTATTGGAAATACCATTCATCTCATTCTTATTGAGTATGTCTGAGTATGAGTTAATGAGTATGAGTTATGATGAGTATGATGAGTTGCAGTTGAGTCTCTGCACCAAAGTATTTAAATATATTAGTTACTGTCACGGTACGGCGGTCCCCTACCGGTCGCCTCCGTCCACAGCGGTTGTTGTTGTTGTTTGTATTGTTACGTTGTGTGCGTCCCTCAGGGGGCGGAGCCCATGATCCGTCTCACCTGAGGGTCGTTTGTTTGTCTATATATGTCTTGTCTTTGTACCAGTTGACCGCTGGTCATTATATCCTTATTTCGGATCATGTCACAGGTTTTTGGTTTGCGCACTTTCTATATTAAACCATCATTTTTCCCTGAGACTTGGCGTGATCGCTTCCATTTTATTTTGCTCACCCTGCACGTCACAGTTACTGTTTTATTTGTAGGTTGATGAATTTTGGTGTCTTACTAGTTGATTGCATATGACTCAATACATCTATTTACTGAACAGGTAAAACATAAGCAAAGCCATCAACTATGACTTCCTTAGGAAGTCCAGAGTACTGAAAACGTTCAAACATTTCCATGCTTCCAAGCCTTTTTATCTTCCTTCTGTGATTGCTATGTCTTGTGAGTACGATGGCAAAGACATGTGAGGCATTCGGTATTTTGGCATTTTGCAAGTAGTACAGTATTAGAATGAGCAGACCTTTTTCTCAATGCTAGACCACAGGAAGCAAGCACTGACGAAGGCTTCTTCTAACTGCGTTGTGCAAGGTATCCCATTACATCACACAACCCAGTCCAGCCCAGACCCATTCATACAACCCAATGGGTAGATGCTTCTCCCTTTCACTCTGCTCCAGGTCTCTGCCTCACTGGCTGCGATCCCAGCAGCAGTACCTTGTGTGGGAGGGACTGTGGGTCTGAGAGAGTACCAAGGGACCTCTCTTTCTCTGTGTTCCCCAGCCATCCAGAGGAAGTCATCCAGTGTAATGTTACGTGCATTGAGGAAGTCATCCTGTGTCATGTTGCGCATCTTGAGGAAGTCATCCAGTGTCATGTTGCCCGTATTGAGGAAGTCATCCAGTGTCATGTTGCGTGTCTTGAGGAAGTCATCCAGTGTCATGTTGCGTGTCTTGAGGAATTCATCCAGTGTCATGTTGCGTGTCTTGAGGAAGTCATTCAGTGTCATGGTCTCAGCCCCCGGATCTCGCTGTGTAATGCAATGCTTAGCCTCCAAATCCCGCTTCAGATTTAGGTATGAAACAAACTGTTCATGCAGCGTCCAGCACACTAGGGGATTCTCAGGCCATGTACCATGCACCTGTGGACCAGCCAGACCTGCCACCACCAGCAGTCACTGCGCTCCCTGTCCTGTATAACTCTCCTGTAGCCACGCCCCATGGCTCTCCTGTGTCTCCTGTAGCCATGCCCCATGGGTCTTCTGTGTCTCCTGTAGCCACGCCATAGGTCTTCTGTGTCTCCTGTAGCCACGCCCCATGGCTCTCCTGTGTCTCCTGTAGCCACGCCCCATGGCTCACCAGTATCAGTCATGCTGGCCTCCAGGCCTGCTTCGGTGGCTTCGGTTAGACTTTCTGTTGCCCCATTATCATTCTATTGCCACATCCTCAGTACATACTGCACATAAAGCAGTATCCAACTATACTGATTTTAAAAGAAAGTGTAGCCACAGAAATGGCATTGTGAGCGTGAGCGAGTGGGCAATTCCCACTCAAAGTCCACTGGCACTTTATAGTCAGGATTAACGTTAATTAACATTTAATTCCATCTACCACACAACATAAAGGAGTCAAAACCTACCAAACAGAAGAAACAAGAAAAGAAAAACGCATTATTTGGCAGTGAGGTAAACACAAATGTGATTCTGGCTCAAGCAGTACGCATTAGATTTCAGTGCAGTACGTTCTGCTTAACCGTTACAGCAGTACGTTCTTTCAGTACGCGACAGGGCAGTATGCATAAAACCTCGGACATACTACGTCCGCCATTTTACCTACGTCATATGACATGACATATTACGTCACACCACCACAGTTAAAGACCGCTATTCAATAAATGCGCCATTCAAAATTTTCCCGTTTTTATATTTTTGCAACATTTACCTCGTTTGATCATAGATTTAGAATCAGCATCAAGACGGCAATGAGGAGTACGATTAACCTCAATTTAGCCTTACTAATCCAGCTAGATATATTTGCAAGGGTTAGGGCATAATTTGGCATTTCACCAACAGCGTCTGGCTGTAAATCTCACCTCTCAAGCCATCTCCTCTCTGAGATTGATCTCATCTCACATGATTGCATAAGAAATTAAGCAAGGCAGATCACGAGATCACTCCTCTGCGTTCACCCCCTACTACAAAAATAGTTCACTATATTGTGTCAGCTAATGGTAAATAGTACACTATTTCTGATAGGGAGCAATTTTGAATGCAGAGATGGGTTATATTATATATATTTTTAGCAAACATCACATACAGTTGTATGCAAAAGCTTGGACACCTCTTGCTAAGCAGAGTTTAATTTATTATATATACCGTATTTTCCGGAATATAAGCCGCTACTTTTTTCCCTACGCTTTGAACTATGTGGCTTATAATGAGGTATATGGTGTAATTTTTGTGTCAAAAGTTCCACAGAAGCAAAAGTAAATCTGCAGGCAAAATTCTTAGCATCAAGAGCAGAAAGTATATTGTGAATGCAAAACAGAAAAAAATATATCTAAAGTATATTTTAAAAATATAATTGGTTACTTGAAACTTCAAACGTTTCAACGAGTTTTACCACACTGATGTGTGGAAGAAATATGAGTATTTGCAATATCTACAGACCATTTAGCAATTAACCCATCTGTGCAGTTAGAACACACACACACACACACACACACACACACACACACACACACACACACTAGTGATTACTAGGGGGCTGTGGATCACACGTGCCCAGAGCGGTGGGCAGCCCTAGCTTAGATTAGAAATTAGAAAGTATATTGTGAATGCAAAACAGAAAAAAAATATCAAAAGTATATTTTTAAAATATAATTGGTTACTTGAAACTTATTTTCGTTTGCATTTTGACAGTTTTTGGTTCCATTGTTTTTGTTTTTTTGGATTTTCCCAAAGGAGAGATTGTTTCTGGAATCTCTCTTTGCTTCTGCTTCATTTTTTGCTTCTGAGTTTTGGAACACATTTCACGTGTGTTCCACGATTCCTTTGCAATCTCCATTGGTCACTCATTCCGGACTGACACAGAGCTCTGAAACCGCCTCTAGGACAAAGCCAAGCCCACCCCACCAGCTTCCCAGCATTTTCAAACATGGCAGAACGTTGGGGTTCTGTTTCACAGTAGCAGGTAAACTGAGTTTTACCATTAATGTTTATACAAAGGTTATAATTAAAAGCAGAGGACATTTCAATTGTGGTGTAAAAATCACAATTGACAAGAATACGGCACATTTATGGCACAAAAATCACTCCATAGGAGGTACGGTTTTTTTGTAGACTTTTCTTCACCAGTCAGGGTGCGGAGCAGAAAGTGAATCAGGTGGTAGGTCAAAGTTGTAAATCAAAGAAGAAAGTGCAAATTTTCATTTAGCACATGCAAGCAGCAGGCACGACGGAGAATTTCCATCGTTTCAAACCAACATGTGTTGTACCAAATTCCGACTCCCGGCAGAATCCGACTCCCCTCGTTTGCACACGCATAAAGACACTACAGATGACATTCCGGACTTATAGTGATTATACCTTTGAGCACTCTAGAGCACTCTAGTTTTGTCCTAACTAGATAATACTGCTGTAATAGGCTACTGTGAAGTCGTGGTCAGAGGTGAACTTCGGTATAGCCAGTGTGTTTTTTTATTTAAACACTTTTTATTTAACACCCTTGATCCAGTGTAGCTTTGGACATAGATAATCCCGTGCCGTTTGCTGTGATGGATAATTAAAGTCTAGCTCTTATTTATGCATAGACAATTTATATTGTAAATCGACAATTTAATCTGTAGTGTCTTTATGCACGGATAAACAAGGGGAGTCGGAATTAGGCACAACACTGGCAGACAGCCAAAACTGTTGCACATGAAATGCTACAGGCACCGTTCGGAAACTGATCAGTTCAGATGTATTCAGTTCAGTAGGTATATATGGCTTTTAGCCCGGTGCGGCTTATACAACATTTTTCATTAAAAAAAACTTTGTAGGTGTGGCTTATATTGAGGTGCGCTCTATAGCCCAGAAAATATGGGTAATATTGTTAATTAATTATAAGTAATATTTATATATAAATGAAACTCCGTTTGCAAATGTTTGCACAACTGTATAATATAACCATGTGTCGGAATAGCGAGTTTAAATCATTCTTGCTTTCACTCCTATATATATACTTAGATATAAAAGTTTTTTTTGGTGTGGTATTTTATGCAGTGATTAGCAAGCTAGATGAGTAGCTAATTTAGCCAGCCAATTTAGATGACTAGCCTGCTAGATGGTCTTCTGTACAATTTCCTAACGTTATTTTACAATACAGCTGGCATTGCATATCAAATATTGTATATTACAATCATTTTATGACTTCAGTTTGACAAACTGCTTACCACCGAATGCAGGTGTGAGTCTTACTTACAGCATGGATGTCCAGCTACCAAATACAAAAGAATGAGATTAATGAGATGTACTGTAAATAACCTCAGAAACAAAATATAACCAATAATTCTAAAATATGGGAATGAATGAAATTGATCCAAAGAATACTATTGAGGAATAGCAATCAAAAAAGTTACACATCCACAGTGCATTAGTTTTACAGTTAATTGCTCTTTTTCCAGAAAAAAAAATCTGTATAATACTGTCAAAATTGATTGTTCATTTACAGCTACATTTACAACTGGATTTACAATATAAACAGTTTTTAAGAATAATAGGATAATTCAGTCGAGAAATTATTATGTGACAGAAATTTTTAGCGTATAGGTGTAACGTCCAGGGGCGTGAGGAAGGACGAAACAGAATCCTTTGCTGTCACGGACGCAACGTTTATTACCACACACAAAGATAGCGCAAAAAGCGCACATTGAACACGGAACATACACGGTAACGTGTAGACTCAGACAACGACGAGCACAGGACACTGCGCGAACGCACATTAAGTAGACAAACCACATACACCCCAAGTGATGACAAGACGAGCCACAGGTGAGACGAATTATCACAAGACATAACCCCACCCACGGAGAGCCACAGACGCAGACGAGTAGACGCAGACAACGTAAACACACGCCCAAAGGGAGGGGTCGGGGACCGTAACGTGACAATAGGTAGATCAATAAGGTGGTATTTATTTCAGCCATAATTAGCATTTTAGGGTTAACACAAATTCTGAGACCCTCTGTCTCTAAAAATAAATTCAATGTCTGTGAATCTCTATGGGAGGGCTCCTCTCAGGTCTTGCGTCAATAAAATAGATAAAAGTTCTCAAACTCTCTTCAATAAGGAAGATTGTGTGTAAACTTATGTATAAAGTTAATTGAAAACAGTAAAAGATTGGCTGTTAGAATTTGTTTCTTTCAAGAGTTTAAATATTTGTAGAAGTAAATATTTTTCACATATGTAGGTAAGAAACAGGCTGAAATGTGATAAAAATTGAATATAATTTCTGTCTTTGGCAAGGACAAGCAAACAAAATAGAACATCCAGGATGTGAATTTTAGGGAGAGGAATGAAACATCTACAGCAAAGATTATCTACATTAGATTCTGTGCAGTGGAGAGTTGTCCTGCAGACATTACATGATTAATAGAAGACTGAATGGAGGATTGTGTCTGTGGAGTAATGTCAGACCTGCTCTGCCTATAAAAGCTGGTATCAGAAAAATGCAATATTGCTTCCCTCCTGTAAGCGTCTTTTCTCCAAATGACAGCATCGTAATAACACTGTCAGGTATTTTGTTAGTTTTGTGCAGAGTTTTCTACCTTTGGCAGAGGTAGTTTTTATGTGGTTTTTAGTGTGGGAGGTTTCATGGCTAAATTGGACCAGCCTGGTGGCCAATCTTCATTAATTGCACATTGCACCAGTAAGAGCAGAGTGTGAAGGTTCAATTAGCAAGGTAAGTTTTGCTCAAAATATTGCAATGCACATAACATTATGGGTGAAAAACCAGAGTTCAAAAGAGGACAAATTGTTGGTGCACGTCTTGCTGGTGCATCTGTGACCAAGATAGCAAGTATTTGTGATGTATCAAGAGCCACGGTGTCCAGGGTAATGTCAGCATACCACCAAGAAGGACGAACCACATCCAACAAGATTAACTGTGGATGCAAGAGGAAGCTGTCTGAAAGGGATGTTCGGGTGCCAACCCGGATTATATCTAAAAAATATAAAACCACGGCTGCCCAAATCATGGCAGAATTAAACGTGTACCTCAACTCCTGTTTCTAACAAAAACTAACGGGAGCTCTGCAGGGTCAATATACACGGCCGGGATGATATAGCCAAACCTTTGGCCACTCGTGCCAATGCCAAATTTTGGTTTCAATGGTGCAAGGTGTGCTAATCTTGGTCTGTGGACAATGTGAAACATGTTTTATTCTCTGATGAGTCCACCTTAACTGTTTTCCCCACATCTGGGAGAGTTACGGTGTGGAGAAGCCCCAAAGAAGCGTACCACCCAGACTGGGGCATGCCTAGAGTGAAGCATGGGGGTGGATCAGTGATGGTTTGGGCTGCCATATCATGGCATTCCCTTGGCCCAATACTTCTGCCAAGTAGTCACTGCCAAGGTCTACCGAACCATTATGGAGGACCATGTGCATCTATTGGTTCTAACATTGTATCCTCAAGGCGGTGCTGTGTATCACGATGACAGTGCACCAATACACACAGCAAGACTGGTGAAAGATTTGTTTGATGAACATGAAAGTGAAGTTGAACATCTACCATGGCCTGCACAGTCACCAGATCTAAATATAATTGAGCCACTTTGGGGTGTTTTGGAAGAGCGAGTCAGGAAACGTTTTCTTCCACCAACATCACGTAGTAACCTGGCCACTATCCTGCAAGAACAATGTCTTAAAATCCCTCTGACCACTGTGCAGGACTTGTGTATGTCATTCCCAAAATGAATTGACACTGTATTGGCCGCAAAAGGAGGCTCTAAACCATACTAATAAATTATTGTGGTCTAAAACCAGGTGTGTCAGTTTCATTGTTCAACCCCTGAAAATAAAGTATAAAGTAAATAAATAAATTACAGGGGTGTGGGGTATGTAACTTGGGCAATAATCCCAACAGTAATGGACTGACATTTTAAGAGTTTTGTACAACCTTTTAGGGTCATGTAACTGTAAGTAAGTTAAGTCAAATTACAACCACTGAGTAAAAGCACCATAGCAACGCCAGAGGGGGAAACCCTGACAGAACATGAGAGAACAAAGGAAAACACCTGCAGCATGAGGAGAAGAGGCACAGGCAGCATCAAGGACATAATATCTTATATATACCTTGTGTAGTTTTGATGGAGATTGTGGTAGTGAGATAGAAACCACCCTCCCCCACTCAGGAGTGTGTTTTTGCTGCCATGCTCTTTGGTCTGGGGGTCAAAGGGCATATTTTTCACCTGGAAGCTAGACATGAAATTGAAGCCGGACGTGTTTGCTGCCCTCTGCCTTTGAATCAAATGGTGTAGGTGGGATGAGACTGTATAAGGCATTAGGAGTATACACAGGTCAAAAGACCCCCCCCCCACACACACACACACACACCAGTGTGAAATGGAAACCCAGCTGAACTCTCCGTTTACTATACCCACCAGACACACTTGGAGCAATGCCTGTTTTTACCTGAAGACTAATGACAAGCTATTACTAAACAAAAACATACAAAACACAGCCAAAATACCAAGCAAACAGAGGGCACAATCCAAAGCAAATGATTCTATAATAACCATTAGAAGTAAACATTTTAAAGCATACAGGCTAGTTAGGTATCCCAGTTCCTTATAAATGAAAAAGACATTTTTAATAAAGGCTTTTCGTACTACAAAGAGAACCACCCAGATGCTTGAGGACAACATGAACGTGTTTACTTTTTACAGGGCAAACCAAATATAGTCAAAATACAGGTGATGGTCAAAACCAGCATAGGATCAACAAAGCAGGAGGACACTCAAAGAGAGAAAAAATACTGCTGAACCAAAACCAGAAGACAGAAAACAAGGCAACAGGGAAAAACAATAACCAAAAAAACAACAGCAGGGTCAAAAACAAACAAAATATATAGAAATAAGCACTTACTATACACTGAAAAAACATTGGGCAGTACTTCACTATAAGTAAAAGAGAGTGAACAGTGTATATAGGAGATGTGGAATTGGACACAGGTGTAACAGCGCAATGTTTTGGGGATCTGGACAACGGTCCCTGATAGGTACATGATGGTCAGGAGAGGCCACCTGATTACACAGGGAGTTCTAGGAAATGAAGTCCTGCAGAACTGAGGGCAGCATGGCACACGTATTGACATCATATTATCACGTTCCTTTTTCTTTTTTGGTTTTGTAGGTCAGTTAGCATTTTGTGCTGATACAATGTAAAAACCGTCAATATTCCCTGTCTGATTCTATATGTCCAGCCTCAATATGACAGGCTTTGCCATGAACATGATCATTGGGAAAATCCTTCAGATCTGAAGAGCATCAGGCATGGTCTTTGTAACACGCAAATGTAGTGTAGGGGTTTCAATTATATTTAACTACCCTATCTGCTTGCTTACAACCAAGAATGGAAATAAGTTCAGAAGAAAGATTGACATGCATAAAACTTAATAAATTATAGTTGGTAAGAATCTAAAAGAACTCACTACTGAAATAGCTCAGTGCAGGTTATAGAATATACCTAACCAACTTTCTAAAGTTCCTTTCTATAAACAATAGCCTGCATGCATAGCAGATGGGATGGTTTAGAGGGAATTGGTGTTAGCATTGATTTACCTTTATCTGATACTAATAATGAGCTCATCTGGCCCAGTATAGCTACAGTGGGTTGCAAAAATATTCATACCCCTTGAACTTTTCCATATTTTGTCACATTACAACCACAAACATAAATATATTTCACTGGAATTTAATGTGAAAGACCAACACAAAGTGGTATACAATTGTGAAGTGGAAGGAAAATTATACATTTTTTTTACAAATAAAAAACTGAAAAGTGCGATGTGCAAAATTATTCAGCCCCCCTGAGTCAATACTTTGTGGAGCCACCTTTTGCTGCAATTACAGCTGCAAGTCTTTTAGGGTATGTCTCCACCAGCTTTGCACATCTAGTGACTGAAATTCTTGCCCATTCCTCCTTGCAAAACAGCTCAAGCTCAGTCAGATTGGATGGAGAGCGTTTGTGAACAGCAGTTTTGAGATCTTGCCATAAATTCTCAATTGGGTTTAGGTCTGGACTTTGACTGGGCCATTCTAACACATGAATATTCTTTTTTTTAAACCACTCCATTGTAGCTCTGGCTTTATGTTTAGGGTCTTTGTCCTGCTGGAAGGTGAACCTCCGCCCCAGTCTCAAATCTTTTGCTGACTCCAACAGGTTTTCTTCCAAGATTGCCCTGTATTTGGCTCCATCCATCTTCCCATCAACTTTGACCAACTTCCCGGTCCCTGCTGAAGAGAAGCACCCCCAGAGCATGATGCTGCCACCACCATATTTGACAGTGGGGATGGTGTTTGCAGAGTGATGTGCGGTGTTATTTAAACTTCACCAAAACCATATTCCTAACCTGTCTGGTGTGTTCTTTGGACTTCATGATGCTGTTTGCTCCCCAATATTCTCTTAACCAACATCTGAGGCCGTCACGGAGCAGCTGTATTTGTACTGAGATTAGATTACACACAGGTGGACCCTTTTGAGTCATTAGCAGTCATCAGGCAACTTCTGAATGCAATTGGTTGCACTCAGGGAAAATGGGGCTGAATACTTTTGCACGTCGCACTTATTAGTTTTTTATTTGTAAAAAATGTGTTGATTCATGTATAATTTTCCTTCCACTTCACAATTGTATACCACTTTGTGTTGGTCTTTCACATTAAATTCCAGTGAAATATATTTATGTTTGTGGTTGTAATGTGACAAAATATGGAAAAGTTCAAGGGGTATGAATACTTTTGCAACCCACTGTATAACCAAAGAAGACTGTGGCTATACAATTAACCAGATTTATTCAATATATAATAAAATATATAAAAAAAAACAACCATTCTAGATTAAAGTAACAAGGATACTACCTAATGGAAATAGAAATACCGACCGGTGCAGGTTGCCTCACCGTGCAAGGAAGAAGCTAAGGCCAAAGAAGAAGAAAAGAGTAGAGCAAGAGACCCTGTACCCACAAACCTCTCCCTGTTATACCCCCCCCCCCCCCTCCCCCAGCATCAGGGACAGCAGTCACAAAAACCAGGATAACCAATGGGAATCAAGTTGCTGGTAAAGACAACAGAGTACATTTGCATACAGAGTGCATTTCCACACGGGACTGCCACCTTTGGGGAGAAGTCTAAAAACCTTCTCAGTGAGTGATGGAACTCTTAACCTGTTAGCATAACCTTTCCCACCTTTGCTATGGGAACCTCTTGGGGTAAACCACCATTTGTTGTTTTATGGAGGAACACCAGATCCTGCATCCTCCACAGGGACACATCCGAGCACTCCTACAGTGGACGTTCGCCTAGGGCTCCCATGGCCAAAGAGATGCCTACAAACGTGATGTATGTGCTGATGCTAAATGACTTATTTTAAAATATTTATGGATATATTTAAGAAAGTTTTGTTTTCTGGTACTGCAGCAATTATGTTTAGTAATATATGTTTAGTAATCTATTGCAGTAATCTATTGCATCCATCATCATGGATGTAATGGTCTTTTCTATGTTTTAAAGAAACCACTATGTGAATACAGACTGGTGCAGACAAGCAAACAAATGAGAGCTAAATTGTGGATAGGATAAACTTCAAAGTATTGAGCAGTGTATAGTCAGGTCTTTATAATCCTTCAGAGAATGGGCAACAAAACTGTGCATGGACTATTTTAAATATAAATATATGTTTCATGAATATAGTAAAATCAAAAGCATAAACAAATACAAAACTTTGCTTACTACTTTACATTGTTGTGGTTGCTATAGGATGCATATCTGTCAGAGAGCAGTACTAACCAATCAAACTGCTCCTTAGAACAGATTTAGAGTGCATGCTTTCTCATGTGTACATGCCTGCACGTCCCTCCTAATGATATTTTGAAATATTCTGTATACGTCTGAACAATCAGATTTATGATTTTCACTAAAGACTGGCCCTTAGCTTCTCAGCGTTCTGAAGAAGAGGCTACACATTCATTATTAGTAAAAAAGTGCTGCAATGGGGTTAAGGTGAAAGGGTTTGTTTATCTTTTTTCTTGTCCATTGTCTGTTTTCCATTCCAGATCCATTCCGGATTTTACCCCTTACCTGTAAATCCAGTTTACCAGTTTTGATGTCATACCAAAGGATGATATAAAAGGATGAAGAGCATATGTGAGAGGAGAGGAGAGGGAGGTAGAGAAAGTAATGTCAGTGTTAGCCGTGTATGATTGTAACTAGACCTTGGTGTTACTTAAACTGTCTCCTTGTGTGTCGGTCATCCTGTATATTCTGTAAGTTGTTGCAGTAAGGCATGGTGGTAGGGAGTGGCCGCCCTTTTGTTTGGATGTGTTTATTGTTCATGTTTGGTAAGTGTAGTTTAGTTAAGATATTGTCTGTTTTGTTTTGTTAGTGTAGCAGACTGTATTCTGTTTAGGAAAACTGACAGGGGGGAGTTAACATTGCTTTTTGTCCCCTGGGGGTTGCACTAGTTTTGGAGGAGAATTCAGGGAGAGCTCCTGTGAGCGGAAAGAAAGATTTCTAAGTAAAGAGTGGAAGACTGTTTTGCATTACTGTCTTTGTCATTATTTCCTAATTTCTCCAAGTAATACCGCTCAGTTACATTCGTTTAGATTGCTTAACAAATTTTTAAATTCGTTTTGTTTGTTATTTTGGCCTTGGCCGCTCCCGAAGACTAGCCCTGTTTTGTTTTTGTTTATTTTGTGGACCACTACAGTTAATTAATACAAGATACCAATTTATCTGGTTGTTCCTTCTCATTTAATTTATTAGCATTAAATACACTCAAACACTATGTTGCATCAGCTGGCCTAGACCGGGGACGTAACAGTGCACATGCTAGTTCAGCTAGTCAGCTTTGAATGGTGAAGGCAAATGAGACGTTGAGATACTGTAGTGTACCTAGTTTAATGGAAACTCACAATAATTCAGCGAGGTTGGCTAAAACCACCCATAAGTCTTTCTCGGGAAAGAAAAATGCTATGTATATAAACTACAGGAGGTATGCCTGGCTAACATGCAGCTATCCCCAAGCATCATTTTCCGACGAAGGAACAGATGTTGGACAGTGTCTTCAAATAGGCTTAATGGACAGGTGAGTTTAGTGTCCACATACTGCATACATATGAAATTAGCTGTCCTACTCTGTGGAACAGCTGCAATTGTGGGATTCATGGATTCATTTTTTCACTTTGCACAAAATTACACAAAGTTAAGCTACAGGGTTGCCAACTTTTGACGTTCGCTTGGAGTGAGATTTTAACCTGGAGCCGGTGGGGAGTGGGGGGTGGGGGGGGGGGTGGCGAACGAAAGTTGTTGAGCGGGGGGGGGGGGGGGGGGCGAACGTAAAATGGACACAGATTCAGTGTTACATCGCCGGTGGATGGCACCAGAGCTAGCGAACGTAGTAACGTATTGAATCATATATGTGGATCTGAGGTAAATAAACTGGATATTTTTTTCCGGCGTGAGATATCGGAAGTGTGGCGTGAGAGCGTGTGAAAACGGTCAAATGCGTGTGTCTCACGCTCAATGCGTGAGAGTTGGCAACCCTGAAGCTATGAAAAAGGTTGTACTCTTTCATACATGCTAATTTGTTCTGTCATTTGTAGTTGCATTTGGGCAACCACAATTTAGTTTTTTTATCCATACAGTAATTTATGGGGGTGTAAAATTTAAGTGCCAACGTTTTAGACAACTTTAGAGGGTATAACCTACCTTTTATTATGTTGCAGGTCAATTTGACCCATTTCAATTTTTGTGTTAACCAAAGTGCAGGTTATCCATACTATTTGTCCATGATATTTTATGAGTTTTCCTCATCTAGGGTCATGAACGTCTGTGTAAAATCTGGACACTTTGATGCATTGTGTTGTGTCTGTACAGTGTATATAAAGATGATGTTGCGGGTCATTCTGACCCAGACACAAACTATCTGCTCAAATCTAAGATGTCTCTTTGATCTACATTGTTTTGAATGCCCCTGAAGAGCCAATCAGAACCAGGTATGTGTGGAAGGGTGACTTTCTCTCCCCTGTCCTTGTCACTTTTTACATGCCCTTTCTTTGAGAAGTACACCAAAAATGAGCTCCAGACAATTTACAGCTGATGACGTTTTATCACAGCTTCTGAACTGGGATAGTGATGTAGAGGAAGAGATTTCTGAGATGGTGGGTCCTTCGGAGCCAGATGACAATGCTATTGATGATCCAGATTATAAAGTTCTTGTAGGTTTATCTTCATCAATTTGGGCTGTTTTTCGTGGATTTACACAATCTGGGTCAAAATGACTCGTAACATAATAAATGTATTTTTTTCTCACCATAATACATTAAGGTTTAGCTGAAGGACTGCACAACAGTACAGCCAAAACAAACATGAGCGTGGGTAGGAGTTTCATCATGTATCAGAAAAGCCCTTAAATCCACTGTAATTTACATTTCATGACCAATGAAACATTTATTTCAGCATATATTTGTTCCAGGATTAATCTGTGTTTGTTCTGGGATGAATCTATAATCTGTAAAGTTATTTCATATCTGTCATAATTATGATAGGGCTGAAACAGCAGTACTCTGGTGGCTGTGACTGAGGGAGTGGTATAGTGGAAGCGTGTCGGGAAGAGGGCGTCTACCCTGAGCCCCGGTCCCGGCCTACCGTGACGGTAATCCTCTCACCATTTATGTATTTCATAACAACCACGTGATACTAAGTACAGTTACAAACAGCTCAACAAAAAAGGACACAGACATCTTAAATATACAGCAACATACACAAACATGCACAACAGGACAAACCAGGCAAAGAGACAAAACAGAACCACTGACTGGGAACTTACACAAGTGATATAACTAGTAACACCAGAATTTTGAATGTAGACACAAGACATTATCAAACTGGGCTAAGTGTAGGGCTACATGCAAAGACCAGCAATATGAAGGGTGAAACACAAGCAGGTGAAACCAATACACAAGGTGGGAGACAAAAGATACAACAGCATGAAGGCAGACACAAAAAGGTATTTCAAAATAAAGGTACACAAAGAGGAAAAGCAAGAAATAAAATCAAAACCCGAGGGGTCTGTAAAACATACAGACACAAACACACAAAAAGAAGATGGTATGGACATGGTAATGGTAACACAGATTACATTGGCTGCTAATTATTTTGGTTAATTTAGTCTAATATATTTTTCATTTATTTTCAGTTTTTAGTTTTTTATTTAGCTATTTTTCATTAGCAAGCAATGCATGTGAGAGCATGAACAAAGAAAATTTGCCTATTTCCAGTTACAAGATCAACATAGTGATGTACAGATGGGTAACAAATTGAAGGAAAACCTGAAAAAATCAGTGAGAACATATAATGTGTGCTGATGCTTCCAGGCAGATTCCAGACAGATGTACTATATGATGCAAGTCATAGAATGACATGTATAAAAATGCTGAGCAGTTCAAATTGACTTTGAATTTGAACTTTGAAACTTTAAGAGAATATTCATTATTAGAATATGGATGGCAGGAACCTCAGTAACAAAAGAGATATCCACATTTACATCTATAGGTAAGGCATCTGTATAGGGTTCAAAATTATGGTTGAAAGCATACATTCAGTGACTGCATTATTGTGATAAGGACAAACAGAAGAGTAACCTTTCTTCAGGTAACTGAATATCAACACAAGATGTGATCAGACTGGCAGCAAGAACAATCTGTTAACAAACTACAGATAACATCAGAGGGATATTACAGTAGGGCTCCTGTGTATGTCACATTATGACTGCACATTTGAAAATTAAATTGAGCAAAAAATCATAGGCACTAGGCTACAACAATGATGAAAAAAGTGATATAGTCACTTGATTCTTGTTACCATATTTTTGATGAATGAATGCATGGCATGCACCTAGAGAAATGGCCTGGGCCTGAAATTTGTGCCCCCTACAGTAATGGAAGCCTCTGGGTTCTATTATGCTCTGGGGGTCATTTTGCTGTAATGACTTGGGTTCACTTGGCCCCTTAGGGAAGAGTTACTGTGAATCAATGCAGAGTTATTCTGACTGATCACCTTTATCATGGGTTGAAACATTGTATGCTGATGTCCTTCCAGGATGGCAGTGCCCACATCCTCAGGGAACAAGGGCAAAGATGGTTTCATGAGTATAGAAATTATGTAATTCATATAATCTAGACTTTTTGCAGTCACCAGATTCAAACCAATGGGAGTTTTTCAGTGTTAGAAAACTATCCCCACCAGTATTATCAAAACACCTAGTGACAGAATATCTCTACTGGAATAAGTCCTATTCCAGTACATCTTCAAAGACATAGGAGGTTTGGCAACATGCATTAAATGTGCTGTTGTTCTTTACTGTCTTTTCCTTTAATTTTGTAATTTTATCATTCATATATTCCAAGCACTCTTATTCTCTTTTTGAGTCACCAAAAGTAATAAAAAAATAAATAATAACACCCCCTCAGATTTATGATCACGTTTTCTATCTCTCCTTGGATTGTGAGGTGTGACAGTGTCATAAGTATCACACATGTCAGCTGCTCTCCAGCTGTTTTGATGCTTACAGGCCTGCTGGTTGTCCATAGAACAGACCTTGTTTCTTGTCTCATGGCTGACACTTGCCAGCTGCTGAATGCGAAGCGACTGCAAGTCTCACACTCTCTCACCTTTTGGGAGATGATGAAAAATGTGGTATTCAATAAAGACACAAATTCAGCATTGAGTGGACCTAAACCCAAGCTGCCACACTTCTGAGCAGTGGTGTGAGCCGGTCGCCCTACACCAAAACTTATTCCAGCAGTCTAGCAGTCTGTCAGCAGCCTGCAGTGTTCTCTTCTACCTTTGGAAACGGTTCTTTTGGGATACATGCTACCTTTCAGTGGTTGATCGTGTATTTTGGGACAAAGGACAACGTTTAAGTTCTCCACAGTATCATCTCTTGTTTTCAGACTTCAGAAAGAAGGTCAGAGAAGGTCAATTTCAACAGTCTTTCCATCCGTTCTCAATCAGTTCCCAATGTTGGGGCCATTCTATTCCAGAACATGAGCATGCCATGTCATCCTGTACATTACCCATGAATTAAGTCCTGTGGAGTGCCATTACACCCCCACGAAGAAAGAGGCTCTGGCAATTAAATGGGCATGTAATTCTTTCATCTTCATTGGCACTTGTGTTTCATTATGGCGTGTGACCTGGATAAGGGGGAGAACTACAGGTGGATGGAACAAAATGCTTCTATGATAAGGAGGCTATGAATATGAATAGCATGATTATAAAAAGTGGGCAGTTGCATTGCCTCAGGTCACCTGGTTGCTCTTCTGACTCCTGAAGTCACACCATGTGCACTGTCATAAATCTAATGAATAGAGCACAATAGTGGTTTTTGACTACATGAAGATCATTGTAGGCAGAAATATGAATTGAGCTCTGAACATTCAAAACCAAGCAAGCTTACCTCGTGCCACCACATTACAGCACTGACTTTATTATTGAACAGCAACAGCAATTAGCAAACTATGATATTTAAATGAATAAACAACCTATGCTACATTTATAGTGCATTCATGAATAGTACTGCCATAAATCATGGAGTGTTGAAGCCAGTTCTTGAATAATCTGTGTGTTATCAACACGGCACCAGGATTGGCAAGCTTTTACGTTGTTTTGTTTTGTTTTTTTTTGCTCATTGGCCACAAAATGAAGCTCATTCCACTGGTATTATACAAGATGTCTTCTTTCTGAATACTAAATATTTATAGATTTCATTGTCAAGAATAGAAGGTAAGTGCGAAGGAAAAATGCGGATCTGTGAAAGTTTGAATTGGTATGTGATTAAAACTCAAAAAATGTTTGTAAAGGCAAACAAAGGCTTCATCTTAACAGACACAGGAAACAGACTCAGCAAGTCACTCTGCAAGCTAGGGACCTGCAATGTGAAGTGATGAACACAGGCACCTGTAGGGTTTTAATAAAAGTGAGGATAGATGAGGAACAGCTGATTTAAGATTTACTGTTGAACTTACTGTTATACTAATGTAGCATAAAGGTTTCTGCTTGAAATCTTGCCCTCAGAACTTTTAGATTAAACAAATATAGGTATCCTTTGTACTTAATGAGCAAAATGTTCTAATTTCTTGTCTATTTTTTCATAAACAGAAAAAAGTCCTAATAGTAAAATAGGAGAACAAAAAATATACAGTGATTAGGGATTAGTGTCAAGTCTTGACTGAAGTGCACTTGAGGAAGGCACTTAACCCCAATTGCTCCCTGGGTGCTGGGGCTTGGGCTGCCCACCTCTCACTAGTGATGCGGAGTACTAATTCTGATAGGGGTGTGAATCACAATTGGTTATATTGGCAACTTTAATTATGCGATTTTAGTTAATTCTTGATGGCAAATCCACAACCTATGCATCAAGAACTTTTAATCCATTTTTGTTTTTCAATTCATGTGCAGTGGAATTCAAAGTTTGTGAGATTCTGTTATCTGTCATTGCTTGTGAGAATCCATCATCCCTGTGTTTAAGGGGCCACAGAAGAAAACAGAGCTCACATGGATGTGCTGAAGAATGGGACAAAGTGTGATAAAGTCTATGTGAAAATACTCTGCTTTGAGTACCAAGATAGAATGTTAGTGCTTTATAATGGTTTATAAAATACAGAACATTTCTTGTGTAGAGATTTCCACTTAGATGCATATGTAATAGAGACACTGAAGGAGATGAAGTTCACAGTAATGAGAACCTACAACAACAGATAGAGCAGGGGGACACAACTGACACCACTATTAGTAGTGGCTATATTAAATTATTCATTAAATGGTAATATTATGTTAATAGTGTGATTCCTTTTAAGCATGGAATGCAGTTCAAAAAGCTTCATAGAAGCATTGATAGAACAAGATGTGAGTGCAGTGGAGGAATTTATTTATTCTCCTTAATGAACTCAAACACAAAACAAAACACAGTATCGGGCTGACTAAATCATTAAAACTGAAAGTAACACGCTGGCAGTAAATACTGGTAGCGCGGATCCGGCAGCAAGGATCCTGTCAAGTCGGGCGCTGTATCGAAGCAGGCACTTGTGGGCTTAACAGGGAGAACAGAACGACGAACAGGTGTTGGTGATTAGTGATTAATACTCTGGTGATTGAGAACAGAAAGGCTGTGTGTGCGTGTGTGTGTGTGTGTGTGTGTGTGTGTGTGTGTGTGTGTGTGTGTGTGTGTGTGTGATGCTACAAGGTTGAGATCAAGGATTAGCGATGCAGGCACCCAGCTTTATTTTTCAGGACCTTACACCTCCTGGTCTACCAACTGCTGCAGCTGCTTTTCTTTCCTCTGGAAGGCCAAGCAGGATGCTCACCTGGTGCACGGGACCTTCCTGTGGTGGTAGCAGGGTTCCAGCATTGGTGATGTTAATGGGGGAACCCATGACCACAGGCTTAAGGGCAGACAAATGCAAAGCCAACGATGCATGGCCGACCCCTTACATGGCGTTATTATCTGATGGACAATAGAGACCAGCATACTTGGGATTGAGCTTGGCTTTGGGTCCCGGCTGGCCATCCTTCGTGACTACCCACACTCAGTCCAGGTCTGACCTTTTCTTCTGTCAGCCTTCCTCTTATATGCTATGGTGGCAGCTTGCAGCAATCAACAGGTTTTTGCCCAGATGCATTTATTCCATTGGAACTACATCTGGACAGCAGGCTGGTCAGACATTGGGGGCTGGAGTGGCAGTTGGAAACCCAAGAACATACATTAACAGGCTAAGCCTCATGGCGGAAAGAGTTTTGGGCATATTCTTTCCTGGGGAGTTAGTCTTTCCTGGCAGTTTATTCATAGGAATTTAGCAAGCTCTTGGTTAACTCCATCAACCTGTCCATTGGCCTGGGGGTTGTAGCCAGACATGAGGCTCACATTGATGTTAAGCTTGCTGAGTAGCTCTCACTACAACCTGGAAGTGAACTAGACCACCGGTCCTACACAATGTCCTCGGGCTGATCGAACTGTCGGAAGATGTGGTGAAACAGTAGGTCGACAATCTCTAAGGACTTTGGAAGCACATGGAGTGGGATGAATCACACAATCTTGAAAAAGCAATACAGCAGGACAAGGATATTTCCCTCCAAGGATGGGAGATATTTTCTGAAGTCAACAGCCAGGTGAGACCACAATGGTTGGTAGGGGGAGCATCTTACCAGCACTCAGAGTGTGCAGCATTTAGTTCTGTGCACACTCTGCACACAAGGCATGTTGGATAGAGTCCTGGTCCATTGCTGGCCACCACTACTGTGTTGTCAAGAGCTGTGCAGTCTGAGCTGATCCTGGGTGCCCAAGGGAGTTGCCCATTAGATGAGTGCAGATCAACACCATGGAGGAATGTAGAGCCGGTTTGGAGGGCTGTGTGGGTGTGAGTCGCACATGGTGATCAGTGCTCAGTGTCCAGGCCCATGCTAACATGAACATATGAAGCTGGCTAAAGGGAGGACTGGCTCTTGACTGGTGGTAATGTGCCTCACCGTGGTGCCATCTTAAGAGCACTTCTGCCTTCATGTTTCTCAAGACTAAACCCAATGTCATTTGAAAATATAAACGTATGATTACCAACCACCTGGCTTGCCTGGAATTCAGCCTTTGTGAAGGGGGAATTCACACTTCTCCAGCTTGCGATATAGATAATTGGGGGTAAATGGATCAAAATGTCAATATATGTGATCATGGATCTGTTCAAATACCTCCCCATGACCTTGGCAATGTATGCTTGGAAGATAGAAGGCAATGTGGTTAGACCATATCAAAGAAACAGGTACTTATATTGACCTGAGGCTGCACTGAAGGTGGTCTTCCAGTCATCGCCCTCTTTAATGCGAATCAGGTCATGTGGCAGGTCCTGGTTATTTAGGCTAAATACCTCCACCGGTTTTCTACAGGTGCAGGGATGGGGATAGCTTAGTGCACCCTGGGGTTCTCCACGGATGAACATAGAAGGGACACAGGCCTATTCTGGAGTCAGTGTTTTCTGCATGAGGGGGCCCACTGAAGAATGTTATTGTGTGCCCAGGATATGTGGGGATTGCATGTGTGAAGCCAACACAGCCCTAGTGTGCTGGGATGTGCATAAATAAAAAAGTATTCTGTGTGAGCATCATAAATGTCAAACTTAACAGGGAGAGTAACGTGTATGATGACACCTTTGCCCACAGGACCGCTTGCACATGCAGTAGGGAAGGCAATGGGATAGTTTTGCTCTTCAATCATCTGGTGAGGCTCCTGCCCATGAAATTGCTGGCCCCACTGGAGTCAATTGGGGTTGACATGATAGAAAAGTGACCTGTGTGTTACTATCACAAGTGAAGAACATACAAAAAAAATTAAAAATACACAAAGGCAAGTTTCAAAGTGTGTTTAAGCTAATAGCCAAAATGAAAGAAACCAAAAGCAAAACTAACAACCCATAAAGTGGTTAAAACAAAAGATGGGTTTTAAAGGTAGGCAGTAAAGATACAACAACATACAGGAGGCGTGGTGAATTATATGAAAATATGTGTCCCCCTGTGTGCACAAAACACGTGAAACAAGAACAACATAAACAAAAGCCACCGTCACTACGATGGCCAGACAGAGGCTGTTGCCAGGGGCACATTGTCACAATACCAACAATGACAAGACCCCTGTGACCCCCTGTGCACCGTGCTACACAAATCAGCTAGGAAAATAACAGGTGTCCAATTCTTCGATTTTAAGTAGCTTATGTTTTATAGGAATTGGCAGTCGCATGCACTACAGGGGGGTACTCAGTCCTCTATATGGTGGATAGATGAGAAAATGGGTGAGAGTTTTGAAAGTGTGGAAAACATTAGTTGTTCAAGACAGTCGAAGCTTGCATTGTGTGTGTATATGTGTGACATTTAAAGGTTGACACCATGCTTGTGTATTATGTTACATAGGCTCAAAAGACTGTAGAAGAGCAGCGAGTAGAAGCACCAGTAGATAAAGCTTATAGCAAAGCTTTCTGAAACCAGTAAAGTCCTTATGAAGGTACAAGTGGTACATAAGTGTACACCATTTTCAGACTGAGTAATAGAACATATACGAACAGTGGCCTGCCAGCTGAGGGTCTATCACAGTATCTAGCTCAACCACTCACACTATATACTTATAATCCACTGTCTCTATAGCTTCCCTTCTCACAGTCTGATGGCTGTGACTGGTTTCTGCTGCTGTACAATTCAGGTGCTAGGTTGTGTAAAGCTCTGAGCTTTCAGACTTAAAGACTCCAAAAGGACAAAATTGTCGACAGAAAAGATGGAGACGTGATCCAGATGTCACGCTGATACTGAAGAATAAGACATTTCAGAGTGGGTGAGAGAGGCAGGAATGGGTGTCAGGCCTCTTGTAGTATCCTGTGGGTTGGTGGGTATTTGTCAGACTGCTGCGTTAGCAAAGAGTGAGTTGTTCATTCAATGCTGTATCCACAATATGATACATGATTCCTTACTAATCAGTGAGCTTGGAAGTATTTAGGCAGAAGTAGCTGAATTAGTGGTCATGTGATTCAAGCACTTCCTTTAGAAGTGAATAAAAAATAAGATAGCATTCAGAGTAGGATTCAAGGAATTATAGTAATCTATGTTTAGAAGAAGCATCAGTGCAATCTGCTGTTCCACAGTGATGCCTCATGTGCTGTGTTGTGGTTTTTGGTTTCAGGTGCTTTGTCTTCTGCTAAGTCTTGTTTTCATGTGCTTCTTTGTTTTAGTTTCGTCATAGGTTCTGTCTGCCTTTTTTCAGCTGTTTTCATACTTGTACTTGTATAACGTCCCAAGGATGCAGCAGGAGGATCTCGCCAGGCTTGTTTAGGAGGCCTCCGATGCCCTTTCACCCAACTGAGGGGTTTGGGCCAGCTCCACTGGACTCAAAAGCCACCCTGCCCTGCTCCACCAAAAACGCTGCTGATGCTAGAGGATACGTCCGTCTGAGCTGTCTAAATGTCTGTCTGAGCTGTCTAAATGTCTGTCTGAGTCTGTCTGTTTCTCTGTATGCTGTCTAAGCCTCTTCAAGTTGTTGGGGGCTTACATTTATTGATTTATTTTTTTGGTGGGGTCTGTCTGCCCCTGAGTCTTTCTCTCTCATGGCCCTCCAGGCCTTTCCTATACCTCGTGTTGTAAAGACAATGGGCCTCTTTGTCTTTGTGCCTAACCCCAAGTTCCTGATATGGAATGTGTTACCCAGGCCATGTCCAGCACATTGGAGGACACAGCCATGCCTCAAGACGTCCAGGGTGTTCCTGTGTCTGTTGCCGTGCCTCGCGGCAAACCCGTGACTTCTGTGACCATGCCCCAGGAATCATCTCCCCTGTCTCCTATGGTTGCCCTCCATGGCTCATGTCACTCACGTGGCCACATTGTCAGCATCCATACTGATAATGTAAGAAAATGAAAACCAACTGAGGAGATCAGCAATCATATCTGGAGGATCAACAACCTGTGATGTAAGCAGCAGGAGATCAAGGTTCAACTTGCTGCAAACTAGGGAGAACTGATGGCAGAAGAATGCTCAGTGGAAACATGAGAAGTCAGATCACCCATAGGATAGGATGTGTCCACAGGTGTCTACAGGAAAGCCAGTTCCATTCTCATGACAACTGTACACAAGGGGTTTACACAAAAGTCTAGGAGTCTAGGACTTGAAACTGGGTCCACGTAAGGCTGGAGGTTTTTATAGATGCCACCAGAGAGGTGGATGAGGTTGACAGGGGAAAACAAACAGACACAACACCTGAAAGGACTGAGGGCAACATCCCACAGAGAGCACAACTTTTAGATGAACACAAGGAATAACAGTCTCTCACAGTTCACAGAACATGGAAGGAAAGACCTGTGAACCAGGAACCGATAGCATATACTAGCAAGCTTGAATGTGTGAAACATACAAGACTTTTTGAATGTGTGTAACACACACCAATAACGTATAAAGGTGGTTTGCCATTTACTCATAGAATGTATCCTCGCCAGTATGTGTGTATATACGTGTCATATATATGTATTAAATTGGAAACTGTGCATTTTTGTTCTTAAACATACTACGACAAGATTCATGCAAACAGACATATTTCAACTTTATTGTCATTATACAATACAGAGTTGTACAGTATAACGAAACACTGTCATGCTACAACTCCAGTGCGGGCAACAAAAGACAGAGGTGCAAAGACAATGGGGAGGGGGATGGGGGAGTTTATCAAAATCATCAAACATGAAGGCAAGACAGAATAAGGTGCACAGACAATATAAGGTGCAAAGAACAAACGACCAGTAAGGCTGAGGTATTTAATTTAGCAGCAGGAGTCCAGTAAAGTGCAAGTGCAACAGACTTCAGTGTGAAATGTTCTGACAGTTATTTAGGAGTGATCCGTTTGACCACTCGTGGGTAGAAACTGTTCTTAAGTCTGGTGGTTCTGGCTCGGATGGTCCGGTTCCTCTTCCCAGATGGCAGTGTCTGGAACATGAAGTGGCTGGGGTGTGTGGGGTCAGAGGAAATGTTCCTGGCTTTCCTCAGACATATTTTATTATAAATGTCCAGTATGGATGGGAGTGCTGTTGCAGTGATGTGCTGGACAGTTTTCACCACCCTTTGGAGAGATTTACACTTGAGCCCATAGTGACTCAGATGTGATGGCCCATTATATCCCAGAACCAGCTACCTTTCTCCGGTTTCACTCCTTAAATATTTCTCAGAGTTCTGAATCCATGTGTATTTATGGTAATCTTGTTACCACACACACGCACATGCTAAATGACTTGTTGCTCTGATAGAAGGATGTCAGCTAGAATTAAAGGAAAGATCTATAGGACAGTGGTGAGACCTGCTATGTTTTATGGACTGGAGACAGTGGCACTGACAAAGAGACAGGTGAGGGAGATGGAGGTGTCTGAGATGAAGATGTTGAGATTCTTATTTGGTGTGACGAGGAAGGATAGGATCAGAAATGAGTTTATTAGAGGATCAGCACATGTAGCATGTTTTGGAGAGAAAGCGAGATTGAGATGGTTTGGACATGTACAGAGGAGGGAGGAGAGGTATATTGGTAGGAGGGTCTTGAGGATGGAACTTCCAGGCAAGAGGAGGAGAGGTAAACCTAAGAAGAGGTTTATGGATGCAGTGGTAGAGGATATGAGAGTGGCTGGTGTGTCAGTGGAGGACACTCAGGATAGTGCCAGATGGAGGAGTTTGATCTGCTGTGACGAACCCTAAACAGGAATGGCTGAAAGAAGAAGAAGAAGAAGAAGACTTGTAGCTCTGCAAAAATTGAACTGTTGTGAAGTAGGCTTAAATAATAAACAGCTTATAATAATAATAATAATAATAATAATACTGCCATAAAATGGTACCCAAGAAAAAGATGACAATCACACTTCCAAATTGTGTATATTTGTGATATACAAAATTACATTACATTTGAATTTGAAAGTGCCAGGTCATGTCCAGGCCAGATTGATTTGGATGCACAGTTAACTAAATTAAAGGCAACATTATGTTTGAGTCTTTCAGATTCAGCCAGTCAAGCAGGCCGTTTACTGTATTTGCTTTTACAGAGTGCATTAAACCCTGAGACAATCAGATCAGTTAATAAAGCCTTTTCAGGTCAGATGTCTCTGATATTAGAGGCTAACTGCAATTCCTGTAATTCCTGGAGATGTTTCTGTGTAGATATTTGTGATTAGTGACAGTGAAACAGTGAGAATAAAGGGTTAGGAACGATCAGGGACATGGTTGGATCTGATGACAAAGCACTAATATTCAGCGAGTTCAAAACCCTCACCTTTCTCTCTCTCTCTCTCTCTCTCTGAGACACATGCACACATTGCCACCAACACCAACTGATTAATTTCTGTGCATTAAAAATGCAAGTGACAAAGCCCATAGGCCCCGTCATGACAGATGGTGACAGAACTGGGACTGTGGCTTTCAAACAGTTCGATTCACTTTTGTTTTGTGTGATTTCCACAGGTGGGGTAAACATTACATTATGATCTGCCATAGTTGGAAATAATGTGTCCCATAGATGTCCCATGAAACATGCCTTGCAAAATAAAGGTGTCATCAACATTTGTGTACCAGCTAGTATAAGAAGTATAGTATAAAACACACTCACAAAAGAGAGTTCTGAGTTCCACGCCTAACCTCTTCCTCCTACAACACACACACACACACACACACGTCTTTTGACCTCTCTCCTCAGAACTTATCAGTATAGTTCCAGTTGGATGGGTGCTATTTTGTTTTCATTATTCAGTGGTAATGGGACAAGCACGTTATACTTCTGCACTATTCAGAGCATGCACACAATTAATCAATCATGCACAAATGTGTGAATATGCATGCATGCATGCAGACGTGCACACACCCATATTCCCTTGTAATCACAGGGCCGGGCTGGCGGAAAGACCACTGGTAAGAGCTTGATATCTCTGTGAATGTGTTCACCGTCATCAAACCTATCTAGACTAATTAACTTGCTCACTGGAACAGACCATATCTGTGATTGTGAAAAATGAGTTTGACCACCATTTAGACAGCTCAGCATAAAGTAGCCTTTTTAAATTTAAACTCTTTTACAATATGCTAATCTGTGTATGATAAAGATTTTTTTCTATATTCAGGCTTAATGTGCATCAACGTGCTATGCGTATGGCAGCTACTGCCGCATTATTGCATCAGTCACAAAATGTAGTTGGCAATTTGTCTCAATGGTTTTTTCCAAGTCTGTCTAGTTGATTCTAAATTGTTTCAACATTTTCTTAAACAAATAGAGATCTCAAGAATGTCTTGTTGTCTCTTACGGTTTGCCACCATGACACATCAGTATCACAATGTTCAGTGACACAAATTTGTGTTCTAATTTTAGTGAGATTTGAGCAGTATGCTAGTGTACATTGAGTGCAGAAAACAGCTAGGGAAAGTTAATCGACAGTGATTTTGTTAAAGAAAAATATACAGTCACAGACGTAGGTCACAGACATAGAGTTTCCATCACTTTTAGTTTATCCCCAGAATTTTCACGCATGAAAAAATCAGACAATTAAATCTCTGCTTCACTTATACAACTCAGTTTATACTTTTTTCCCAACGGCTCTGGTCAGCATTTGTCAGTACATACAGTATCAGACAAAGAGACAGACTGAATATAGAGGGGACACCCTTGTTCATACTGTGACGGGCGGTGTGAGCAACTGAAAAGGAAGCGATCACGCCAAGTCTCAGGGAAAAAGGATAGTTTAATAGAAAGTGTGCAAACCAAAACCCATGCAAAAGATCCAAATTAAGGATATAATGACCAGTGGTCAACTGGTACAAAGACAAGACATATATAGGCAAACAAACAACCCTCAGGTGAGACGGATCACGGGCTCCGCCCATCTGAGGGACGCACACAACGTCACAAAACAACAACAACAACAACAGCCGCTGTGGACGAGGCGACCGGTAGGGGGCCGCCTCACCGTGACAGACCCCCCCACCAAGCCGCACTCCCCTCCACTGGGTGTGTGGCACACAGCGGCTGCACACAAAACACGAAGGGGCAGGAAGGCAGAGACAGGCAGGAACACACCTCCTGCCGTCCGGGAGCTGGAACATAAAACACACAACATTAAACAGCTCACCTCCCTGGGCGGGACCCTGGACCGACCGGGCCGTTAACAACACAAAACCACGCCCCAGTCGTTCGCAGGGCCCTCACGCCCTAACCGGCCTTCAGCCGGTGAGCCCCACAGGTGTGAGCACGAGGGGCTACGGCTCCTCTCTCGTCCCTCGTGTATGTGTGTGTGTGCAGGCTACCTCTCCAAGGCGTGGCTACTTCACCTCCTGGACCTACCTCCTCCCAGAGCTGACCCCTGCTAGGGGTCACCCCAGCCTCCTGGGGAGCCAACCCCTCCCGGGGCCTCTCATCGCAAGGTGGACTCCTCCACTCTACCCAGGAGCGCCAGAGACCGAGGCCCAGAGCACCCCCGACGCGGGCTAGGGAGCAGCCCCAAGGGCCTCCTGGTCACCCCGGGCAGGAGGGAGGATCTCCCTCCTCAGCAGGAGCTTTTCAGACCGGAGCCCCATGGTCCCCTAACATCCGGGGGCCCCAGCCCTCTAGGGAGGGGCTCTTCATGACCGGGCTCCGGTCACCCCACAACACAAGGGGGCTCCTGCCAGGTGGAGACCCCCACAAGGTCCAGGAACACCGCCAAGGAGAAGCACCTGCACAGAGAAGAGAATAACACACACACACACACACACACACACAACACAAACGCGCCCTACCCTATTCAGGGCCTCCCTCGGGAGCGATGCCCTTCGTGCCACACCCCATGGCACGGGACCACAGCCGGTACCCCCCCAAACACACATTCAAGGGGAGGAGCATGCGTGGAATTACATGCAAACAGTTGACAACACGCTAGGACAAAACACACACGCTATAACTAGACAAACAAACAAAAACGGTGCACAAACAGACAGACGGGACCTACACATGCGCGCTCGACATAAATACACAGTGACGCGCGCCGCTCAGAGCCGCAGTCGCTCCCCACATTTAACACAAGACACACGGGGAGCGAGGCGACAGTGACGAGCGGCGACCGCGTCACACACAAAACATGTAGCATTAAACACAACGAGCACGCACACTGATCCACACATCCGTCGACATGAACACGCGTTTTAACCAACACAAAACATGAAGAGCCTTTCCAGGGAAGACGCCCTGGTCCTCGCCGTGCCACAAACACAGACACGGCGGAGCTCTTCAAACAAACTAACAAACAACAGACACGAAGAGTTTTCCCAGGGCAGACAGCCCTGGTCCTCGCCGTGCCACAAACACAACACAAAAGCACGGCGGAACTCTTCACAAAACACCACGCAGACAAAAACTTACCACGAGACATGACCACAAACGAAGGAGAAAGAAAAAGAGACTCGGCGGCTTCCGAAGGGTGGCTGGTTATTCTGTGACGGGCGGTGTGAGCAACTGAAAAGGAAGCGATCACGCCAAGTCTCAGGGAAAAAGGATGGATTAATAGAAAGTGTGCAAACCAAAACCCGTGCAAAAGATCCAAATTAAGGATATAATGACCAGCGGTCAACTGGTACAAAGACAAGACATATATAGGCAAACAAACGACCCTCAGGTGAGACGGATCACGGGCTCCGCCCACCTGAGGGACGCACATGACGTCACAAAACAACAACAACAGCCGCTGTGGACGGAGGTGACCGGTAGGGGGTCGCTTCACCGTGACACATACCCTTGTTCAAAGTGCCTTGGAGGCTGTTTTAGAGGCACCTCAAATATCCTAAAAGCATTTGAGCCCAGAGTTTGAATCCACATTATTGCTTGAAAAGGTATGAAGAGAGACCGGAATCTGAAGGAAAGGGGCTTTACATTAAATACTGAAAAGGGCTGACAAATGAAATCTTAATGGTGCAAATTATGCCCTGATTCAGCTGAATTCCAATAAATTTTGCTAACTATAATTCCAGGTACCTCAACTATCACTTTGTGATCTAGGGTTATGTGTCCAGATCCCATTCTAAGATATCACAGTCATATTACAAAAACAGTTATTATTCATTATTTCCACTTCATTACCATTATACAATCTTGCTCTATGTGCATGTGGTTCGCTCACTGTCCTGATGCTTTATTTCTCCATTGCTAATCTCTTCGTCAATCCCACTGTGTAGTCACATGCTAACTCTGCAGGTTTTCTGCCATCTGGACTCTGGAACGAAGTAAGGGAGTAATCGGATGTTAAGGAGACAGAAGATCATCTTAACAACAGTGTCCATGGCATAAATGTCAACACTGGGGAGTTTCTTTCAAAGCTCGCTGTGAGACATCCCCATCACGTGACTCCTGAGTTCCTGTTGGAGTCAAACGTGATAGTGTTATGAAAGCCACCTGCACTGGGTCTGACCATAGCCCTTCTGTCAAATCACTCTCTATATTGTCTCTCTACAACCACTTACAGAAAGGTGCGGTTTTCTCAAAAGTGTGGGGGTATCATTTTAGTAGAGTGTCATCCTAACATGGAGGTATTGAGCAAATCATGCATCAGTGTATATAGCTTTACTGTGATACAAAGACCTTCTTTAATGCAGAAATTAATTTGAAATTAATTTCACAATATCATGGAGAAGCATGATGCACTCTATATGTCCCTCCTGTTGTTTCAGCTAAAGTCAACCGTAGAACATGTGCACGACAGTCTTTCTTTGAAGAAAGCGAATACAACAGCAAAGACTATTATCTTTACAACAGTCCTGCAGGACAGTGAGTACATTCTTTCTTTATATTCTTAGCTATGTCTTGTTTTTGACCTCCATCAGGAACTGCACAATGCACACCTGACTAGATACTTCAAACCAAATAACTACAACGAACATCTTGCATGATGTGTGTGTCAGAGAAATACACTGTAGGGGTTATATCCTCCATTTTATCAGGTTGTCATTCCTGTATCTTCTAAACGTAAGTGGAAATGTTCTTTTTTTTTTTGAGAATATATGACCCTTGCCTCTACTTCTGACGGATGCAATTCTTTTGTTTTGTTAATGTTTCTGTGTAGATGTTGTTTAAAGGAGATGTCAAGAAGAATGATGAGTTTCAGAATGTTGTGATCAATACCAGTGTTCCCCAGTGCACTGCGTTCTCTTGTAGCTAAGGCCCGTGAATCCAACTGCACTTTACACATGTTTCAGCACCTGGCCTGGTCCTTGTGGAACGTGTAGACATATGGCTGCCACACTGCACTCTTCCTGCGTTTACTTTGGGGCCATTCAGAAAATATGCACATTTGCGCATTAGCATTAGCAGATTCTGTGAGCACATCAGTCCTTACAAGCTCCTCTGCATACTACCAATCTTTCGTGCTTGTGATGAAAATAGTTTTCAGCAGGCTTCCCAAATGCTTTAAAAATGAATAAGGTAAAGTAAAACTGTCCTTTATATGCAGCCCACATGCTGTATATTGCAAAAGAAGATCAACTGCATCCAAAGGTATTTTGGCTTTTTTCTTAGCTGAAATCTATAGGAATACTTTGTTTATCTGATTTATCTGGTTGTGCCACGGAGTCAGAGACTAAGCCAGCATGCTTATTCTCCCCAACTTGCAGCTTCACTGCCAGTAAACAGAACCTATGAATAACCTTGTATAAAACAGGGTAAATGACCTGTATATGGTCATAACTGATGACCAGTATAGAGTCTGACATACATACAAACACACAAATCTGAAAAAAATCTTGATCCAAGTGCTGCTAGAACATTAGTTTTAGATATGAATGTCAAAGCCTGAAGCAAGCCTTTGATTATAAACAACTTCAAAAATATTTAACTAAACCAGCACGAAATCTGTCAGCATAGCCCCACACCTTTGCAGCTGATAGCTGTTACACTGCATTAATTATTTGCATATTTTCTCACTTTCCTGTTGTAGACATCTCTAGGTCGGGAGGGGATGAAGGACGTGAGAGGCAGGAGTAACTCACAGAACTTTATTTCTACACACACACACACACACACACACACACACACACACACACACACACACACACACTCACACACGTACTTTTCGTGGACACTCTCTCTCTCAGGTAGTCTATTGAAATACAGGGTTTAAATCTCCCATGAAACGCAGGTGTGCCCAGTTTTAATTACCTGCTGGTTCATCCGTATTGTCTCTCTGCCATGACGATGGCATTTGTCTTCAGTGCAAGAAAAATTAGCCAAGCTGTGGAGACCATTATGTGTTTGTGTTTGTATGTGTTTCGTCTTCTGCCAGTGTAAATTTGTATTGAATTGTATTGAACTTGCCTTGGCTCACCAGCCCACAGATCAACCAGCCCACCAAGGACTCCTCCAGCGCTCCAAAAAGTCAGCCTGCTATTGTTTACAGATAACTCACCGATTTAGGAGGTCTGCTCCTTCCTTCGTTTATGTTTTCCAGTGGAAGGTGGAAAGCTGTGATGGATATTTGGAACCTGCTGCAGTGTAACATTGGTGGGCTGTTCTTCATTTTTACTGATGTTTTTCTGTATAGTGAAGTAACACCCAAATTACTAAGCAGCATCTTTACTCCGGATGTATTTTCTTATTATAGACAAATAAGATGTCCATGTGCCCTTTAGTTGCTTTGCCAATATATTCCATATATACCAATCACCCACAGCATTAAAAACCACTGACAGGTGAAGTGAATAACATTGATTATCTCATTACATTGCCACCTGTCAAGGGGTGGGATAAAATGGGGAACAAGTGAACAGGCAGTTCTTGAAGTTAATGTCTTTGATTCAGGAAAAATGGACGCTCGTAAGCATGTGAGTGACTTTGACAAGGGCCAAATTGTGATGGCTAAATGGTTGTGTCAGAGCATCTCCTGAATTACAGATCTCATGGGTTGGCATGCAGTGGTTCCCTACCAGAATTGTTCAGAGGAAGAAGAGTTTGTGCCAGGATTGCAAGGCTCATTGTGTGTGTGTGTGTGTGTGTGTGTGTGTGTGTGTGTGTGTGTGTGTGTGTGGGGGAGGGGGGGGAGGGGAGGGGGGTGAAGGATAGCATGTCTGGACAGATCACACAAGACCTAGTGTCACAAATCGCTGAGGAAGTTACAGAAAGACATTAGAACACAGCAAGTCCCAGCTTGGTGCGTACGGAGCTGTGTAGCCATGGAGTTTGTGTACAAACCGGATTTTAAAAAAGTTGGGACACTAGACAAATTGTGAATAAAACCTGAATGCAATGATGTGGAGGTGCCAACATCTAATATTTTATTCAGAATAGAGCACAAATCACAGATCAAAAGTTTAAACTGAGAGAATGCATCATTTTAAGGAAAAAATATTGTTTCAAAATTTCATGTTGTCAACAAATCCCAAAAAGTTTGGGACAAGGCCAGTTTTCCCACTGCATGGCATCCCCTCTTCTTACAACTGCGGACAGACGAGACCAGTTTCTCAAGTTTAGAAATAGGATTCTATTGCCAATTCAGTACCCAGATCCTTCTCCTACGTAGCCATGATGTTGTGATTGCTGCAGAATGTGGTCTGGCATTATCTTGGCATTATGGTCCCAGTGTTATCTAAAGAACTTCAATCGTGACTCATCTGACCACAGAACAGTCTTCCATTTTGCCACACTCCATTTTAAATGACCCCTGGCCCAGTGCAAACGTCTGAGCTTGTGGAGCTTGCTTAGAAATGGCTTCCTCTTTGCACTGTAGAGTTTCAGCTAGCAACGGCAGATGGCACGGTGGATTGTGTTCACTGACAATGCTTTCTGGAAGTATTTCTGAGCCCATTCTGTTATTTCCTTGACAGTGGCATTCCTGTTTGAGGTGCAGTGACATTTAAGAGACCGGAGATCACAAGCATCCAGTAGAGTTTTACGGCCTTGACCCTTACGCATAGCGATTGTTCCAGATTCTCTGAATCTTTTGATGATGTTATGCATGGTTGATGATGATAACTTAAAAGTCTTTGCTATTTTATGCTGGGTAACACCATTCTGGTATTGCTGCACTTTCTGCGCAACAATAGTGGCATTGGTGATCCTCTTAACATTTTGGCTTCAGAGAGAAACTGACTCTCTGAGAAGCTCTTTTTATACCCAATCATGTTGTCAATTGACCTAATTAGTGTTAATTGGTCTTCCAGCTGTTTGTTATATGCTCAATTTCCTTTTTCCTGCCTTTTACTGCTAATTGTCCTAACTTTTTTCATATGAACTTTCATGTGGACATTGTTCTAATATGTACCACCTACTTAACACTGTTGCAGATGCAATACAGCTCTTCATGACAGGGGTATTCCCTATGCATGTTAACCCTGCCACACTGCAAAAAACGTCCAAAAACGGTTTGACGAAACTGGTCATCCTGATTCCCCTTCACTAGTGTCGCAGTCCCCTTGACTGCCTGTTTTGTGTCCTCATGTTTTGCTCTGTTCCTGTTTGTTTCTCTGCCCACGTGTTCCTTGTCTAGTCTTCTTTAGCGTCTGTTCCTAAGCCCTGTGTTTTCATTTGTCCTGGCTTCACTCTCTTTTCTCTCCAGGTTTCTTCATGCGGTAGAATCTTTGTATTCGCACCTCGTGCCCGTTCCTCTTGCTCTGCTAGAGCTGTTGTTTCTTGGTCATGCTTCTCATGCTAGGTTCATTTTCTTCGATTTCTTCGTTGGTCTGGGATTTTTTATTTTGTTTCGTGATTTTTTTTTGCTTTGTTTTGCCTGTCTGTTAGTTCAGGTTTTCCCTTTACTGCACAGTGTCCCCTGTCTCTTCTCTAGCACACCTCCTCTCTCTGGTCTTTTCTAGGCTTCCATCTGGTTAGGTTTGTCCTGTTTGTTTCCTCTTCCTATATCTGTCTGGTTTATTTTCCTGAAACTTCATGTTTTACTTAGACATTCATTGTTGTCTGTGTGTTCTCTGTATATTACCTGGCCTGTTCTCTTGGGTTTGGTTTAACCCCAGGTTTGTCTACTCAGTTACATTGTTTCTCTTGCTTAGAGGTTTTGGTTCTCATATTTGTTTATTGAACCTGTTTGTGTTGTGACCTCATTGGCCAATTTTTCTCTAGTCATACACTCTCCTAGTATTCATTAGTTATGAACTATGCACCTGTACTCGAACCTTCTACAATATCAGAGCTGAAGGTGTTGGGCAACTCCCGTTATCATGAAACAAATTTATGGGGACTAAAGATTGAGCACTATGAAAGCCTTAATGAGGAAATGGATTCTAAACAATTTCCATGATTACTGTGAGGCTTATGTTAAATGGTTTTGAATGTTGTCCATGGAGCACGTTTTATGCTTAATTTATGTATTTTTTCCTCATGTCTGTTTTTGTGAAGATGTCTGAGAGACATTACTTCGTCTACCTGATGGAATTGCTTTGGAGATGGGGTTTAGTCAGAAGAAAAACTAAACATATGTGTTTGTGCCTAATCAGTGAACTGAGTATGTGGGAGTGTATATACTTTCTGTAGTTTATATAGTTCACAGTAGTATCTGAACACATTTTAATTAAGAATTCACATTTATAAAAAAAATGTTTTCATGTGATATTCATGTGTGCACCATTTCCATTCATCTGTGTTCTATAAAGAGTTCATGCAATGTTTGGACTGCTAGTGTAAACTGTAACTCTTTCTGTTCCTCTCAACAAATCTGTTAATTGTTTGCAACATGCTGCACAGCTGATTTTATCCACACCCAAATCATTTTCAAATAGCTACTGTTCTGTGCTGCTTACTTTCCACTATGTCTTTGGCAAATACCAGTGTTGGGAACGTTACTTTTAAAAAGTAATTAGTTATAGTTACTCACTACTTGTTCAAAAAAGTAACTGAGTTAGTAACTGAATTACTCTATGATAAAAGTAACTCGTTACCAGGGAAAGTAACTATTTGCATTACAGTAAAAAAAAGAAAGTTATATGTCAATGAATAAGGATTTTTTGAAAAAGCAGTTTTCACAGTCAGTTGAAATGAGTAGATCATAAAGGTGTTTAACTTTTGATATTTATTGCACATCAACAGACCAGTGCAGGATAAAATCCTTTAAAATCCCAAATCTTTGAAGAAAAAAAAAGCAAATTAAACAGTTACACTATATAAAGTGCATTTACATCTATCAAATTAAATTAAATTCTCAACCTGAGACAACTAGTTTGTTCACAACATAAGTAAACTTAACAATAAAACCTCTATTCTTAATTAAATAAATCAAATACCCAGTCTGGTAGACATTCAGGAACTTAAAGTATTTTCTTAAATAATGTTTATATTGCCACCTTGAAAATGCAAATTTTCTTTGCTTGCTCCTGACTCGCCATTTCTGCCTCTTCTCCGTTTGTGTCGTGTGTCACGGACGTGCTTCGGCAAGCGTTTAAAAACACTGGCTCTGATTGGCTACCATAACGCTGCCTTAGCCAATTGCTTACTGACTTGTTAAGTTAAACAGGTGTTACACCGAGAACTGTGACCTATCAAGATCTGTTACTCCTCACTAGCCTGGGCAGGGGTCCGCTCAGATTACTGTTAGTATATCAATATATAGTAACACACCGCTTTTAATGACCAGTAACGTCAACGGTGTTGTAACAACAGGAAGAGTAATTAATTATATTATCCCGTTACTGACAAAATGATGCCGTTGCCTAACGGTAAAATAACGGCGTTATTCCCAACACTGGCAAATACACACAAGGCCAGGAAGGTGTCAGTACAGACAAATCAAGATGATGTGTGTGTGTGTGTGTGTGGAATGTTGGTGGTATTGTGTAGTGTGCAACAATACGTTAAAGTTAAGTTGCCAATATCGGCAATTGTGATTTATACCCCAATCAGAATTAGTCCTCCACATTTACCCATCTGGGCAGTGTGAACACACACACACACACACACACACGCACACACTAGTGCTCTCTAGGGGTCTGTGGTACACACATACACAGAGCGGTGGGCAGCCCGAGCTCCAGCAGCCAGAGAGCAGTTAGGTTTAAGTGCCTTGCTCAAGGGCACTTCAGTTATGGACTAGCTGGGAATCGAATCCACAACCCTCCAGTCACAACACCAGTTCCCTAACCACCAGACCATGACCACATACATCCAAGCCACCCCCAACTAAAAATGTAAGCAAATTAACTATTTAAATTTCAATAATATTAAATTTAAAAACGATAAATCAAGGAATTCACAATGCACTGCTGAAATATTTTAAACACATGCGCATGACACTAAAACTGAACATAATTTAAAGGGTTGCAGATGGCATTGGGAGTGTTTCTAAGGCATTTCATTGAATCCAGGTTTTCCAATAAGTGCAGCAGTTATGTTGGTGCCAGGTGTGAGAATTAAGGGTAATTATTGATTAAAATGGCAACCATTTTGTTATTAAACTAAATAATATGAATGTATTGATAATCAAATGTATCAATACATGTAAAATATCACAGTAGGCTTGATCATTATTTGCTTTTTGAAGGAACTGAATTATTTTTAAGGACATCAAAAACATCTGTGGACATCTGATTATCACACCTTCCATTCCAAATCCATATGGATTCATCAGTAGCCCCTTGGGAATCTTTCTACAGGATCCTTAAGTGTGTCTGAAAATTTGGGCCCATTCAATTAAACAATATTTGTAAGGTCAGGGGAGGTGTTGCATAAGAAAGCTTGTTCACAGTCAGCAATGCAATTTATCACAAGCATGTTCAGTGGATTGTTGTGAGGGCTCTGTGCAGGCGGCTGCCAAACCCTCAAAACGAGGCTCAGACCATACTTCCTCCACCAAACGTTACTATTGGAACTCTGATTACTATTGGAACTATAGATTACAATAAACAGCTTTCTCCTTGCATTTGCTAAACTCAGATTCATCCATCAGATTACCAGATAGTGACGAGTAATTCGTCACTCCAGAGTGCACATTTCTACCACTCCTGAGTCCAGTGACAGCATGTTTTGCACCACTCCAGCAGACACTTGGCATTGCGCACAGTGATCTTAGGCTTGTGTGCAGCTGCTCGGTTATAGAAACCCATTTCAAGAAGCTCAATGCTGATTTTGCTTGCAGAGGCAGTTTGTAACTCTAGCGAGTGATGCAATGGAGGACACAGGCAATTTTTACACACTACATAGTGCTCTGCAGCCCTGTGCTGGAAGGTACACATGCTCTACCACTCCATGGTCAAGCTGTTGTTGCTATCAATTCTCAGTAATAGCACTTGTAGTTGACCAGGCCACAAATGTCAATAACTGCCTTTTGGCAAAAGTGGCATCCTATGAGAGTGCCATATTTATAGTCACTGAGTTCTTTATTACGAGCCATTCTAATTGGAATGCACTGGGCAATATATATTATATATATATATATCCATTTTCTTACAGCAATACAGCTGAAAGTTGACTGTGGAATATTTAGGAGCAAGGAAATTTCACACCTGGATTTGTTGCACAGGTGGCATCCTCTAACTGGAATTCACTGAGCTCCTTAGAGCAACTCATTCTTTCACAAATGTTTGTAAAAACAGTGTGCATGCCTAGGTGCTTATTTTATACACCTGTGGCCATAGAAGTGATTGGAACACCTGATTCCGATAATTTGGATGGGTGAGCAAACACTTTTGGCAACATAATGTACCTGGTCACCTACAATTTAGAGAATGTTGACAAATATTGACATTTGTTCACTGAATGAAAAAGGTACAAGTGAGATGAAGACTTTTGAAAAAAAAAAATGTTTTAGAAAAAATAGGCTACCAAACGGAGTCACAACTTCTTTTATCCCTCACAACCCCCTAGCAGGTCTCATCCTACTATGCAGGTTTTATCCTTCTGCCTCTATTAAAGTACAACATTAAATCGAGGCAGCCTATGGCTGATATTATTGACCTTACTAGATGCAACAGCTACTGTAGTTTAGCTCATGATTTGAAACTGTCAACGTAATTACTAGCTGACTCAAAAATGTTAGAACCATAAATAGTCTGACAAAGGAAAATGGTTGGTTTGAATTTAAATTGAAAACCGTGTGGACATCATCAAACAATTTTATGCCTTAAAATGCATTTTTTGTGGAGGGGGAGGCAAATTAGAGTACAATCACTTACCAGGTACCAGTCACCGGGGTTATGAACCCAGTTCTTCTGGATGCATATTGGTCATATTGGACATAGCATGTAACGTGTCTTCGACTTTCAAAGAAAGACCTGTGAATGCTGTACTGCACTGCACTGCACTGAAGAAATATCTTTTTTTCAAAGCATATAAACCAATGACTTGGCTTGAAATGTGTTTCAGATTACAGCCAGCAAAACAGGATCCACTCTTACCACAGACACAGTCAGACACACATAGAGAATAGCATTCATCTCCTGCTGGAGACTGAAGAAGTATAGAGTGATAGGGAATTTAATCCCACATGAATATTATCTTGGAAGCCTCGTAGCAATCCCCCCCCCCAGGGGATATTGCCGGGGAACCGGGGCTGCGTAGACGGAGAGTTGTGATGTGAGTTGTGATGTGAGTGCCGTGCATGAGTGTGTAGGTGCAGGCGCTAGTCAACATGCTGCCTTGCTGCTTTGCTTTGTTGTTGTCAGCTAATGGAGCTCTGGTCTAATCAGAGTTGTTCAGACTACATTTGCAGATTTACACACACACACACACACACACACACACACACACACACACACACACACACACACACACACACACACACATTCTGGAGAGAAAGAGACTGAGAGTGAGAAGGTGCGTGAAGGGGGAGGCGGAGACATTAGATGCCTGTCTGACTCATGCTTTCCTGACACACACTTCTTTTAACCATGTCTGAAGCCCTGCAGGTACCATTTTTGCACAGGTGTAGGCTAAACTCTGGTCTATGAAGTTGTATTCTCACCTTCCCCCACTGCTGTGCACATCCAAGGTCTCTCACAGAGATGAGGGCAGTCATGTTACTATGGTCACTTTGGCCGTGCCCCACCACAAATTGTCATTAGCTACTCAGGACTGTACATTAGTGCTGTAACAGAGTAATACCGGAGGGTTTCTGTAACATTTGTTGTGCTAAAGTGGGCTGATACCAGAATATGGTTACTTTTGATTCATTAATGGTAGTAAACTTTGTTCTTGGTCAAGATGGATGAAAATCTGAGCCTGTTTGGTAGTGTTTTGGGGGGAGAGTTGTAGTGGAGCTGAGAGTGCAGTCGAGGTAAAGTGGTTGACTGAGGTTAGATCTAGATTTGCTTTCTGTCTGTCTGTCTGTCTGTCTGTCTAACATTCAGGTAGTATTTTTCTAATACTCATCAATCTGCTGCACGTTTACTTGGTTAAACCAAAAATTTAGCTAAACGAACAGTAAACTTCTGACAAAGCAGAACGTTTTAGCATTTGGGGAAGATCAAATTGAATATTATGCATATTGTCTGGATTTACAGCTGGATTATGCAACAGAATTTAGTGCTTTCCAAAATATTTGTCAACTGTAATTTGGATGTATTTATTATGCAATAAACCTTTCCCTGCACCTATTGTTTATTGCAGGCAAAAAGGGCAGGGGAAAGGAAATAAAGTTTCAACCCCCCAACACACACACACGCACACACACAAACACACACACACACACACACACACACACGCACACACGCACACACAGGTAAATGGAAAACCCACCAAGAGACACACGAACACTAAAGCTTGCAGCTCTGGATGATAAAGCGCTCTGCTTCACCAACAGACTCCGCAGAGATTTCAGCATCACTTCGGGTACAATCAAGTCTTTGGGTGGGTGAGAGCACAGCATACAAACACTATAGATCAAACCAGTTGACTCAGCTGGGTTTTGGAGAAAGAAAGAAAACAGCGTGATGTCAAAAGCCAAAGTGAAGTACAGGTTCCTGTAGGCTGTTAGCTGGAAATACTATACAAGCCAAGACTGATATATAGTAAACTGACGGTTTGAACTGGTGGAACACCATGAATTGAGCACTGAGGCTTCTCTTGTCTGCAAGCAGAGGTCTGGTGTGCACTCAGGGACTTTTAATAAGGCAGTCAGGAGGGAGAACGGAGGATAATTGAGGTGATGTTATTTAAGATGCACTCTCTGCAAACTCTGGATTACATGCAGACGGAAAGCAGGTGACCTGCGTGCTCACAGGAACAGAGAGCAATATTAGAGAGAATGCATTAGAGCTCTAAGTATTGTCACAGGGCGAGCAGGGAGCATGCTGAACAGATGATCAGAAGCAGGAGATAAGAAAGTGTGTGCATTAAGGAACAAAAGAGGGAGGGAGGGGGATCCATCCACTTGCATGATTCACAGTTCAGCTCCATTTTGCTTCAAAGCCACTCTACATGCCTCCTGTCGCTCTTTCCACATCATCCCCTGTTCTTTTATTCTATTTTCTTCTGCTGTGAGAAATCTCCCCCATAGAAAACATGTCAGAGAGAAAGGTGTGTATGTGTGTCATGCAATCTGAATGTGCTGCAAATGTGTCTGTGTGTTTGTGTGAGTGAGTATGTGTGTGTGCGTGCATAGCAGTTATCTGTTTGTGAAGTGAGAGAAGTCTACCGCTGAAGTATAATGAGTTTTCCAAAAAGAGAGACAAAGAGAAAGAGAGTGAGGGAGAGAATGATAGCGAGAGACGACATGTACCTCACAAAGCTGAAGCATAATATTCGTTTTCAACTCTGCCTCTGTTGAAGCTGATAAAGCAGGTGAGGCTAGCTAGCAAACATCTCACCCTAGGCAAACTTTACCCCCAGTGTGTCAAGATCTGCTATCTCAGTCAGATAGTTGGCTTCCCAGAGCTAATTCCAGCATGTTTTCCTAACTTGAATGCCAGAAAATGTTGCTGGCACACAAAGTAGCCTGCTATCTAATGACTGTGTTTTCCATTTCACAAGCCAGTGGCATATTGTGCCTGGGAATGAAACATGTTCGGTATTCCCATAGAGCTCTGTGCGGTCTTTAAAGGACAACTCAAGTACTCTGGAAAATCACCCAATGGTTCTGTGTTTTGAGGCTCTATGCTTATAATCATTTTTAGAATGAATGGATCATAGGGAAGATTAACATTTCCCCAGACGTTTAATTGCAGTCAGGAAAAGTGAGCGTCCAATCCAAGACACAGCAAAAACAGATTTATCTGTCCCTGTTATGAAGTTATAAATACAGTAAATGTTTTTGAATGTTACTGTATTCTAAGCAGCAATTCACTTTTTACACATTGATATTTTTTTATTAATTAGAAAAAAAGCTCTTATTTGAAGCTGCACAAATATGTTATAGAGAATAATAATAATCTTAATAACAATGTTTATTTGTATTAAACGTTTCGGACATACATAAAACTCAAAGTGCTAACAAATAAATCACAAATAAATGATCGCATCACTGTCCCTGCAGTATGTGAGTCATGTGACACAATCACAGAGATACAACACGCATAGAGATCTCACACTCTTACTGTACTTTACAAATGTAGATCTGCCAATCTGTACATAATGTCCTACTGTAGGGAATGCCCCTCTTTGGTATACTGTCTATTATTTCATTTTCATTTTTCATTTGCTTTTTCATCGTTAAGGTATATTAACCAGCCACTCAAGTATAAACTATAAATATATAATCACAGTGCATCACAAACTATTTGAGATTATAGAATATTCTAAAATTCTACAATAAAATAAATAAATAAATATTAAAACACAGATGACATTCATCTGAGTCTATACTTGGATATATGGATATATAGTTTGAATGCTTCTAGGCATCATAACCAGTCATCCTTGATATTTTAATTAGTGCCAAGCAAAAGATTCCACACTGGTTTTGAGCTCTTCTGACAGATGTACTATTGCTGAAGAAGTAACACCGCTATTTAATACATTATTACAAGTATTCAACAAACCATGAAAGACAGAATAGGGAATAGGTTACTTATGAGTGCATTATATCCAATACAGAGTCTGACACTCCACTCTTCGATTATGGCATATAATTTCCCTTTAGATTTAATTTCTGTTGGTTAATGTTACTGCTTAAATTTAGAAGGCAATTAAAATGAAATAAAAGTGGGAACCATCACTCCTCGGCCTTTCACGGTTGACTACCTTCATCTAGACACTTAATTTACACTTACAACTGAACTTTAAACTATATCAAACCCTGAACATCACTAAAATCTCACATGATATCTTGGTTCTCAGAGGGACCGAGATGAGCTTACTGCTGTCAGAGTGCATCAGCTGAGAGTAATTGTTCTTCGAGCCTGATTAGTGAAGTTCTTTGTCATTTCTGTTGGTCCAGGCAAGGTGCACACAGCACTCTCAAGAACTGTGTTCTCACTTCATCAGAAGAACTAGGTTTATCACAAAACATAATTTTTTTCATGACAATTTTAAGTTTTAAATCACCAAGTCTGATGAAGATTAACCAGAAATGACCAGAAGTAAACATCTCTGAATAAAGCTCATTGTGGTCAGGAACTTTGGATATGGTCAAGGCATTGAAGGACAGTGGTAACATGTCCACATGTCCAACATCCACAATCTGAACTTCACAAAAACGATCCTGACAGATCTCACCTTTCGGCTAATTCCTAGAGCCCTGCCAGTGGACCTGTCATCACTTAAAACTGCTTGTGTTTTTAGTGATCATAATATTTGTGCTGTTTTCTGGCACAAGATGCACAGCTGGTGGAGGTACAGCAGAGTAAGTTGAGTATTTTCAGAACTTGTAGGCACAGCAGTGCTTCATAAATCTCAGCAGGTACAGACACAGCCATTGGATCATTGACCCATTCAGAACAACAGATGTGCCTGAAGGGCAGCCGGCTCCTGGTTGGAAGAATAGACCTGATGTAATAGAACACATTATAATGACACCACAATATCAATAAATTTATATGAGCCTGTCACTTGGATTGGTGGGCTTGAAGTGTTGGAAAGTGAAGTGTGTCTGTTTTTTGAACTTTTTGTCTGTAAAGTTTCTAAAGTATGTTTTCTGCTTCTTTAAACTTTTGACAACCTAAATCTACATTTAGATAAAGTGTCAAACAACCAAGCCAAAAAAAAGCACTTTAAGTACAAAACAGCAGCAAAACTACACCTACCTTTTATATTGCATAATCTCTATTTAAAAAGCTGCCACACTGTCCCAAAGAAGGAAGCAGGAGTCATAAATGTCCTACTGCAAGACGCGCAGCATTGCAGCATTAGACTTGATAAGCATTCAGTCAACTAGCAAAATGACGAATCAACAGCTTGTTTTATTTTCAGCAGAGTCATCCTTGGACTTCAGGGCCTTTTCTTGGTGCACATGAACTATATTTTGCAAATCAACTTAAATTCATAATGTCATCTTAATGTACAGTATGGTGGCCGAGAAGACCCATCACACTTCAAAAGAAAAATGCGCTGAAAATTCATCAAAATGACAACACAAGCGCTACATTTCAGAAATGCGATGCAAATTCAGAAATTATGCAAGTCCAGTTACAACTCAACGAAAGTGACAACAAAATGAAAGTGACTGTCACTTCACGATTTGAACTGCAAATCCGATTAGGACTACACATGTGTGTAATTGAACAAAATGTCTGATAAGTCTTAAGGCAGAGGCTGTATGCTTACAGCTGCCGGTCTTATGTGTGGAACATGTGTGTGTTGGACATGTTGGTTATCCCAGCATTCATTTAGACGCTGGATAGTCAAAGTACCACAGATAACATTTAGCTCCCAAAGCCACAGAAACATTGAATGTATTTAGACAGAAACTAAGTTGTGTTAAAATGGGATTTTTATCAGGGTTTTTTAAGGCTTTGCTATGTACAGCATAGCAAAAATAAACAAGTAAGAATGCAGAACACAAATAAGATTATTAAGATTGTAAGTTAGCTTATCCGTGATAAAATCATAGTAATCACTTACTTTTCACTTGTTAAACGCTGTCCAGTATAATAGTTAGTCGAGAAACAATTAACAAAATATGTGGTGACTGGATTTGCAGCATTTCTGAATTTGGAGCGTGTTCTGAAATTGTGCGTGTTGTCATTTTGATGAATTTGTTTTGTATATTTGCAGCACATTTTTCTTTTGCAGCACAATGGGTCTTTTCAGGCACTGTAGTACAGAGATTGTTCACAGAGTACAAAATTACTCTCAACAATCTGGGTAGCAAAATATTTTACTTATTAAGCTGGTGATAAAACAAAATGTTTTTAGTCACAAAATGAGATTTCAGAATTCAACCTTATTACTCTGGCTTCCATCTTCATTCAGTAGATGATCTAAATGTTGTGTTGAATCATGAGTGCAAACTTTCTTTCATGGGTCTTGTTTGGGCTAATACTAATCCTAATGCTTGCATTAATGTTAGCAAATCATATAGATTATGTAATCTAATAATTATATATTATGTAGGAGGTGCTGGTTTGAGACTAAGGAAGGGGATTAAATGACTTTGACTTGTCAAATTAGTCTGTATGTGTTGAGTGTGGATGTGTTGTGGGTGTGTTGAAGGAATTCTTATTTCGATCTGTTCTATTCAAATGTTTCATAAATTTCAGTAGTAACACTGAATAAATGCATATCAACCTTGTTTATATTGCTTATATTATGGTCTGTTCAGAGTGTTGTAACTCATGTGAGAAGTGTTAAAAGCTCAGCTGTCAAACAGTCTGGCACCCTCATTGGAGGAACACCATCATTAGGGGGAATAGATTAAGAGAAAAGACTTATTTGGGGGAAATAATGAAGAATAATGAAGGTGAAATATCAAATTGGTCTCTGCGGCTTACAGTCTTTTACCAAATTGGTGAGGCCATGGTCACCAGAGGCTATAAAATAAGATTTGAGGCACAGAGGTGTAGCAGAAATGTAGTAAACTAACCCAAAGTGTCCAGTTTGAACAGGAACATGTGCTATATGCCCAGATCATTTAGCCAGATACTCTGTACACTTCTCACAAAAATGTGCCCCACAGTGACCAGATGTGGTTTGATTTTACAAACATATTTTCTCATCCTCTACCTGTGCATTCTATGCTGCCCAGTATTGGAATTAACCATAAAAGCAGACAACAAGTTGTGTACCAGAAGCTTTCATTTCTGCAGAAGTCAACACCACCACTGTCTAGGGGTCTCTCTGGTCATGAGAGAGAAGGGATGTCTGGTGAGAAAGAATTGTGTCTTGTTTCAGTGATACACAGTACCAATCATTCTAGTACCAGTCAGACAGAACACTTTCAATTCATTAAGTTGAAATCATTCTTTAAGTTAATTAATCATTAATTTATAAGCAAGTGTGAGTGTCATCAACACTTCATGGATGTATTTCTGTTTACACAGTTGTATAATATGCATTATATTTACATTTGTATTAAATGTTTCTGACCACCTTTGAATGCAGATTAAGTGATGTGATCTTATCTAATCACAATCTGTCCGGGGGATGTTTACACCTACATTTTCATGTGATCAAATAATAAAAATGCATATGAAAGCAAGGTGTATACATATTTATGCACTAGAAAAATCAGAGTAAGGAATAATGTTTATTTATAAAGTACTTTTTAGCTCAAGCTGCCAGGAGGATCAACATTTACCAAAGCAATATAATACAAAGCAGAAAATGATCAAATGATTAAATAAATTGTACAAAAAAAGAAAAAGACCCAGTGCATAAGTACATGTGATCATGATTGTAAAATAACAATTGTAGCAGAGTGAATGGGGGAGCAGGAGGTGAGGCGGGTAAATGCACATCTTTAATTTCCATGATGCCACATAGCGACAATGACAAAAATAAAGATTTTTTGTGCCTTAGCACATTACACAAACAACGTAAGTGAGCTAAGTACGTATGGAGCTTTGTAGTCTCTAAAACACATTGAGGAAGGTGTCCAGTTGATGCTCTTGCAGTGAGGCATCACAGACAGTCTCAGGTTGTGAGCGCAATGCACAGTACTGGAAAAGCGCACCTGTGGGCTTGCACACAATGATAAGTGGTTAATAGATGGGTGATTGGGAAGGAGGGAAAGGTGTATGGGTGTTGGTGTCGGCATCTCCCTAATGGCTTGGGTTTGGCCTACCGTAACAAGTTCATCTGATAATGACTCTAAAATAACAAGTTCATCTGATAATGATTCTGATATTACGAAGTCTATACATAATTTATCAGTTAGTCAGACATTTTAACTAGACTACTGAATGTTTTAATGTATAAAAATTTTAGTCCTATATCAAACATACACTATATTGCCTAAATTATTTGCTCACCTTGACTCACATATGAGCTTAGGTGACATCCCATTCCTAATGGGAATATCCATAGGGTTCAATATGATGTTGGTCCACCCTTTGCAGCTAGAACAGCTTCAACTCTTCTGGGAAGGCTATCCACAAGGTTTAGGAGTGTATTTATTGGGATTTTTGACCATTCTTCCAGAAGCACATTTGTGACGTTACATATTGATGTTGGATGAAAAGGCCTGGCTTTCAGTCTCCGCTCTAATTTATCCCAAAGGTGTTCTATCAGGTTGAAGTCAAGACTCCGTTCAGGCCAGTCAAGTTAATCTACACCATACTTGCCATCCATGTCTTTATGGACCTTGCTTTGTGCACTGGCGTACAGTCATGTTGGAAGAGGAAGGGGTCAGCTTCAAACTGTCAGCATGAATTGTCCAAAAAGTCTTGGTATGCTGAAGCATTCAGTGTTCCTTTCACTGGAACTAAGGGGCCAAGCCCAGCTCCTGAAAAACAACCCCACACCATAATCCCCCCTCAACAGAACTTTACACTTGCACAATGCAGTCAGACAAGTACCGTTCTCCTGGCAACCGCCAAACCCAGACTCATCCATCAGATTGCTAGATGGAGAAGCACGATTTGGAACTCCAGAGAACGCATCCCTCCCTGCTCTAGAGTCCAGTGTTGGTGTGCTTTACACCACTTCATCGCGCACTGGTTTGGATGTATGTAGTGATTGACCTCTTCACGCTTCAACATCTGCTGACCCCGTGGCCTACCACTTCGTGGTTGAGTTGCTGTCATTCCCAAACACTTCCATTTTCTTATAATACAGCTGATAGTTTACTGTGGAATATTTAGGAGTGAGTAAATTTCACGAGTGGATTTGTTGCACAGGTGGCATCCCAAGAGCAACCCATTCTTTCACAAATGTTTGTAAAAATGTCATACTCCTGTAGCTCCTGTATACTCATGTAGGTGTAGAACACCTGATTCTGATCATTTGAATGGGTGGGCGAATACTTTTGGCAATATAGTGTGTGTACAGTTTAATTTATGGTGTATTCAAGGACTCCTGCAGTCTTCTCATCATCATCATCATCATCATGTCTAGAATATTAATAGAATCAATAATCTAAGACTCTACCACAGATGCACCCAACCCCTAAACCTGCAAATTATATTTAACCCCTAAACTGGCAAATGATATTTAAACCTCTAAATGTTAAATTCTATGGTCTTGTAGGGTCTTTTCCTGTTAATATGAGGCCTGATCTCATGGGAACAGCTGTGTGCTCTAGATTTTTCTTTTTAATCAGCTCACAGTGTTCGGTCTCCTTATCTCTCTTTTTTATTAACATTTAAGAAGTTTGAGCTGTGCAGCACAAAGTTTTATTATCTTTCTATCTTTAATACTTGTGTTTTAGAGTCTTAGAGAAAAACACATGTTGGGACCAGTGAAGCATATTGGAATTTTTGTCGGGCATCAGAGAACAGTGCAAGCACTGTAATACAGCAAAGTGCAACAAACACTTTTGTGCATGCTTACGCATGCACGCAAGCATACACACACACACACACACACACACACACACACACAAACATGCGCGCACACACACAAATACACACAAGCACACATTTACACACACACACACATGCACGTGCACACACACACAGATGCTCAGATGCACACATGTACACACACACACACACACACACACACACACTGTTGCTGTCTCCCACTGTGGTCGGAGCTGTTCTGAGCTAAGATGTCTCCCTGTCACACTGCGCCCTCAGCATGGGCCAGGAATAATTTTCAATTTCCTTATGCCTGTCTTGCTCTGTTTGGCACTATCGATTGCCATTTCCTATTTAAGTTGAAACAAAGGGACTGTGCTCAATCCCCAAACACAACACCTCCCAACCCCTAGTGGCCTTTGCAGGATCTCCTCTCTCCTTCCTTCTCTTCTCTATTTTTTTGCCCCTCGTTCCCTCAGATTTATCTGGCAGGTATGTAATGCATGTTTTGAATCTCGTGTATTTGTTGTCCTTGTTGGTGGTGAGAGATTTTGTAATGTGTGTGTCTCGGGTATTGTGTGTTTGTGGGGTAATGTGTGTGTGTGTGGGGCAATGAGAGGTGCTACAAATAGTAGTTCTGTCTCCATTTTACTGAAGGAGGCCGTTCCATTAAAGTCTATTTGCATTTTTATGAGTCATACATATTAGACTGTCGTTTCCAATGCAGCCACTCTAACACATGCTTCACCACAGCAACTACATAACAGATTACCCTTGCTATAAACATGTGTTTGTGTCCTCTGTGGCTTTCCTGTTTGTTTCATGTTTTTATGACATTTCTAGAGATAACCTTGTGATAAAGGTGAAGGCCACCAACTTGTACCCAGCACCTCTACGAAGCATCTTTGTAATATATCAAAGACAGGAACAACATTCTAGTGTTGGTATGGAATAAGATCCAGAGAGTGTATTTTCTGATACACTTCTTCTTTTCTCCTTAGGTCCTTAGCTGGCAATCTGCTGCGGGTAATTCCACAACCAATATGCTGCTGTAGGTGCCGATGGTTCCCGAACTTTCTTCACAACGCTCCTCCATTCCTTTCAGTTCATTGCTGCAGCCTTTGCTTGGGTTGGATTCAGGCATTGGTTCTGCAGATCCACTTCTACTTGCTTTATCCAGGTTTTCTTTGGCGCAGAGCACTGAGTCTTCCAATGGTCAGGCTGATTTTTCCAAAGCAGTTTGTGTGGTAGCCAGGACTCACTCATCCTACACACATGTCCAAACCACCGGAGGCGTTGTTGTTGGATTGTTTCTTCGATGGTCAGTTGCTCCAGACACCTTAATCAAATAATCTCATTGGTAAGATGGTCCCAGAGGGAGACTTTGAGAATTCATCTGAGGCATCGCATTTGGAAAGCCACAAGCTTGTTTGTGTCCGTCTTGAGTAAAGTCCATGCTTCAGATCCATAGGGCAGGATTGGCAGGATGAGTGTATGGAAAAGGCGGACCTTTGTCGCCATTGAAATGTTGTCTTTCTTCCAGAGACACCACCTGAGCAAGGTGAATGCTGTGGCCGCCTGCCCAATTCTGGCCTGGATGTCATCTGAAGAGGCCACTTTTTTCTCTTGGACAAAAGATCCGAGATATTTGAAGACTACAACTTGCTCTATCTGCTCTCCGTCAAGGTGTACATAGATGGGTGATCCATCCATTGTCAGTACCTTCGTCTTGGCCGCGTTGATCTTGAGGCCATACGGCGCGGCAGTGCGGGCAATGCCATAAAGAATGTCAGTGGCTTCTGTGTCATGTTTGGTGGCCACTGCATATACGCTTCTTGGAGGAGAGAGATGATTTCGGGATGTGCTCAGCCTCCAGAATTCTCCATAGTGCTCGCCAATGTATGCAGTCAAACGCTGACTTGTCAATGAAGCAGAGGACTGTTCGTTGGCCACATCGTGTTCTTTCTTCAATCAGTTGGCGGAGGGAGAAGACTCGATCAGTACATCCTCGGCCAGGTCTGAACCCTGCTTGTTCCTCTCAACTCATTTGTTCCCGGTGCTTTTGGAGCCGTGACTGGATGACCTTCATCAAGACTTTGCCTAAGATCAACAGTTTTTACATTCCTGGTTGTCGTCCTCCTTGTGGATTGGGATGATGATAGCCTTCTTCCATTGAGATGATATGTCCTCCAAATGCCAGATCTTTGTGATGAGGAGGTGCAGGCGATGTGATAGGACTTCTCCGCTGACCTTGATGGCTTCCACAGTAACTTTGTCGATTCCCGGTGCCTTTTCATTCTTCATTGCGCGGATCGCCATGGGTTCTGTATCAGCCATTGTGTCATAGGCAGTTTCTGATACACTATGAACTATTGTCTCATTTCATGTTTAAAATACTTTCAGTTTTTATTTACACAACACGAACCCTTCAATAATCAGACACTAACCACACACATGCAACACATAACTCTAATAAGACAAGAGACAGGTGAAATGATCAAGCATTCAAGCACAGATGAACACACACACACACACACACACCACCACAAGAACAGTGGGCTCCAGAAAACACTAGGAGCCGCCCCTCCAGGTAGGAGACCACTGGCATGCCACACCTATGATGACCTTTCAAAAAGATGAGGCAGTGGACATGTATGGATGTGTGTATGCTGCATGTCTTTGGTCCAAAATAATTATACACACCCTTTTTTGAAACCAGTCTTCTTTTTTTCCCTCTTTTTTGCATGTGAGTTATGTAAAACAGGTGCTGCCTATTCCAGTACCTTGAATAACCTTTATAAAATAACACAGATTCCATTCCATAATGCCAAATTTATTAAAGTTATACAAGGCAAGTAGCTTCCGGTTCACTGAGCACACAACCTGACTGTTCCAACACAATCAACCTGAATAATGATTCCCAGAACTTTTGTTGTCTGGACAGCCTCCAAAGGGGTTTGGTTGATAATCAAGGCTGGGGGGAGAGAACTGTAAATGTCTTACATGCATAGATTTCCACTTATTTACATTTAGTTTTGTTATGTGTTTATCCACTTTATGGCTTGAGTATACAGGGTGACCATGTTTAGCCCACACATAGACCAAGAGTCTATGTGTGGGCTAAACTCATGTTGTCTACAAATTTTCAAAGATTTTTCTTACTCAAAAGTGACTGCAAAACAATGTGGCCTAATAGGGTTCCTTGTGCAATTCACAAATATGTTGTTGCTACTCAGAGAACCAATTCTGGTGGAAGTCAATCGTGAAATAAAAAATCTATAATACCAAAATTGTTTTTAGTTCATGCCCTAAAAGACAAAGAACAGCTGTGGTATGTTCAATGGTGTTGAAGGCTTTTGCAAAGTCAGCGGTAATTAAAGTTTGCACTGAGCCTGAGATACCAAATGATTTGTATAGTTGACAAGGCAATGTGTTTCAGAATGATTATGCCTAATGCCAACCTGCAACCTCCTGGAGTTTGGGCAAAATGTTCCTTAGTTTGCAGCGAAGTGTTCATAAATCTGTTTCAGAAATCTAAGTGTTAATGATATTGCATGTGGAACCCTATTGTTTTGTGTTTTGTTTTGGTATTTTGTTTGTTTTCATTTGTTTCCTCAGCTTTCATTAAATTCAGGAATATTGAATTCCATTTCTACTCTCCGTTATTCTTTCGACCTTTGCAAATGTTCTTCTGAATTCTTGCCAGTCCTTAAATTAATGCAATTTTTTTTTGCATTTAAGTTTACTAGAAGTGCTGGGACATTTTCTCCTGCTTGATTTAGATCCTTAAGGGCTTCCATAGTTTACTTGAACACTAGGGCCATGCTCACATTGAAGGAATAATGGTCAACAATATAGTTTAGTAACAGTCCATAAAAAGTTCCTAACAGCTGTAGTTCATAAACATCTGTTGGATGGTATCTCTAAAAATATATGTTTATTGTATCCAAATTTCTTTCACTAAACACCTGAGTCCGCCATCTTTGGCACCATCTTGAAACAAATCTTTATGGGGCCCAAATGGTTAAGAAAAACTCCACTTATTCAAAACACAACAATTCAGAGAGAGAGATAGAGAGGATATCTGAATATGCCTGTAGGTGCTGTTCCAGGGATGGGTTGTTCTTCCACAGAAAGCTCTATGGTGCTGGCTGAGATGGGTAATTAGCTAGTCTGCTTGTCTGTCAGAGCAGTGTGAGGATCCCTCTGACTGCTCTCCTTTCTGCCTGCAAATTTCAGTCTGTCTCTGCTCTCCAAGACACTGTCACACTGCAAGATAACATGCTCCCTAGCGTGATACTGTAAAACTTTAACTATCAAAAGTTGGGTGAACTTGTGCTATTTCTGCCCATATATATGTTCTCTCTAGCTCTCTCTCTGTCTCTCTCCCCCTCTGTCTCTCTCTCTCTCTCTGTCTCATTCTCTCTCTGCACATATGTTGTTTCGTCTTTGGCAGTGTTCTGCCTTGAGTTAATTGATCTGTGGGAGGCTGGAGAGCCTAGCAACACATTAAATAACAGAGTTAAAGGCTAAATTTCCCATAGTGTGCTGCTCTATTTCTCTATCGGTGTAAGGTACTTTCAACGGATGGTGAGAAATAACATGAAAATATTTACTATATTATTTTCTAAACTATGCCTTTCTAGTCACCTCATTTTTCTGAATAGCTAATCTTTCATCTTTCTCTCTGTCTACCTTGGTCTCTCTCTATCTGCCTCTGACTCTCTCTCTCTCTCTCTCTCTCTCTCTCTCTCACACACACACACACACACGCACACACACACACACACGCACACACACACACACACACACACACACACACACACACACACACACACACACACACACACACACAACCTGGAGAGCATCAACAAAACTGACATAGACACTGCATGCTCAGTGAAATCTCTTATTGATTTGCTTTCATTAGCCACATCTAGTGGCAGTGTTGCGAACGCACTGGTACCCTATATTAAGCTGGTCCACATACTGAAAACACCCACATGACATGATTAATTATATAGCTTTCATGAATGTCATGCAGCTGACATAACAGTCTGGATCAAATTGAAATGTATATTCTAATCATTAATGAGAGTTTAACATGGTCACGTGTTGCTACTTACTTACACTGGAAAGCAAACCCTACTGAGTTCAATGGTATGATCCTGCCGTTGAGTTTACTGTTCTGTGAAGGAAACTAAGGGATGAAACCAATGGAGCAAATCTGTGTAACTTGCACTAATTATTAAATTAAAGCTAAATCTTGGTAATGCATATAGCTGGTAAAGATTTTTGGTTAATTTTTGCTGGAGGACCAATTCCTTTCACAGACAGATTCCTTTGCTAAGGCGGACATGGGGGGTTGGTTGGCTTTCAGGTGGACACTTTGTAGATTGGTAGTTTTCAAGGCCACAGGGGGCCCAAGGACCACAGCTATACTGCTACGGGGCCACTGGCTAAAAATGTCTTTATTTCTTTTGTTTTTGCAAATAAAAAATCCCTCCAATATACATTGATACTTCAACAAATTAAATTCCAGATGTGACAGATATATAAATTATTTCCAAGAATAAAACATTTAGGTTGAGCTGGTTGATTGGTCTAGCAAGAATATAGACATATGTATATGCCAACTGAGTTTGGTACTCCTGGGTGTTAAATAATAAGTATAAATTGAAATTGAACTCTAACTGCTTTGCTGAAATGTCTCTTTAATTCTTCCCAATTTCCTTCCGTCCTTTCATCTTATGTTTTGAGTGAACATAATTTGCGTAATTCTTGCCTTTTATTGGCATAGTAGCATCACACCTGCATGAATTAGGGCATTTTTAATGCAAATATTATGCATATGAGTGCTATTTGGGGCGTACCCTTTGCAAATTATATATAAATGAGACATCAGTCTGCCGACACTTGTTTTCATGCAGCTGAAGCTGATTCATCAATCGTCCTCAAATCATGGCTTGTTATAACATCATATGACAGTTTCATGAATTAGAGCTGGAGTAGTTTGTATGCCATTCAGGGTAGTCAAATCTGTACTCGTTTGCATTGCAACTTTGATAAATAAAAGCCAATATTCCAACGAGCAGCTTTGACTGACAGCTCACAGACTCACAGCCTGCTACACTACTGAAGTCTAGCTGAATATAATGGTGCAATCAGAGAAAACTGTAAGGTGCAAATACAGATCATGATTTTGCAAATTATTCTGAATTTTATTAGGTTTATAGTTTATGTATGTTTTTGTATTTATAATTTATGTATATAGAACATTTGGGTGGAGGACCATTCTCAGCACGGTAGTGTGTGTGGTGCTGGTATGAATCTATCAGGCACAACAGTGTTCATAGAGTTTTTACACTCCTGTGTGAATGAAGGGTTAGAGGAAGCCTTACACAAACTGCATGGAAAAGAATGAGTGACTAATATGGCATATATGTTGGATGTTTCTTTGTTTTTTTTGTTTTTTTTGGGCCCACTTCCACCCCCCATCTTTGGAGGACAACTTTGTTTTAATATCAAATAATAGATAAAATAATAACAATTCTGTATAATAAAGTGATGACACTTATAGGTGGACCATGAGAGGATAGAATATAGAAAGAAAAGAAGGGAGAGAGAGAAAAAGAGAAAAGACAGAAGGGCAGGGAAGAAAAAAAAACATACATACATATATACAAATATATATATATATATATATATATATATATATATATATATATATATATATATATATATATATATATATACTAGGGGTGGGACGCGATTAAAAAAATTTATCGAATTAATCGGAAGCTTTGTAATTAATTAATCGAAATTAATCGCATTTTAATTGCATTTCAGTATTTAACATGAGAAATATTAATTTAAGTTTGAATGATGAATGAATCAATGAACATAATCATAAACTTCAACATCTGGTTTATTTTTCCACCAGTCTACTACACAGACCAATAGATGAGTGCAGAAAACAGTTCAGGACACTGGAAATTCTGACCAAAAATTTTGTTTAATTTTGGGAGTTTTGCTCAGGATATGGAAGAATTGAAGTAAATCAGAAGATGTTTTTTAATACCATTTTAGATGGTATATTTTTCTTAAATTTCCCAGGCCTCTGCCAAAGGCATCTCCATAGTGCCTAGAAGTGGTCTTCTGCATGCTCAAAGCAAATGACTGGATCTTCATCATCTATAGATTAATCATCTATAATATGAGCTGTCACACCAAGATAATTCTTGTTGCTAACAGAGGTCCAGTGATCACCAGTCAGAGCCACATTTGTGGCGCTCTTCACAATAACCTGTTTTACTTCCCTTTCCTCATCATACAGCTGCTGGATTTTCTTCGACATTGTCTTTCTAGACGGCAGTTCGTAACTTGCATCAGTTGACGCAATGTGCAGCGCTTCTTGTAAGACTTTATCTTCGACCACAGAGAGCGAACAACACAAATAATGTGACGCGTCATGTATAAACGTGTGCGGAGTCGCGCGCTACGGTCACTCGCGAAAGTTTAATCCAGTCTTAAATGGTCCAATGACGCTAATTTAAAAACCAGGACATTTCCTCACTTAAAAAAACCCGGGACGGTCGGGACAGGATGTGCAATACGGGCATGTCCCGGGAAATACGGACGTTTGGTCAACCTATCGTACTAGGAATACATTTAGCAGCTAAATTATCATTACTACTGACCTGCGCGTTAGCCCCAACATGTTTTGCGTTGAAGTGGTAACGAAGGGTGGAAGTGCTCCTGTGATAAGCGAACTCCTTCCTACATAAAGTGTAAATAACACTATTTGTGTTTGTACTTCCATCAGGAAGTTTCTTTAATATTTAAATTTCCCATCCACCAGCGTAGCCTCTTCAGTAATCTCCATCATGATCTTATTGTGCGTCCATAATCTGTATGTCTGGAACTCATGCACTGAGAAACATTCCACGGTGCAAAAGTGTCTCATGCGTTAATTTTTTTTAGTGCGTTAATTTTCCTGTAATTAATTAATCGAAATTAACGCGTTAAAGTCCCACCACTAATATATACACACGCATATATATAATATAAAAGATAAAAAAAGATATATATAAAAATAAAAAATAAAAAAAAAATACCAACCAGCTCAAATGACCACTGCAAAGTAGAGCAGAAAGTGTACCCAAGACATACAGCACAAATGACTGATGTATATGTATGTATGAATGTGTGTTTATGTGCAACACAAAAGTGCAACATAGGATAAATGTACAGAATGTACTTGCCAGCGAGGGTAGAGAGCTGCGACAACATTCCCCCCAGATGCCAGAGGCAGGCAGAGAAAGGCCCGGGAATCCCACCTGCCCACTGCCCCCCCAGGAGCTGTGGAGTCCCAGGGCCGCACTTCCCAGTGACCCCCGTACGCCCGCCCCAGCCCGGGCGGGAAAGGGAGACCCCGGACAGCGCCCCCCCAGCCAAGGAGTGCAGGTCCAGGGGAACCAGAGAAAACAGAGCCCCCCCCCCCGCCATGGGCCAGTAGCAAAGCCCCAGCGCCACGCGCCCGGGGAATCACCCCCCACACGGCAGGGCCCCCTTCCCGCCGAGGAGTCCCGCGCCGCCCCGGACCACAACCGCCCAGGGGAGCGGGCCAACCGCCCCCACGCCGGAGCACCAATCCAGGCCCCAGAACCCCAAGGCACCCCTCCTCTGGAGTAGAGCAGTAATCACAGGGGAGCAGCCGGGAGAGGACCGGGCACAATAAGCCCCAGACCCAGAACCAACCGGCCCCACACATACACTCTTACTTACATTCACCCCCATATATACACCCCTACATACCTGCACACTACCCCTTATATACACCCTTACCATGTATACACCTACACCCATCCTTAAACACATACGTATACACACACACACCCCCAAACTCACCCTCATATGTAGACCCTCATATATCTACACCTACACACACATGTACATTCACCTCAACATACATTCCCACACACGTTCACCCACACCCATATACACTTGTTGTATGTTGGATGTTTCTAATAAAGCGACCAATCAATTTTTTTGTGTGTAAAAAGCTAATTGCTGTTCCATGTCACGGTACGGCGGCCCGCTACCGGTCGCCTCCGTGCACAGCGGCAGTTGTCGTTGTTTTTGTTGTTGTTGTGTTCGTTCCTCAGGTGGGCGGAGCCCGTGATCCGTCTCACCTGAGGGTCGTTTGTTTGCCTATATATGTCTTGTCTTTGTACCAGTTGACCGCTAGTCATTATATCCTTCATTTGGATCATGTCACGGGTTTTTGGTTTGCACAATTTTCTATTAAACCTTCCATTTTCCCTGAGACTTGGCGTGATCGCTTCCATTTTATTTTGCTCACCCTGCCCGTCCCAGAATGACCAGTCGCTATCGGAAGCCGCCAGTCTCCTTTTCTTTCTCCTTCGTTCGTGGTCATGTCTCGTGGTAAGTGTTTGTCTGCGTGGTGTTTGTGTGAAGAGTACCACCGTGCTTTTTGTGTTGTGTTTGTGGCACAGTGAGGACCAGGGCAGTCTTCCCTGGGAAAACTCTTTGTGTTCGTTGTCTGTTGTCTGGAGAGTTCCGCCATGCTTGTGTGTTGTGTGTGGCACGGCGAGGACCAGGGCATCTTCCCTGGGAAAACTCTTCGTGTTGTGTGAGGGTTAAAATATGTGTACGTGTGAACAGACATGTGGCTCAGTGTGCGCGCTCGTTGTGTTAAATGTTTTGTGTGTGACGCTGGAGCCGCTCCGCACTGTCGCCTCGCTCCCCGTTTTGTCTTGTGTTTCATGTGGGGAGCGACTGCGAACATGAGTGGCGCGTCACTATTTTGTGTGTATAGAGCGCGCATTTGTGGGTCCCGTCTGTTTGTTATTTGTACACCATTTTTTTTGTTTGTCTAGACTTTGCATGTGTGTTTTGTCCTAGCGTGCTTGTGATTTGTTATGTTAAATGTAATTCCACGCTTGCTCCTCCCCTTAAATGTGTGTTGGGGGGGGGGGGGGGGGGCTGTGGTCGCCCTGCTGTTTGGGGACCATGGGGCTCCGGTCTGAAGAGCTCCTGCGGAAGATGGAGATCCTCCCTCCTGCCCGGGGTGACCAGGAGGCCCTTGGGGCTGTTCCCCAGCACGCGACAAGGGTGCTCTGGGCCTCGGTCTCTGGCGCTCCTGGGTTGGGTGGAGAAGTCCACCTCGTGATGGGAGGCTGACTCCCCAGGAGGCTGGGGTGACCCCTAGCAGAAGGCAGGGGTCAGCTCCGGGAGGAGGTAGGTCCAGGAGGTGACGTAGCCACGATCATGTCACAGGTTTTTGGTTTGCACACTTTTCTATTAAACCTTCCATTTTCCCTGAGACTTGGCATGATTCCTGCCCGTCACATTCCAATTACTATGTCAGAACAAGTCTGGAAGTAGTTTACCAAACAAAAAATATTTGACGAGATATACTGTGGTGGTCTGTTTCAGTTATTAATGGAGGGGTAAATGTGGTTGGATAAAGTGTAAGCAATAGATATGCTGTAAGTGTTAACCTAAACAATGCACCTATATGATTTGTGATAAAATATCCAACGTGTGTAACTACAATGTAGATGTAGATGTCTCAGTGTCACACATTGATTGGATAGTGTGATAATCAAAATACAGGAACACAGTCCAAGGTTTGGTAACAGATGGGCAAGCAAACTGTGAAAATAATATCTAAATAGGGTTAATCCATGAATAAGAATCAAAAGACTAAAAACCAGAGTTGGCAACAAGAGTTTAAAACACCAGGGAATACAAACAAGAAGGCCTAGCAATGCAGGAAGATATTCAGCAAGACCTTATAACACAGAAACAGAAAACCTGGACCTAAATATACAGGGGGAGGTAACTATATTAAACATGTGTCACGTATGGCTACGCCCCCTCTCCTAGCTGTCACTCCGGGTTCCCTTGTGTCTGTGTCCCGTGCCTGTTTATCCCGCCCTGCTCGTTGTCTCCGTGTTTCCTCGGTTGCTACCACGCCCCGTGTCATTGTTATCACCTGTTCCTTGTTTCAGTTCTATGTATTTAAGTCCCGTCATTCCCCCAGTCGAGTCATCCGTGGTTTTGTCTACTCTGTCGGTTCGTACGTCGTTTGTCTGCCTGTTTGATCCCTAGTTCGTGAGTCCTCCTGGTTTCTGTTGTCATGCCTGTTTTTCGTTCATGTTCGGATTGCTTGCCTGTTATGACCCCTGCCTGTGTTATCGACTCTGCTTTTGGTATTCCCCGTATTAAATCTCGCTCCTCTCAGCGATTGTGTCCGTCTCCTCGCTCCGTGGCGCAAGCCACGTTACAACATGTAACATATAAAGAACAATATAGAAAATTGGGCTCCTTTAGAGCTGTGATTTAAATAAAATTCCTAGTTTACACAGCTACATAAACACCTAAAAAACACACACAATGAATGTTTAATCACTGGAAGCACATGAGGGTAAAAATGTAAATGCGCTGTAGTAAGCAAAGCTGTTGTGCATACTGAAATGAAAGTAAGATATGGGCAATGGCTGTTAGAAGGAGATGTAAAGAAACTATTGAGGAAAGGCAGAGACAGAAAGAACTAAGGAAGTGGTAAAAGAATTGCGGAGAGTTCCCTGAAGGAATGTTCCCCAAGGCAGCACATTAAGATTGATATACTGGCTGAGGCGAAGGTTGTTATGAGAAATGAAAGACGTGGGACTGAGAAATGTTCAAGAAAGAGACTGAAAAAGAGCCTAAAGAAAGATATAAAACAAGAGACAGGAAGCAGTTTCTTTGAAGATGAAGAACAGTGCCTACAAGACAATGACAATGCAACTTCTTAATATCCCAGACAAGGTGAAGGTCTACCTAGAGCAATGGTCCCAACTGATCACAAACAACAACACCAAACAGGAAAACACAGAGGGTCCAAGTCTTCCAGAACAAGTCCAAATGACAACACTCAGCCTCAACATGTCAAGCAGGAGAGTAATGATAGCTATGAAAAAGATGAAGATCGGGTGCCACCTCCCTGTGGACACTGTGGCTGCAGGGAGCAGAGCAGTGTCTACAGTAGACCATCAGTTTGATTCTTCCCAGAACTGAATTCATGTGCCAAGTGGGATCTGTAAAAGAAACGCTTCAACCAACAGGACGCAGGTGGCCTGTAATCCTAGTAAAGAAAGTAGGAAGCTTCAATTCAGCAGTGGGCTACACTCTATGATACTCTCATTGGCAAACCCAGTGGACAGCTCTACAAAAATGCACTGAGAATACTAAGTCTGGGCTGCAGGATGAGAAGAAGAACTTAGTCTGCACCATTTTCTGAATGCTCTGATTGTAAGCAGTACATTAAACAGCTTTGTGCTACGTGGCATAGAGCTGAATATCTAGACTTACTGCAAAAGCCTGCCAATCCCTTAAAATGAGGTTAACAATGCCAGGTGATTTTGAGAAGTCATAGGAGCTGAAACAAGGACTATAAAATGGAAAAAAAATTGATGATTGAAGATTCAGATTTTTCCAGTTAGCTCCTCAGAACAACCCGAAGAACTTCTGTTCATTAACAACAAGCTATGAGATTAAAACATCTGGTTCAAATTCACCCACTTTCCTTGCCAGATTATGGTTCCCTTACCAGAAACAGCACATCCTGGTCTCTTGCACTGTACAATGGCATTGTTTCAGGGTGGAATAAATCAGAGTAATTTGCTAAGTGAAGCATATTCTCCCAGATCAACTTATACACATGTGTGGAATGCTAAGTAGTTCAACTGGTGCACATGTGTGGAATGCTAAGTATTAGTCTCAGATGTCTGTTATTCTAGATTTTCATCCAATACAAATTTCATTGTTCTATGTTACAAGTTCCTTTATACGAATGTGAGACTGGACTTTGCAGATGTATTTCTCACATGTGCAGCACACAGCTTTTGTCTTGCAGTCCTTCTTCCAGGGGCAAAACTGGCACCTTTTTCTTTTGACTGACCCAGCTGCAGCATGAAGTGGATTAGGACAAGATATCACTCCCTGAACAGCTTTCACAATGGCTGCAGAGGCTTCGGTGCGGGGCAGGAACTCCCTTCTCTCAGTGCATGGGGTAACGAGCCTTTCCTTATCACAAAGGCATTATATGAGCACACATCAATGATGTTATGGAAGATGACCAGGGGCCAGTGTACATTCATCCTGCAGCTGTACGTTCCAATAACCTTGTCGAGGACCATGCAATTTTGCCATTCATGGACAAAAAAGTCTCTCTGTCAGCTTGAGGGACTTCCTCTTCTTCTTTATCTGAAGATGCATCATACTCTGGGTTGCATTCCTCCCCATCTTCCTCTTCAGATACATCTTCATCCTCTTGTTCCTCCAGAGTTCCTGAAACATCTATTCATGGCTTCATCAAGGAACTAACTAGGGGTGCTTTTATTCAGGGTCTCTTTATATCCTCAATATTGAATTTGTTTTTATTATGTCTGAGATTATTATGTTTATTATTAATGTGTCTGTTTTTTGTTTTGTTTGGGAGCTTGTGTGGTATGTGGCGTTAGCTGCAGATCAAGAGTGCATGTGCAGGTCAAATGCAAGTTCAATTCATATATCAATCCAGTATCTTTGATTTGTGTGTGTGTGTGTGTGTGTGTGAGAGAGAGAGAGAGAGAGAGAGAGAGAGAGAGAGAGAGTTTGTGTATGGCCTTTGAACTTTTTTTCCTGGTATTTAAATGCTTTTATAATTCACGGGTCAAAAATGACCCATAAGACAATATTTGGAAAAGTTGGAAAGAGATAGTTTAGGGTATTTTTTTTAACAGCTAAACATGGTAGTGGGTCACTTTTGTCCCGCAAGACAACACAAGGTGTAACATGCCCCCACGAACCAGGATGAGACTTTATTGATAAAGTGTGACCATACCTATTTTTACGTTCATACGTGAGTCCGCAAATTTCACATTCTGAACTGCGCTAAACAGGAAGTAAACATTCAAAATAAAAGTGCTTCGCTTAAGACAGGAAGTCAATCAATCAATCAATCAAAGTTTATTTGTATAGCGCTTTTCACAACACATGTTGTCACAAAGCGCCTTACAGGATTTAAAAGGTTAACAATACTACGGGTCCAGAACCCTAATGAGCAAGCCAAGGGCGACAGTGGCGAGGAAAAACTCCCTAAGATAGTGGGGAATAGGAAGAAACCTCGGGAGAACCAAGACTCAAAAGGGAACCCATCCTCCATTGGGCGGCCCGTTAACACACAGATTACACAAAATACAGACAAATACACAAGTCACACACAAATCACACAATCAGACTAAGTAAAGGTAAAAATGAAAGTTCTGGGTTATGATATTGTCACTGTAAATGTCTGTTGATGAACGCCAGGCTTTCATTCCGTGTCGGAGCAGTGATGCTGGTATTGTAGGCTCCGACTGCAATGTTACTCTCCAGGTGAACCTCGGAGAAAAGATACGAGATGTAGTAAATATGTAACAGATTAATCAAAGGCCAAACTAAACAGATGAGTCTTTAATCGAGTTTTAAACATTGAGACTGTGTCTGAGTCCCGAATAGAGGCAGGAAGATTATTCCACAATTGTGGAGCTTTAAAAGAAAAGGCTCTTCCACCTGCTGTGATCTTTTTGATCCTAGGAACAGTTAATAACCCTGCGTCCTGCGAGCGAAGTGAACGCGCTGGGTTATATTGTTCAATAAGTTCACTAAGATAGTCTGGAGCTAAGTCATGCAGCGTTTTATATGTTAATAAAAGTATTTTATAGTCAATACGGAATCTAATTGGCAGCCAGTGTAATGACGATAGTACGGGACTAATGTGATCAAACTTTTTAGTTTTTGTTAAAACTCGTGCTGCTGCGTTCTGAACCAGCTGGAGTTTGTTTATCGATTTACCAGAACATCCAGCTAGGAGACTGTTGCAATAATCTAAACGAGAGGATATGAATGCATGGATTAGTTTTTCTGCATCACTAATATTTAATATGTTTCTAATTTTGGCAATGTTGCGCAAGTGAAAGAACGCTACCCTAGTTATATTATTAATATGTGTATCGAACGAGAGATCTGGGTCTATTGTGACGCCCAAGTTCTTTACCTCTGCGCTGGGGGTTATAGTAAAAACGGTTTCAACATCAACGGTTTCAACATAAATTATTTCAAAATAAAATACAATTGCTTCGGCTTTATCGAAATATACAATATATGGGGGTTACTCACACAAGGGTTAAACATTTACAAATGGTCTATAGGTTGTGAAGCATCTTGTGATTGTCTGTCTATTTCTTTACTTTGTTGACCCTGCAGCTGTAACAGTGGTAGAGAGGGAGCAAGAGGTGAGGGTTCTGTTTGTACTTTTTGGTTCTCCATAAGACATCAAACAAACAAGGAAGGAGCTGGCGATGAAACAGACAGAGGTGAGCATGCTTGGCCGTTACTAAAGGCACAGGAACTGCCTCCATAACTCTTCACCATGTTAAATGCATATCAATGATGGTAGAAATGGTCTTAAATAGTGACTGCTGGTGATTAGGGCTACAAATGAAGGCTGGAAACTAACAATGAGGTGATCATGCAGAGTTTGTGCGAGTTTGTGCATTGGAGTGGACATGTCCCTCACGGACTGGGAACGACATACCATGACAGCAGCTCTGTGGAAGGAACATGACTCGCACTTCTCATGTCTGAAGTATTTTAAGTGATTTAAAGGGTCTTTTGTTGGATATAGAACTTGTTTTACAGATGGATGAAAATATCAAGGAAACATTGCTTGGTTAATATGAACACCTGGACAAAGTTCAACAATGGATATTATCATTCACATGACATCTTTAGAGCTGCCGCCAGACAATCCTATCTTGAATGTATATTTGGAATTGATTTTAGCATAGTGGATTATGACATGTTTGATTTCACCCTGGACACAGTAGGAATGTCATAAGCCCAACCATCTTTGTCATCATAATCTTGTCCATCTGCAATTAGGCCAGGCAAATTTGAGCTTTGGCTTCAGAATGCCTTTGAGGACTTCAGAAACAATGGCAAAACCTTGAATATCACAGAAATGCAGGATAAATTGGCAGAAACAATACAGTCATACAAAACGTGCCCCAAGGATTCTGAATTACAGATGATGACATACTTTGATAGCGAGATATGTCTGTGTTAAAGCTCAAAGATCTAACACTGGATGTGAAGGATGGAAGTTTAGTTTGAAATATAAAATGGCAAATTACTGTCAGAAACTACTGGCAGATTATGTTGGGTGCACTGGGTTCCCTAAAGAGGACTCAACAATGTAAACTCAACTTTCTTCCTGATAATCCTGATGTTTTGATGAAGCTGTACTAGAGAATAAAATGACATAATTAGATTAACAGGTGGAAAGAAGACACATGATCTAAAGTATCTTATCTGGATAAGACAGACGGAAGAAAACAGAAATTGCTGGAGAAGCTTAAAGCTTAAACAGGTAGATACTAATTCCTCAGAACATATTTGCATGCTGTGCATAAGGATACAAAATGGACATCCATATAGAGATTCTCACTAGTAAAGGTTAGCTATGATCTGTTGTGTCTATGTCTCATCTGGGTGTGCTGAAGTAAACAAAGAGTTTGCCCATGTGATCAAGTAATCCCGAAACTCCTCTGAGATTTATGTTTTTCCCTTGAGGCACCTACCTTGGAACCTCCCTATTAGCCAGCTATCTGCTGTTCTAGATCTAGATCACAGGGTGTCAACATTTGCTCAGCTCAGCTGTCATTAAATCCTCTTATTTGATCCTGAAAACTTTGAGACAGCTTTGCAATCATGAAATCCAGGATGAAAAAAATGTTTTGAATCAAAATGACAGTAGAACAGTGGCCATCATGTCTGGCAGGGATCTTGACGTCTAGCTGGGCACAGGTACTCCAAATTTCTGTGATTGGTGAACACTAAAATGGGTAATGAACCCTCTCCAAACAGTGATGCTGCTCCTCTAGAGACAACAATTCACAATCACTAATCCCACAATTACATTCTGGAGGATGAAATGCAACACTGTGTAACTTTGCAACAACCTTTGCAACAACACAGTTCCTACATGAGTCTCTGATACGACTACCTCCCTCTCTAAAGAAGGGTTCTCTAGACCTGGGATGTTTCATCATCACAACAGATGTGAATGCTTTCTTGAGGGCACTGAATGCCTCTGCGGCTTGTGGCATCCATCTTATTACTGTAGTGATAAAAGAGGCAGCCAAGCTACTGACAATGTGATAAAAGTTAACAAATAAAATATATATATATCTGTAATTCCTGTACAGTGTGTGGGGGTAGGCCACTTGATTGCTACCAGGAGTGCTCCACTTTGTGGTCCCCACTGGCACTGATTACATATCCGAGGATTGAGACAGATTGGAGATGGAACTCACATTTTTCCTTCTTCTCCAATAAACAATTGGCCCACTTTTCCTGTTTATCATGACACTCCATATCTGCTGAGTACACAAGAGTGTCATCTATGTAGACTATCATGAAACAACCAATAATATCCCTCAGTACATTGGGAAAACCTTGGAAAACTAAAGGTGCTATGCTGATGCCAAAAGCCATTACCAGGTATTCATAGCGCCCCCTAGAGGTCACAACTGCAGGTTTAATTCATCAGGTGTTTAAAGTTTAATTCATCATCATCTCTAATCCTAATCAAATTATCTGCATGTCACAAATCCAATTTAATAAACACTTCAGCATCTCACAATTGTTCTAGTGCCACTGGGATGAGAGGGAGTGGATAAGCATATTTCTTTGATACATGATTCAAGGCTGTGTATTCTATGCAGGGGTGGTGCCCTCCCTCCTTATTCTTTATAAAGAAGGAGCCTGAAGCAATGCTTCATGGAAATATGTGGCTCTCTCTTCCTAGTGGGTCACTGGATAAGCTTGAGCCTTGCGGCAAGTGGCATTCTTTTGAAGTTCAATGGTACAATCAGACTGCTGACACAGGAAAAGTTGTTTACCCTTTGTTTATTGAATACTCCATTGAGATCAGTGTAGACTGGGCATATGATAATTTCTTTTTCTCAAAACCAGATTCTCTATAGTAGTACAGCATAAGCCTAAAATGGGATGCTGTAAACATTTCTGAACACAGAAGTAGTACCAAGTTAAAATATTCTGCTCAGACCAGATGAGGGGGTCGACAAAGGCATTCCCAATATAACTGAACGCCCAGATTGTTCTAAAACTAGGAACTGTAAGAGTTCTCAAGGTAGTGTGCTAGCAGTGATTTTGACAGGGCTAGCGTGGAGCAAGATAGAGCTCCCTCCCACAAACCCTCCATGTAGAGCAGCAGTGAGAATAGTGGAGAGAATGGAGAGAATAGTGTCTCCACAGGAATATTGAGGTGGGCATGGATGAAACTCCCATCTGAACTGGAGTCAATCAAGGTTGAAAATACCAAGACCCCATCACGACAGTCCAGTGAAACAGGTAGGTAGAACAACTTTGAAACTTTTTTTTGTCCTCCCACAGTTACTGATCCAGACACATGGAGAGGGTAATCAACTGGTCAAGATTAAGACCAATTCAGCCAGTTCGGATAGTGGAAGCTTGCCATGAGTAAAGCTGGCTCATCTCAGCCACTTACTGCTGACAAAGTTATGAATTCCCATGTGTAGTCCAACACTGGGCAGTTACTATGACTGAGTTTTGGGAGGGGTTCATCACATGCTCAGCCCTCATGAGCATGGTCACACACATCACTCAGTTCTTCAGCAAATTGCTTGTAGGGGATCATCTGCATATTTAACTCAACTGCTGTAGCCCATGTGTCATGCCTGGCCCCACCCCCAGCTGTCAGTTGTGTCCTTGTTTTCATGTGTCTTTTTGTTTTGATTTCCATGTTCACGCCTTATCGTTTAGCCTGTATTTCGTTGTTCTGCATACGTCTTGCCTTGTTGAAAGCCTTTTGTGTTCTGTTAGTAGGCCTACATGTTTGCTGTTTGCTGTTGGTATTAGTTTTGCTCCTGTGGTATATTGTTTATATCTCTGTCTTGGTTACTTACTTGCTTTTGTTCCATTAGGATTTTTACTTTGAATTGCTTTAGTTACATTGTTTATTTTATAAATAAATCCCTCCTGCACTTGCGTCTAACCTCTTGTATCATAACTCCAGCTGAGGTTGAGGATTTGCCAAAGGGTTGACTAGTGCTCTCAGTCCAACAGACAGTATCTGAGCAGTGAGTTCACAAGTTGGTCCAACGGTACTTGTTCAAGTTGCTATTGAAACAAGAAAACACGTGAATCCTTCTATAGGCCACTGTTGTTGCTGCAAGAGAAAGCCCTGTGAATATCCTGCCTATTGGAGGGCTTCCGAATCTGCTGTCTGCAAGCCTTGTAATGTGAATAGATTACACAGACACTTGCAGGTGATGTTGAGCAGACTGGATTTACTGAGAACAACAGAGATCCTAAATGTAACTGAAAAGCAGGATAGGATTGAAGCCATTGTAGATCAAGTCAGTTGAGACAGGCAGTGGACAAAACCAGGCAAATGTAAGCAGGGGTAATCTGAAAAGTAGCGTATGCAAATATAAATTATTTTGCTTAATTTTGGGAACTGGAAATACTGGAGTGTTGTGCTCATTTATGATCGTTTCAGCTGTTATAAAAAAAATGTTTGATTACTCTCCCTTGTTAACTCGGTGGTGGATTAGTGAGGCAAGCAGCTATTCTGTTATCCAAGCTAGATATAATAGTACGAGAATGAGCAAATTTGTGTGATTGACTTTTATTCATCCACGCCCACGCTACCAATAGAACCCACGAGAAGAACACCAATATTTTTAAATAGACGTTTTTAGTACAAAACATGTACATTTTGTGTTCTTATATAGCTGAGAATAGCCTAGAATACATTTAGCACTACTGGAATCCATATGCTAAATACCAGTAGTATACAAAATTAACTGATATTAATGTTTACAGTATTTTGCGATCAACTCATTCTTGTCCAACATTGAAATTCAACATTAATGGTGTCCATTTTGCCATCGAGCCTGTGAACTCTTACAAACTCTCTAAAAACAAAATGAATGAAAGAAATAAACGTGTTGTTTATGTACTGCATATAGTTGGGTTTCAGTATTGGAAAAATACATAATGGTCTTTATTTGTGATCGAACATAGGCGTGTCTAGCCCCGTCTAGTGATCTAGCACCCCTACATTGAGCACCAGAGCCCCTAAATATAAATAAAAACTATTTTTTATGGGACATTTGTCTATAATAAGCTAAAAAATATTTAAAAATTAACATAGAAAATTGTCTCGCAAATGGTATGATACACTTTTTCTCTCCTACTCCTGTCCTGCTGTTCCCGAAACAGCACAAACACACTAGTTTGACTGAGGTGTAATGGATACTTGAAATAACGCAGATTATTTCTTTATCACTCAATACCAACATATTATAAACTTTAACAGCAGTCATCCTTTTGTTGCACTGGTCACTCTTAATGTTATTATTGGTAGGTAGATGTAGGTCTTACATTTGTATCTAGCAAGCTAATGTTGAGCTTTACCACTCTACTCTGAACACCCCTAAAGCTCTGATCTTAGGATCGTCCCTGATTCAGAATATGTATTGAAAGCAAAACAAATGCCTTTTGTGCAGCATTGCATCTCCCTATAAACAAAGCCTCGATGGAGACTCGCCATACATGCCTCTGTAATATGGTCTGTCCCTGCTGTGGGAAAGTTTGAGTATTATACACGCTAAAATAAAAAATTTGGCTGAGTATTACATATATTAAAAATGAAGGTTAGAAACCAACGGGGAAACTAAGGGGGTAATCACCATATTATAGCCAGCACAAGGGAATGGAGCAGAAAACCAAGAAACACCTTTGAGATAAGTGTGCAACACAGGCAGATGACACACACATAGAGCAGAGAAACATGAGCACATACCCTAGAAATAACTTATCTTATTGATAATTAATACTGATAATTATCCTGAGAATAGCCTCTGGTTGGAAATGTAATTAACAGACCTAAAAGCTATAGTTAGCTAAGAAAACACTAACTAGCCAATAGTGGTTCACAGATTATTAGCCAGATAACAGTGAGAAATACAAGTGAGCAGTTGCTTTCTAGTATATTTACAGTATATGAGAGTGTACATGTATGCTGGCTAACTCTCTCTTCATTGCAGTCTGCCATCTTTGTTTTATAGATTGGGTGTCAAAAGGTGCCGTGTTGCATGAAGGGATGCAGTACACAGCACTTTTCACATACTGGAATATTTTGTGGAAGTACTACGTCATCCAGAGATGTTTTGCGTACTGTAAAAATACATTTTGGTCGTATACTGCATACTGATTTGGGGCCCAATCAGTATGTGAGTAGTATGTAGTGTCTGAAATACAGACAAGTCGGTCAAGATAAATCTGCTCAGTATGCTGTATACACACATACAGGCTTAAATACACAGGAACAGATTTACTGAATCGGTATTGGGGAGTTGTGGTTTCCCGGTGCATTGTGGGAAGTGGTGTCCAGAGTAGCTGGGCCAGAGGGCAGCATGACAGGCATGGTGTCACCCAAGGTAACTGCCTGATGACCAAGCCAGAGAGAGCTATTGGCCACACAAATCTCACAAATTATTCATTTAAAATGTCTGTAACTGTCAGTGTAACAAAGACCTATGGTCAAAGTAATTCATGGAAGTAAAAGTCAAAGCTGGTCAAAGCTATCTCTGTGTCAAGAGGCACCATTAGCAAATAAAACTAACTGTCCAAATCATTACACTGCTTGGATAGACATGTTTTATTATTTTATTAGGTCAGTGTACATAAGTACTCCTACATTCGAAGCTCTGATAATAAAAAGGCTGTGCACCTGCCTCATCAGGGCGGACTGTAATCAGACGACTTGCACCATGAGGTTTGAACAAATGTGCTCTGAAAGAAGCACAATTAAGTCTTCTATTAACTACACAACAGTAGGGTTATATTATTATACACATACATATACCAACGTGTGTACACCTGCACACATACACACAGACACGCACAGAAACAAATGCACACACACACACGTGCCCACACACACACACACACACACATGCTGAATGAGGTTAAATACTAATAAGTGACTGAGTAAGGTGAAGGGTGAAGAAAGAGAGTTGATCTGCTATGATATTATGAGAAAAGACAGGATTGTGCTACAGCAACCTAAAAGTCCCTAGAATACTTCAGCTAGCAAACAGCCTCAATGAAAGAAAGGTGTGTAGCTGAATCTGCGAGAATATGTGCAGAGTGCCGGTGATCCCGGCTGGGTACATCAGCAGGTTCTGTTCTGCCAGAACAGATGACACATTCATAATGAGAAGCACTGAGAGCTAGGATTCAGAGCACAGTACAATGCATGTGCACACACACACACACACACACACACACACACACACACACACACACGCACAGCCATGGCAAACACATGCACACGCAAACCTGAAACCACAGGTGTGTTGACTGAGCAGGTCACAATGCTTTGGAGCTTGCCGCCTGCATGCTGATTTTGCCAAAACAACAGCTGAACCCATTAACACCATTGCTACCCCCAGACCTTCTCTAAAGCACCTGAAGCTGCTTTACACCACAATGGAGTCACATTTGAGCAGAGAAATATGCAAAGATTATGTTTGCGCTGTTTGCGCTTTCTTACTAGCACAAGATGAGAGCACAAGAACCTCCTGGGCCAGTGTAGGGGTTAGATATATATCTGAGTAACATGTATATCTGTGAAACATGCCTGTATAGAGAAAATATGTTTGGTAAATGTTTGAATACGATGGAATGCAGGGCCATAGTTCAGGACTGAGAGTTAATGCATTCCCAGCCTGGATTTATAATACCTACAATGTCCTGGAAGAAACGTGTAGAAGGTCAGCTGGACTGATGTGCCATCAGCTTGGTTGTTTTATGGCTTTATTGTTTGGCATTGTGGCATCAAAGACGCCCTGGTTCCTGTCCATGGGCTTGGGGTGAGAGAACACAAACAATCACCAAAGTTTTATCCGAGAAATAAGTTGCAGTCTATCTTCACTACACTGCACATGTGACAGAGTGCTGTCTGTGTGCATGAGTGCGTTTGGTGTATATGAAATGAAATGAGCCATATTTGTCAATTGTGATTTTTACACCCCAATCGAAATTTTTCCTCCGCTTTTAACCCATCTGTGCAGTCAGAACACACACACACACACACACACACACACACACACACTAGTGATTACTAGGGGGCTGTGGATCACACGTGCCCAGAGCGGTGGGCAGCCCTAGCCCGGCGCCTGGGGAGCAGTTGGGGTTAGGTGCCTTGCTCAAGGGCACCTCAGTCATGGCCTGTCTGGTAACCGAACCCACGACCCTCCGGTCACAAGACCAGTTCCCTAATCGCCAGGCCATGACTGCCCCTGAATATAGAGATGACATGTGTCTAAAGCTCTGTTTGAGGTGGACAAGTTACATATGTAGGTTCCCAACTGTGTGACTCTCCTCCACACTGATAATGTAATGGCTGATGTCACGGAGGCTCCGCCCTGCTATTTCAGGCATTCGTGACTATGCACACCTGGGCCCAATCTGATTAGCACTGCTGCTGATACCCATTTGTTTGCTTTAATGCTTTGCCAACTTTTGCATGTACTGTATATAGCTGTCTGTCCTTGTCCCTGCTTCTCGTGGTTCCCCAGTTCTTACTCCTATTGAAATGACTACTGCTATTTCTGTGTCCTGACCTCACCTGCCTGTTGCCTTGAGTTCTTATTATGGATGTGCCCTGTTTTGCTCTGTCTGACGGAACCTCACTGGCTATGACGATGGAGAAGCCCAAATAAAGGATGCTTGCAGCCCACGCTTGCGTATGTTAGAGCTGGCTGTTTTGCCCCACACGAGACGCTTGTGTGTGGATGTGCCAGGATTCACTCTGAGATGTATAGTCATCGAAACAGGAAAGGCTAATTATTGTCTGTGTCACATCTGTCAGTTCTACCTGCATTGTACTGAACTGAAATAGTAATGCAGCCCAAGCCCCAATATAAATAGACAATACCACATCATGGATGTGCAATATCAGCTACATTATTGCAGAGTCTTCCAACCGGTTCATATTTTTAAGACCCTTTAAAACTCTGTTTTTTTTTTAACAATTTCCCCTACTTTTCTATTTTGCGTTCTCTTTTATTTTGATTAATGTCTGACTAGTTCATATTTTAAGACACTTATTGTTTTGCTTTACCTCTACCATTTTTTATACTGTTCTCTGTTTCTCTTGTTCTTTCTCTCTGCCTCACTCCATCTCTTTCTCTCCCTCACAGGCATTTCCTGACTAACACAGACTACGTCAGCAATGTCTCATTTACATGATATCTCCATGGTGCCCAGGGACCGTGGGTCAGAAGCATAGAAGACCAAGACTTCAAGAAGCCCTCACATCACAGATGCACATGCATGCACATGGTGACCTCTGCCACCACATGTCGACGTTCATTCATGCCTCTGCGTCCCTTGTCGGGTACCACGCGTAGAATGCAACAGTCACAGGTCAAGATGAGCATACACTTAAGCACAGAAAAACTGTGAGCTGTCTATAATGCCTCTGCATCTGTGTGGGCCACTTCATTAACACTATGTAGGTGAACCAAATAAACATGGAATTTATTCCTGAGTCAATATTAAAACCTGAACATGGCACTAATGGCTCCATGAAGTGGCGATGTGCTAATATGTTGCGTGAGATTGAGGGATGAAGTCAAGTCATGGTCCTGACAGTCATGGTCCTGACAGTCATGGTCCTGGCAGGCTCGTTCAACATGACAGGCTTGTCCAACAGTCTTTATCACAGAGCTGTGGCAATGGCTGAACAGTGGACAGAGGACAAGGAAAAACACACACACAAGCATATTTACAAGGACAGCTGAAAGTAGAAGTGACAGTAATTCACGGAAAAATGTTGTTAATGTGCATAGTTACACTAATACAATCCATGAAAGATTATGCAGACCATGCAGCTAAGCCATCATACCAGGCCATCACACAAATGTAACACTCGCTCATCATGTCACACCCATTCCCTCGACGGGAAGCCTTCTGATAGTGGCCACATGTCCATCCTTGTGGATGGACACACAAACTCTCTGACACACACACACACACACACACACACACACACACACACACACACACACACACACACACACAATTTGCTTAATTATATCCGAGATATGAATTGGTAGGACTACTGTGAACTCAATTATGACTTTTTTGGCTTTACTTTCATATATATATATATATATATATATATATATATATATATATATATATATACAGAAAGAGATGGCTACAGACATACAGAAGTTATTGGTGTTTGTACTCCTCTAGCAAATCCATACTCAGTTTGCCTGGCATTTAGAAGTCCAGCAGCAGTACTGGATGAGTGACCTTTCACTGTTTTCTGATCTGGTTCCAGGTCCAGTATGATCAGAAGAGGCAAGACATGGAGTATGTTGTAAGAGACGTTTATTTAACAGTGCTGTTCTCACAGCAGGCTGCTGTATGGGGAGATTTTGGATGCTTCTGTCGCTCTTATCTCTTTCAAGGGAGTAGTACATGCCTGTGTATTGACTACTTCCCTCTGGTAGTAAGGAGATCAAGTAATCCTTACCACAATTTATTGATGCATGAAGCCACTTAAATGAGAGATAAATACAAGTGAAGGAGGCATGAAAGAGAGAAAGACAGAGAAAGCGAGAGAGAGAGAGAGAGAGAGAGAGAGAGAGAGAGAGAGAGAGAGAGAGAGAGAGAGAGAGAGAGAGAGAGAGAAGAATAGAGAAAAGTCCCCAGTGACTCTTTGATGAGCTCTGGGAATTCGCCTTAGTCTTAAGGTCTCTGAGGAGACTCTACCACTGAAAGAGACATCAGAAAACAAATTCATAAACCCATAGTTGGCTGCAGCTGACATAATACAAAGACAGATGCAATGGCTGTGAATTACACACTGCGGAATGATGCATGGACATGGAATGATTTCAACATAATGATAAATCACAGTGAAAAAGAAAAACCTTGTGCCTGAGATAAAAAATGTTCCTTGATATTACATGGAATTAGTCATCAGTACTGTACTTAAGGAAAACCTTTTTTGACATTTATGAATGTTTGTGTAAAGACTGAGTATCATGTTTGCAGTTGTTGACATGGGTTCATAAATATTTATACAGGATTTATGAGCAAGTTATGTACGTGTTATCAATGCTATATGACATCCTTAAATGAGCCCTCTGAATATGATTTTACTCCTATGCATCTAATAAACCAAATGAATATACGTAAAATATGCATCAATGCCAAGCTGAGGAGAGGTGGGTTTTACAATAGGATTGATGTTGGAATCTGTGTATGTCTTGTGTCACCCATAATGAGCTGCACAAGAAGGCAACTGTTTGCATACACACTGGGACGCAGGGGCAGCGGGATCCTTCAAATACACCCTGCCTGTGCTTGCAGGATCACATGGCTGCTGCCAGCTCTTCCCTGCTAAGCGCTATAAGAGGCATAACGTGACTCCTGACAGTGACGAGGGGCTGGCAGGCTGGGATGGACTGGCGTGTTACATCTATGTCAAGGCAAAGGAATTATTATGTGGTTGTTTGTGCGAGCACTTTAATTTATGAGCCTGCATTAACGGGAGCCTATGTGGTTTTCCTATTTGCTGATAAGTGAGGAGCTCTCAAGCCCAGTGTCTGCAATTATCCCTTACAACTTTAATAAAAAATACACACCACCCACTGTTCTCGCAGCATCTCATTACTACACAGACTCCTTTGTTTTGTTTGTGTGTGTGTGTGGAAAGAAACATCGTTTATTTGTTAAATGTAACATATGGCACATGGGTAGTATATCAAATTTCACATGCATGTTTTCCTCCCGCATCCATTACAATCCCCCCCCCCCCCCCCCCCAGCTCATAGTCTCACTGTCACTCCCTCACACTGTAATGACTATGGTTTCTTGCTTCGCTTAACAGCATATGTAAAAAGAGGGGAAGCAATGAGTGGACAGAAACAATGTGGGTTTGGTCTCTTTGTTTAATTAGCTGGCTGGTCATATTTTGGAGCTGAAGCTGGCCTGTATGTCTGCATGTCACACCAGTTCTGCATGGTCTGCTAGATGGAGCATGAGAGCATTCCAGCGCATGACTATACGTGCCGACTGCAGTGGTGTTCACAGATCTTCAGCAGACAGTGATGATTTATGCAGCTCTTCTGCTCTCCGTCTCCAATGTGATTGTAAAACAGCCTCACAACAATAGACAAGAAATCAGCTATGGATTACCTTTAAGTGATAGTTTGGTCTAGTGTTTGTGAACTTTCACTTCTCCACTAAGAGTCTTTAAATAATGAACTACTGTGCTGAAGAGTTGTCTTAAATAATGCCCAGATTGGCATTATTAGATTGTGGATGGCATAGGAGTGTGTGTGTGTGTGTGTGTGTGTGTGTGTGTGTGTGTGTGTGTGTGTGTGTGTGTGTGTGTGTGTGTGTGTGTGTGTGTGTGTGTGTGTGTGTGCGTGTGTGTATCTTATCTGCGTGTGCATACATTTGTCTGTTCACCTGCAGTGAAGAGAATGAGGTGATTAGAAAAACAGTTTGGTAAATAGTCTAGTAAAAATGTTTATGGCCATTTCCTGCAATACTGGAAGGTGAACAATAGACAGAACAGCACAGCACTACAGAAGAGGCCATTTGGCCTTTAGCTCTCTTCCAAGTTATTTAATGTGTAGCTGGGTTTACCGCCTCCTGCAGATCAGATATGCCAAAGAAGAAAGGAGGCATGTGGGGAGTGGGGAGAGAGAGAGGGAGAGAGAGAGAGAGAGAGAGAGAGAGAGAGAGAGAGAGAGAGAGAGAGAGAGAGAGAGAGACTTCCCCAGCAGATGTCAGTAGAACATTCAAAACGTTCAGTATTCTTCAGTATTTGCGTTTCACATACAACGTCAGTGATAGCAGACTCACTACAGTGACTTCATATATCACTACTATAAAACTTACAATTAAAGACAATTGTCTTTGAAAGACGCTGCGGCACTGGACAAAGTTTAGCATGGTGTCGTGTTAATCGTGCATGAATGCATTAATGTTTGCTTTAAAGAAACGAACGCGCGCTCGCCAACTTGCGTTGCCGTGCACTTTGGAGCTCAACGTGCGCGGAGCGACTCCGAGAGCGCGAGTGGTACACCATTCCTCGGTAGGTTTCGTTCTTTATAGAAAACGGCATGGGGCGCGCATACAGCTTGTTCGGCCAAATGACTAAAACTATTTTAATCCCGCGGTCTACAGATGAAGATGATCGACTCGCTGCTCTCCTTTACAATTGATTCTCTGCTTTTCCGTCTCCGAGCTACGCGCGCTGTCCGCGGTGCTGAAACCAGGTATTGGAGTCCAAACTAATTCGCTCCGGATTATTACTCAGATTGATTACGTTAGAGGTAAACAGCAGAAGGTAAAACTAGGTAGTTAACCATGGTGCATGTGACGGAATCATCTATGTCTCACACACGGTTATCAAATAACCCTTCTAAAGTACTTCGAAAAGTGACGAGAACGTGTCTTCAAGCTGCAGCTACATATTCAGGCGTGATTGGAAGAAAATATGATGTACAGATATGATATAAACCAGGTGACTGCGTGTTATTATAGGAGACATGTTTAAGGGGTTGTTCTCTTTGCGTCTGTGTTCCCCTCCCCTTCCCCCTTTCTCACTCACTTCGGTTCCCACTCTCTTTCCACCCGTGAACAGTCACAAGAGCTCAGCCTTTCCACCGCGCGACCACTCGAGCAACATGTCCTCAGACGTACAGCTGTGTGACCAAGCGGACCAACTGACCACCAGTAACCACGAGATCAAGGACGCAGACAGAGAGCGGAGCACGAGAGCCTGAAAGCACGTAGGTTAATCTGCCTGTAAAATTCAATGCTTGTAGATGATATTTGTGTGCGCTGTATTGCTTTGGCAAATGCCCCTGCAGGGTCGTAATCGAACAGTTTCTATAATGTACGAGCAGTGTCGATTCAAGACACCTCTGGGGAGAAACTGCCACAGTGAACAGGGAGAGGGAGAGAAAGAGAGAGAGAAAGAGAGAGGGAGAGAGAGAATGTGGAATAAGAAACGTAAAGAGTGTACGATTCCAGATTAAAATTCAGCGACAAGAAGAGCAATTAGAACTGAAAAAAATGTTCTGAGAAGCGATTAAACCAAAGTTAACAGAGCGGACGCGAAGTCTTTATAACTCCATTATATCTATACGACATGGGTCCGATTAAAGAATTTTCTCTGAAGCTCCGAAAGGAGAATGGAAGAGATGAATCCCTCTCTATTGGAAAACTACACAGGATCCTTGTGATTGTGTGCCAATCAGTGTACTTTGCCGTGACCTGTGGTACCAAATAATTTGTACGTTTAATCCAGTTGTATCGGTACATGCAGATTTTAACAGCGGTAATAAGACCCGAGTGCACGCGTTCCGACCAAAGGCTTAGAGGTAAACCCCTCTGGTGAGAAAATCTCTAGTTCAGTACCCCGTTCCCCACTCGCGCACAACCTTAAGGGAACCTAAGATCAGGTACAATCATACACATGCCACTGCACACGCGAACCTAAACAAACCATATTGGTCATATTTGATTACAGTCCTGTAAAGAGTATGAATGTCCGTTGTTAATGCAACATTTGATCCTGAATCAAAAAGACGAAAGGTGAGTTAATTTGCCCAGAACAGTTCCTTATAATTTCTTAGATATGGCTACGATAGTCAAAGTTTAGTCCTTAAACAATTTAATTAAGCATGGTCTTGCGCACAGTCATTTTGTTTAAGAACTGTGCCCCTGACTTCTGGGCTAAAATGTTATTGACAGCAATGAACGTTATTAAAAGATCAGATTTAAATTTTCTCAGCAAAAAAATGCTTGCAGCTTAATGTAGCCGAATGATGTAACCAGTGGAACACTGTTCTCGATTCCGCTGCGAAGTTAGGCATCAGGATCAAGAGCAGTTACTTGTATATGAAAAACCATTTATCATAAAATAAAGAAATGATCCCTTTTAAAACATTAGTTTATATGATCTAAAATATTTTTCTCCATTGTTATAACTATCCCTACATCCCTTATAGGACGTTGGTACAATAGTGCGAACAAAGACGTGCACCAATGGAGTGCATTCATCCGTATTGGAATTCTTGGGTGCTCTCCCACTTTATGTGACATTTAACTGTACCTTTGTCAGATGTCATGACGCTCCCAGACGATTTCAGGGTTGTGGTAGTCGTTCAGTCATGAAGCGTTGCGCTTCGCCAGAAATAGACTTAACTCATTCGTTCTCCCGACAAAACTAACCAAGGGGAATAAATAAATAATAAATAAATAAACAAAACATATGTTTCAAATAAATGGAGCTAGTCATTGGTTCACACGCCTTGATAAATTAAACGTCTATCCTTAAAAGGGATAATGAATTATATGAACTGTTTGTTTGTGTATGTACGAGAGAGTAATACAGGCCCAGTGTGTAACTAAGAGCAATACTTTCCTAATGCAAATCATTCTAAGTGCAAATATGATAATTTGAGCCTCTTAAAACTACGCCGCGCAGCGCCTCCAGCGTGTAAGTCGCGCAGCCTTACTCGCATAGGTGCTCATGTTTTTTTTTCATCGGGTCAAGCTGTTTGAATTTAACGAGGAAATGGAGGTGAAATTGATACGCCATTTTGGTGTATGAGCTCGCGGTGAGCACCGTAACTCGACCTCAGTGGCACTCTGAGTGACACATATAAATGATCTGGATCTGTAACATACATTCATATCAGTCAGACGTGTGTAGTTCTTGTCACAGTACTTGTATAAACTGATTGGACAGAGGTTCACTGGCTTGAAATCGGAGTGTTCCTCACTGATTTGTGTGTGTGCGTGCGTGCGTGTGTGTGCGTGCGTGCGTGCGTGTGTGTGTACGCACACGTTCTAGTGGCGACTCTGCGCGCACCTGAAGGCCTCAAATGAAATTCTGAAGAAGTACTGCACAATTAACAGTTAAGCATCGGTAGACTAGGGATGCTTCCGTGTGGTAATTAAGCTTCGGCTTTTGGGTGCTCATTTGCGTTTCTTGTCGGCGCAATTCGATGTAGGACCTCGAAATTTTAATATGCCACTGGCAATGAGCGAGCGATGGCAATATTAACATTAATCTCTTATCGCAATATGGTGGGAAACGTCATGAAAAAATGGATAATTGTACTGGCTATGATTTTGAAATTAGATAACGCACATGTGGCAATGAATGCACTTATTGTATCGGACACTTGTAGCTTATTGATTACTAGTAAATGTATTGGACCAGGCAACAGATATCGTTTATATGCCTTTTAAAAAAATCTTCCGATATTGGCGCAGATTGGGTAAAACAGATTCATTGACCGCCTTTTTTATATCCCTTGATATAAGCACGTTTATGGGAGAGCTTTGATTGTTAACAAAGACGTACCGCATGAAAACCGACAGTGAAAACTGATAATAATAATATGCACGTGCAAAAAGGGTCCAAATAAAATTCCATGGTTGTCAATTTGCCTCGAGGGCGAACAATATTCAGAGAAAAGATTTAACTTAGAGTTCCTAATAACTCTAAGAACAAAAATACTGACAACAGTATTAAAACTTGTCATGTCTTTTTACAACTGACAATGCCCTTAAAGATAATATTCTAACTACACATTCTTCTTTAAATTTACTTTAACACATGAAATGAGTCTATAAAGATGCCATTATGCATATACAAATGACTATACCCTGCATTATCGTATAGATTACATTTGGAAGAAGGCGATCTTAACATAGGAATGCATCTTAACATATTTGCTACCAACAGCAGCTTCGGTCACATGACCAGATCCAAAAGTAGAAGGAAGAATTGTGTAGAAATCCTCTGTGTCAAAAGTGAACAAGTAGTAAAAAAAGTAATCTGCACAGAATGAGACTGAATGTGTTTGTGGATTAAGCATGTCTCAGGACTAGACTATCTCAGCTGTACAAGGAGAATAATGCGACTGAAATATTACTTCTAAGGCCACAGTTTTTGAGGATGATCTATAAACACATTTCATACTAAATATATCATAATATCATGTGATAGTGGCCTTTAGTACTCAGAGTTTTTAGAAATTTTAAACATTATAGTCTTCTCCAGCTGGAAACCACATTGCTGCCTTAAATTAATAGTTAAAAGTACATTTTGTTGTTTTAGCCCTTGTGTGTACTGTGGCGATAAGCTACTGCCTCTAAAAGGTGAGACTAATAAGTATCCTTTCAGGCTCATACTAAGACATTTTTTCTTTATTCCATGTGGTAACCTGAACCAATGTCACAGCAGTGTTATCAAGTTCAGAGTGAACACGAACGTATTTATGATGACTGCACCAGTAGCACAAAGAGAACACAACGAGTAGAGACTCCGACAAAGATGACCATGGGATATTGTGTGGACACATATTATAAGGGCTGAAATAAAAGAGACCCAAGTGTTGATGAGACGAGCCATAGATGAGACAGATGAACACACGCTACATTGGACTACACCCAAAGGAAGTACATATATGGACATGACCAGATGTAGATGACGCATTCGCATGCCCAATGGGAGGGGCCCAGGGCTGCAATGTGAAAATAATGCCTAACGATTAATAATAATTAATTATACACATGAGTTAAAAAAAAACAAAGTTCTTGAATGAACAAAGAGTTTGAAAATAATCTTTAAACTTGAATGGATGCAGCATAATTGTCTTTAAAGAGCCATGGCTTTAACCAAAAAACAGCACAACTGGCACGTATGTACAGCAGAACAAACCATGTTGTTGGCCTCTTTTCTGCATGGACTGGTTCTTGGGGGACATGTAATCATTTGAAATGAAACAAGGAATAAGTGGCTGACTCAGTTTCTGCAATATTTATGATCACGTAGTAGCCTATTAATGTTCACATACACTCCCACAGAAGCACACACACACACACACACACACTTGCATGCACTTACACACACACACACACACACACACACACACACACACACACACACACACACACACACACACACACACACACACACACACACACACACACACACACAGTAGTTTGCCTGATGTACTAGTTGTATAAGTTGATGGTGTGTGTAAATGTGTAAACGTATGCAGATTCAGGAGGCGTGTTTGTATTAGTAATCCAGTCATAATGCTCACTTCCAGTCCACACATACTCATTATCATTTGAGCACTCACACATACTCACTCAGAAGAACCTACAGTGCAGCATCCCCCACTGTTTGGGATTTTCCAACTGTGTCCTTGAGCTCACACACACACACACACACACACACACACACACACACACACACACACACACACACACACACACACACACATACGCTCACATGCACATACACACACCCACATACACTCACATGCACACACACACACACACACACCCACATACACTCACATGCACACGAACGCACTTGCATGCACACACACACACAGATTGAAAATAAGGTCAGATTTAGAGACATCAAAAAAACATATCTTTTTTTTGGCTAACTATTAGATATCTACTTAGATTCTCAATTCAACATGAAGCTTATTATTGTTTGAATATGCTGTCATTTCATTGTGTTTGCATTTCATTTTGAAAAAAAAAGCATTTTTACTTTGGTGACTCACGTCTGTATCCAACCTCTTTCTTCGTCACTCCTCAGCAATGTCACACTAAGCAGGCTTAAAAAAAAGAAAACTAATTTTGGTTCTTTGGAAAGCTAATTATATATACTGCAAGTGCTGTGACTGAGATCATCAAATAGAGGAATCTGGGGAATACAGGGTCAGGCAGACCATAGCTGACCATAAAATTAGAGAATCAATTTTTAAAACCAGTATCAGAGTTTTAAAACCAGTATCAGAATCGTAATCAGCTTTGATTCCCCCATACTTGTACTAGAAGATTCTGTTGGGAAAATTAGTTTTTGCTTAGCAATAACATTAGCAAAAGTATATTTTGCTCATCAATAAAAGTGATATTAAAATTAGATATATAATTGTTAATTAAATAAATAATTGCTGCCTTAAACTATAAAAGTTTATTCATTATCTTAGAAGGGCCTCACAGGGGGCCATATAGCATATTGTTGCAACAGAGAACAGTTTGGTCTATAGGGAGTGAAGTGTCTGTAGAATATGTTCTATACTGATAAGCTCCACAGAAGGTGACTTGCACCAACTGCCTGTAATAACATCCTATCAGGTTGGGACACAGTGAACATGAAATAACGCAAAGTCATGAATGTAGGTTGAGAACTCTATGTATAACTATGCAATTGGACAGAAGGGGTGGAGCAGTAGTATATAAACCTGCTTGTTACCAGTCATTTTTGGATCTCTCTGATGTAAATGTGTGAGATCCCTGGAGATATCTCTGTTTTAATAAAGGCATTTTTGGTATTGCTATAATTTTGGTATGTTGTTCCTGCTATCTCCTTTTGCATCAAACAAACACGCTGGGCTAAAGTGGTTGATAGAAGTTTAAAGCCCTAACAAAACTGCTCAACACAACATAATAATTTCACTGACATTATTGATTAGAACAATTAAAAAGCACATGGCAAAAACATAGCATTTTACAATATTTAGATTTCGGTGTGCACAGTGAATTAAAAATAGTGATGTAAAGATGGTAGCTCATCAATGAATCATGTGTGAAGTGCTTCAGCAGTGATTACAATTCAGTAGTCAATCCTGTGAAGTGCTTCAGCAGTGATTACAGTTCAATAGTGAAATATGAGAATTGCTTCAGCAGGGATTACAGTTCAGTAGTCAATCATGTGAGGTGCTTCAGTAGTGATGACAGTTCACTAGTGAATTATGCAAAGTGCTTCAGCAGGGATTCCAGTTCAGTAGTGAATTATGAGGCAGGCTGTGTGAAAAACTTTAGTAGTGACTACAGGTCAGTCATATCCAGATTTTGGATAGATGTCCAAACATAAAGTGCTACTGCACTTGGTAAAGATTAGAGGAATATGTTTTTATTTAATTTTATCAGCTTGAATTTTAATTGAACTTGAGAGAAAAATAATATTACTTAAATGAAAATTTTCATACAAAATAATTATAGAGCCTAGTCTACAATTGGCTCAATGTAATGTAATGGGTTTAGGTTATGGACTAGGGTGGTCACTGGCAGAGGTGGGTAGAGTATTCAACAATTTTACTCAAGTAAAAGAACTGTTACTTGAACCAAATGTTACTCAAGTAAAAGTAAAAGTATGCATCCCAAAAATTTACTTGAGTAAAAGTAAAAAAGTACTTTGATTAAAAGCTACTCAAGTAGTGAGTAAATGTATGAGTACTGTCTCGTGTCAATAAATTACATCATGGGAAATTGAATTACGGGAAACAATGACTTTTATTGATAACAAAAATAATTTATAATAAATAAATATAATATATAAAAATTATAATATGTATTTTTGTTTCTTCCTAATTATTAGGCCTGTGTAACTTCCACAAAGGCACTAACTGATGAGACTGTCAGCCAATACATGTAGCTACAACTTGACGCCAACTGAATCAATTTGTAGCAAACTTAATCATCATATATTGCTAGTGTGTTCACTCAAGAGTGTGAACTGGTTTTTAGTATTGCACTGCGTTACATTTAATAATTAGATCATACAAACGTTATGCCTCAGAGATATAGCATTACACATAATTATACATACAGCAAACTTATCGCATCCCTCAAATTGGATGTTGAGTTCTTGTAGGCTGAAATGTCCACACGTTTGGCAGACACAACTGACAGGGCATTATATAACTGTCCTTTTACACGTTTGTAATGTAAACATTGGCTGTATGAGGTCAGGGATGCTCGGGAGGTTTTTCTGTCACTTTCTTGCTACGGTGGAGAAAGTTTGCGTATGTGATCACGTGACTGACCGGCTTTATTTGATTGGTCACTCATACTCAGGTGACGAGATGTTGGTCAGTCTCCACTGAAAAGACGAATTATTTACAAAACGAAAGTAATGGTAGCGCGCGGCGCAAATCCGATTGTAACGGAGTAAAAGTCGCATTTTTCTCAGCACATATTTACTCAAGTAAAAGTAGAAGTCGTTCATATTAAAACTACTCTTACAAGTACATTTTTGTCCAAAAAGCTACTTGAGTAAATGTAACGGAGTAAGTGTAACGCGTTCCTACCCACCTCTGGTCACTGGTAAGGTTGATTTGTGTTCATTGAACTATTTTTTGTGTTTTATGATTTGGGGGTATGTTTGATATCTGTAGTCTGTTGGAAGATTAGCAAACAGTCCTTATTAGTAAAAGGGACAAGCAAAATCATTGGGAGAGACAGGCAGAGGGCGCAAACAATTGGCAAAAAGTAACCAAAATTCAATAGACAAATCAAAACATAACAATGTTGATGGACAAACAAAGGGAGACCAGACATAGAAAAGACAACCAACATACAAGGGAATATGTGCAGTACTCAGAAGGTTGTTCACAGACTTTGTGAAGGGTTCCTGGAGGAACAGAGTTTACACAGGTGAGAGAGGGAGTGGCTAGTAATCAGTAAGATGGCTATGATGAATGAGGGAGAGTGGGAGGAGCCAAGGCAAGAACTATGACAGCATGGCAGCAACCTTCCACCTTATTCACAATGTGCCTCCTTCCTAACAGCGGTGCTTAGGAAACTCCTGGAGGAGTTAGATCTAGAACATCTTGCAACAAGACCCAGCTTCACACCTCAGGGCCATATGCTTTCCAGTCCACCGGGTACTGGTGATACTACGCACATCAGGGGTTTAAGACAGCCCGAATGGAGTAGGATGGAGAACCTCCAGGGAAGGAGGGCTGTCGGGGGGAGTTGCTTTTACAGGAATCACTGACAATCAGCTTGCTGTTTATGGCAATACTTTACCCAGTCGATAAATGAACATGTGTAGCCTTCCTGGTAGCTTCTGCTCACTGTCCGCTCATGTCCACCTGGTCTGATCGTTTCCCAAGCATCTTATTTGGTATGGCATGGTGCCATAGACCTGACACAAATAGAGCAGGGTTCCTGGGTTTCTCTTCTCAATTGGGCAACCTGTATGTTTGTAAAAACTCCATATGTATGTCTCCATAACCGTAACCCTTGCAATAATGACCTGTCTCAAGAATGACAGAGTTTGGTGAAAAAAGCATTTCTTAGCTTTGGCATAAAAGGTTATTCTTAATGTGTGCAATGTGTTCATTAAGAGAGAAAGAACACATTAAATATGACAAATCTACCAGCACACTCTCTGAAGATGTCATTGATAAATGCTAAGAATATTGAAAGGGCAATAGAAAAGCCATGCAACATAAACAAAAACTCTACAGGGAATAGTGGGACTTAACCAGACAATCACTATGCTGTCTGTAATTGAAACATGAGCAAAGAAGTCTGTACCAAACTAGTGAGGTCGAAGGAAAATCTTGCAGCTCATTTATATAGTCCTCCCAGTTACTCATCCAATGGGGTGACCATAGCATGAGGAAAACTTTTATAGCATTGGTCTTGCTGAATGCTTTGGTGAACTATAGGCCGAGGAAATGCTAGGGATCTCAACAGAAGTTGATTGACAAGGTATGGAAAGGCATGAGGGTACCAGGCTATAATTTCCTTAGAGGGCCATAAGATGCGAAATAAGGGGGGTTGTGCATTGCTAACCAGACAAGATCTGGGAATGGGGGGCTTATGAAAGATGCAGTGGGCAGGGCTAGAGGTGATGAAAAATCATAATGTTTATGAATGGGTGGCTCCTCCAGTGAATTGTAAAAGGACATTGGAATGGGAGATGGAGTCCTCTCCCACTGGCTTACAGTCAATAGCCAAATGTTCAAAGGCACAGCCAGTTGGGGGCACATGTGAAGTGGAGATTATCAGCATTAGCAGATTATTAACGGTAAGTGAGGTAGAGACAGGCCTGAAACAGTAAATCCTTACATTTTGAAAGCATGTCATATGTCTCTGGTTATCCTGTGAGGGAGGTGATGTTGGTAATGGATATGGACAAGGCATAGTAAGTTTCAGACTGAGGTGTAGAAGATGAACAGGTAGCTTCAAAATGAGATTCTGAATCCAAAATTCTGGTACTAAGCTGTTTTAAGTGATCCTTTAGACATCTTTACTCCTCCGACATGCAGAAATGCATCACAGAGGGTGAGGACGTTGACTGCAAGATTCTTTTTTACGCCAAACCCACCTCTGCTGTTAGTAGACAAAAAGCACAATTTTGTCTCATCTTGTTACAGACTAAAGTTTACAAGCTCCAGTCAAGTTTAGAGAATTCCAGTCACATACATTTGAGATTTAACAACAGCTTTACCTAAGGTGCCAAGCACTCCTGAAGTCAGACTAAGATCTGATATCAAATCAAGTCAGTCTGATGATTCTGCTATCAAATCAAGACTTTGATGTGTATATTTTATATCAGATCTCTGAGAACGTGCCTAACATGTAAAATACCAAAAGTCACATTGAAAAGATGTAATGCCTGGCCTAATGTCTTCAAATGAATCTATTTTTGAACACATCATGAAAATCATTAAGAGCTAGCCAATATATATGCTAGAAAAGTAATAACAATTGCAGCATTTGATGTGATATTAAACTTGTGGTTTTAAATCTATTACTTTTCATCTTCAGTCTAATTTTACTTTACTGAAGAAACTAGAAATACACTTTCACTTCAGATTTCACTAACAAATATTATTCTCACCTTGTTACATTAAATCATTAATTTAAAACATTCAGCCAGTTTAGGAACACAATGCAGAAATGCAAAATGCTTAAGTGACTTATGTGATTACTTATGTGGTAACATTATCTGAATAAAATACCCGATTCCATGTTAGTGGAAGAAGCATTGCTGTAACGTCTGTTTGTACACCACATGTAAAATGTAGATTCTAGGTTTTAAGGTCTTCAGCAACAATCCAAATTGTAAATAAGCCAGTTTGTTACCAAATCCATCTAATTAACTTTGAAGCACATTACTAACACCTCTATTATGACAGCCTTGGGGCCATAAATAACTAAGATGTTAAGGACAGGAGGACAACACAAAAATGCGCATGCTCGTACACACACACACACACACAAACACACACATAGACACACATACAGATACACACACACACACACACACACACACACACACACACACACACACACACACACACACACACACACACACACACACATGCACATACACACATGCACATACACACAAGCCGAGTTGTCAGTATTGGGGTTTAAATCATTTACAAGCACTAAACGGTCCAGAGAGACTGCCCAAGAGTGCTGCTGTGAACACAGACAGCATCTCCTGTAGGATTGGTTCTCTTTGCGATGCACACACACAAACACACACACACACATCCACACAAGCAAAGGCACACACACACATTTGTTAGTTACATACAAAAATAATGCAATAAATAACTCTACTGAGTCTTGATTGTTATTTACCAACATGCTGTGCAACAATATTGCATAATGAATGTGAACATGTTTTTTTTTTGCTTGTGTGTGTGTGTGTGTGTGTGTGTGTGTGTGTGTTTGTGTGTGTGCGCGCATGTGTGCACATTCAAATAATAGAAGGAGACAGGAAAAAAAACAATAACCTACTAACCTTCCTCATGATCAGCAAAATGATACTGACTAGAGAGATTATAGGACGGCATATTCCAAAACTTAAAAAAAAAGTGATTTACGACTTTGACCTCTAGTTGACCCCCCCCCCCCCCCCCTCCACCCCCCCCCCTCCACCCCCCCCCCCCCCTCCACCCCCCTCCCCCTACCCCTCCCCACCCCTCCCCCCTCCTCCCCCTCTGCCCCTCCACCCCACCCCAACTCATGACATCATCATCACATTAATCACGTCAAGACGACCAAAGAGTATTAAGTTGTGCTTTGAAATTTTGCTTGATAAGGTTATTTAAATCATTATTTTGATCTTCTTTGATGTTGACTCACCGGAGCCGTATAACCCTAGACACCTGCGACACACACACACACACACAAACACACAGACCCTGAACGGAACAGCGCACAAACCCTAGTCACACAGACCAGCGCTAAAAGATAGGGATCTCAGACACACACACCCGTAGTCACACACACACACACACACACACACACACACACACACACACACACACACACACACATAAACAAACACGTGCACATACCCCTAGTCCACACAGACCAGCGCTAAAAGATAGGAGGATCTCAGATACACACAAACACACACCCTGAACAGAACAGGAGGATCTCAGACACACACACACTCCCCTGAACAGAACAGCGCACACACACACCCCTAGTCACACACACGCGCCCCCTAGTCACACACTCCCCTAGTCACACAGAACAGCGCACACACAAATATGCCTACTTCAAAGTAGCGTACTTCAAACAATTAACAAACTCTGATGAACCAATGAAGAATCATTCTCAACCGAGTTAAACCACACTGTATAAACATTAAAATTACCTCTTTTAAAATTTTATGTAGAGAACTTGTTAAACTATCAAGTTTATAATGACAATCTTAAAACAATGTAAATATATGTAAAAGATTAATATTGTTTTATTCACTGTTTTTTTTTTCTGAAAACATGGAACTCAGATTTCAGTCTCCCTATATCAAAGAAACTGCCATAACTTTTTATCAAATGTTGGAATATCTCCTCAGGAATCACCCGACTCTTTTAAAACATATCCTTTCTAAAGTCTGCAGGAGCCTATGATACATGTTGGGTCATAGTGCTTAATATCCGTTATGTGAAGCTCCACTGTGTAGCAGAGTTTCAGGGAACTTCCTGAAGACTTATGAAAGGCCGTCCTTTAACAGTAAATGTGGGTTTATCAATAAATGTGACAAACCCATAGAAAGTTGCAAAAAAATAAAAATAAAACACTGGACCGAGGCATGAATTGTGCACCAGTTTAACACCAAGTTTAATCTATGTGCATAGCAGTTCACAAAAATTGCTTCTGGGGCAATTTCTTTAACTTTATCTTAAAGTCCTTTAGCGGGAGCCATGACAGTAGTCACAATGTACATCACATTTTTACATCACAAAGTGCTGCATCTGTTATTTTAAAACACCAAAGACAGATTGGACATTTTGTCGTTCTGAAATATAAAACATCCACAAATCATTACTAAGTTTGGGCCTGCGGTATTTACATAACAAATTATCAGACTGTTGTGCATGACATGAAAATGTCAGTTGTCTTATCTACTCGCCAGTCAAAAATGTAAGCAGATGGAACTTCATCTTTGATTTCATTAAGGCCAGAGGCTGTAATAGCAGAGCCTACAGTTGTAAATAACTCTGAATGTAGTTGGACATCCCAGAAAACAGAGGATGACTGGAGTGGTTAAGACATCATCGTACACGGATATTCTCTGTAATTGCCCTTGTTAGTAGATTCTACCCTCATTACAACCTCTAAAAGTGAGCTGTTTACCGTCGAGCAGTGAAGAACATCGAGATCTGGATAGTTGCTATTTTGTGCTGTTAAATCTTTATCTTTTGGTCCCTTAATATGTAGCCCATCATCAATCACACGTTCTACTGTGACTCTACATAGGAAACCTGACCATGAACATGAGCTCACGTTCCTTGTTTTTCTATTGAGTTTTGCATATCTAGTCAAAATTAACCAAACCCTCCAAACACACCTTTCACCAAACAATATGTAACTGAGATGATTGCGGCCAAACATTCTCTTCGTTTAAGGTAAGACACTACAGGTGAATAGGGTAAAAATGTCATCTAGCAATCACTATGAAACTTACCACATTGATTATTGACATTAAGAGAATTACAAGTTTTCTGAAATGTTGTGTGTAAATATGCAACTTAGGCGTTATCTAATTAAATATATGTTCATTTGCATTTATTTCAAAAACAGAAATCTAAACAATGCATAAAGTCAGGTTCAAAATTCTTGTTTTGAGATTCTCAATATCTCTTTATTACTTTATAAATCAGAAAAAACTGTTTACTTACTCTCAATCTAATCATATCATTAGAGCATCCCCAACAATAAAAGGACAAACAACAGCAAAACAGAGCAATGTAATGACTAAGTTTAACTTCAATAAAACGCAATCACAGCGCACACACTGCAACCTGTAGAACTTTTACCTTAGATTGTTGTATGTCTGTCCTGCACAATAGTTCCCCAGTCCTGTTTACAACCTAGTCATCCATCCCTGCTCCATATGTATGTCCCTCACACATTTCCTCATGATGTGTTTTCAGCTTTTTAGCTGTGCTCAGGTTTGCACTTGTGTTTCACGCTGGCAGACGTCTCAGATGCGACAACCTCTGCTTTTGATATTCTGAGTATATCAGGTTCATTACATTGACAGTAAGACTGACCTGATCATATCAGGTTCATTACATTGACAGTAAGACTGATCTGATCATATCAGGTTCATTACATTGACAGTAAGACTGTGCTCTGATCATATCAGGTTCATTACATTGACAGTAAGACTGTGCTCTGATCATATCAGCTTCATTACATTGACAGTAAGACTGGGCTCTGCAGCCACAACCTCTCCATATCAGTCATCATAGCAGAGGCACCTTCACTAAAGGTAGAAATGGCCATACCTGTTGCTGCCTCAACCCTGCATTTACCAACACAATTAAATGTATAGGATATCACTACCTGTTCATCTCCTCACGTTTAATTGGTGTATTTATTTTTTACTTTTACATAACATAGGTATGAGTTTAAAACCTTTAGTCACAAAACATTGTATTCATTCACTTTTATTAATATTTTGTCCATTCTACCACTAAAGAAAAAATCTGTAGGGTAAAACTGACATTATTTAAATGTCATTATATAAAACTGTCTCTATCTCAACCCTGTCCCATACCTGTATTATTTTTGTAAACCTGCATGTCCCAAGACGCGTATATGTATATACAGGTTTGCGGTACCCATCTCTTTCACACAGACTGCACTCTTAAAACAAACTGCTGCAAAATCCGTGGTCTGATATTAATTTTAAGCCCTGTGCCTACACAATTAGGACAAATTAATCCACTAATTAGTTCAAACGCGATTTGCTGTGCGGCGCATTCGGTCCGACCTGCTATCTAAAGTCTAAATGCGTGTAAGCATTTCATTATCTAATTGATTTTTGCAAGTTTCACCTTGCTTCTTCTCGCAAGTGACAATTGTTGTCTTTTCTGAGAAGCTGTTAAAAGCAATACTTTCGGCGTTTTTATATTATAAAGATACTGAAATGCTAAACCAGAAAGTGTGACCGCATGTGACCACGTGACGCTCTCAGGTTTCACATTCTCAGAAATCGACACGGCCAACGAGATGTCAAGCTTGCGTTTAAATCACCCTTTTATTCTTTCACGATCTATTGCCGTTAGAAAGGAAATGATCATATATGGAGCAGATGTACTCGTGTAGGAGAGAGAGAGAGAGTTTTACAACGATACCCATGATGATGACAGGTAGATAACTGGAGCGGCGGTTCATGCTCCGTAAGAACGCTAACTTTTCGTGAACTTATGAAAAATCTACAGGCGCATCCAGATAAAGTGTAGATAAATAAACACTTTAATGTTTATTTTGCACATTTTCTTTCCATCAGCTTGAAATAAGACATGTTACGGAATCAAAATAGCCTAAAACCTCAAAATTGACCGGCGCATGATAAAACGATGTATTTGCCTGCCGTGTCTCGCCATAAGCACCTCTAATAATCATGTTCCCGGTCGTAACAGGAGAGTTAAAATATTGCGCTCCGGACACGTCCAACAGGGAGGAGACCCAGGTCACGTGGGAGAGATTATATCTCTCAGATGTCCTGGGAACACCTCGACACCCCCCCAGAAGAGCTAGAAGAGGTGGCTGGGGAAAGGGAAACCTGGGCCTCTTTGCTCAGGCTACTGCCCCGCGACCAGGGCCCCAGATAAGAGGATGAGAATGGGTGGATGGATGTATCCTGAATTTTGAACTAAGTGAATGCTGTGTGATGCTGTTTAATTCTCTACATAAGGAATGCCAAAACATGGCCCACATTTGCATTTTACACCTGAGAATATCCCTCTGCAATCTTCACTAAAATGAAGCGACTTAAGAAGTCAATATTTACATTTTCTACAGTATATACAAACAGTATAGTAAATAATAAATAAAATGAGCTGGAGTTTATGAGTTTATATTCCATATATGCCCCATGAACCGAGCTTGAATTCCTCCAAATGCCGGGGTATGCTTTTAAAACTATGTTCTTTGTCAAAGTGATGAAAAGCTTCAGATGATCTTCCAATCATTATATATTACACTGCACAAATTCATTTCTACTGTGCAATAAATGTGTAAATATTCCAGATAACAACTGAACTGAAAAGTCTGAAGTGTAGTACTGAACCCCAAATATGCGCAATGTCCGAGGGGTTAAACGTGTTGTGCTTCTATGGGGGAAAACGTCACGCTAGTTGATGACAACCTGTGAGAACTTGTTCTTTGAACACTTGCACGTCCGGTACATTGTTTTGGAAGAATATAGTTATGTACATATAATATTAAATATCTGCAGAACTTTTTTCAAGATATTTTGGATATTTTACCTGTGCTTACCTCGCAGTTGCCTTTGAACTGCGGTTATCTATTACACTTTAGGTCTAAACTCATATCCATACTGTTTAAAAGATTTTTGAAGTAACGTAATGTTTTGTACTACATTTTCCATATGACTTGTGCAGTTTAATGAAGTTTATATATAGGCTACTTTGCACTTCACTTGCCCGGCTGAAGACCTCTGTCTAAACCTCCTGTTTCTCTATAAAATCTGCACAATTAGGGGAGACCGGGTATGTTTGTAACACTTTTTGCTTCCAGTATGGAAAACACAATATGTATTAGTTAAACAATATACAAGACTCGTGTGGCTTAATGAAATGTGGGAGTGATAGAATTTATAATTATTTTATAACTGTGGGGTATTTTTCTTGTCCGGAATCAACCAGCTTTTTGCTGCCATGGTTCTATGGTGTAACTATTTTGCACTTCACTGCACATCAACATTTTTCTCAACTAGGTATTCAACAAGTGTATCAACCACTTTGCAAACATTAATCTGTTTCTTTGTTGAAAGTTTTACTACACAAATGCCTATTATATACACACACAGACAAAGCACATGATCGATTTTTACAGCATTGTTGCTCTTAGGCATGAGAACCAACAGTTTACTAATAGACACATGGGGTGTTTCGTTAGAATCGACACACAACTGGGCCAAATGATGCCAATCATGCGACGTTGTTGTTTTGACAACATTCATTTGATTCTTGAAATTTTGTAAACGTTTAACATCATCAGCGTTCATGTTATTATAAAGTGTAAAATCATCCACACTATCGCCAATACAATTATACAACAAATGTGTCAATTCGTAGTACACACGTTCTGACAAACTCTGTCGTACACAAGCCAGACCCATTTTCGACTTAAACAGCACTACGAGTCTTTGAACCGCCTTCCCAATGGTCAACGGCGTCAGAGACGAATTGTTCGGATGTTTGATCAACCAGACTTTTCCTTAGCTCCTGCAGCTTTTCCACAATGTACGGCTCGCTCCGCAATTCACAGACAACGGTTTCAGCACATCCTTGCACTTTTTGAAGAGCCAGCTGTATTCCAAAACACTTTAGAAGACCCGCTATGGCTTCTCTTAACTCGGGTATGAACAGTGACTGTGTTATATCTTTATAGTATTTTTCAAAAAAGAAGATATCCAGCTCAAAGAGACACGTGTGTCGACGCTGGCTGGGGTGATTCACCTCACAACCGAGACACATCTCCTTCAACTTGCGATCTATGATGTGTTGTAGGATTGCAACAACGGCAGACTTTATCAGTTTCAACGCCATAGTACACACTCGGCTGTCCACATCATCGGGCTGCTCATGTGTGATTGTGTCTTCTGGAACATCGACTTGCTCATCCGATGGGGAGGCCATATTCACATATCCAAGAGCCAACATACTATTGTCCGGTCCCGTGTTGTCCATAGCTGATTCATCATAGCTGTAGTCCACAAACCTACGACCGGTGCCGATCTCCGTATATTCAAAGCACGGACCTCTGTAGTTTCTATACCACACACGCTCACAGGCATCCGGCTGGTCTGCTGGATGAAAATCCTCAAACACGTTGGCCTGCATGTTGGCCTTGTCTTGATGTTGTGTGCCCACGATGTGGAGTTGTGTTTCTTTTAACGCACTTTCGGGTAGGCTGTGATCCTCTTTGACCACCCCACAAACGTCATAAGCCAGAGAATCAAACAGATTAATTTTAACATCCCTAAAGTGGTCGCGAGGTATTTGACCAAATGCTTTGGTATACCGTCTCTTCCTTGGCGCTAAAAACAAATTGGTTTCACCACTAGAACTAAATCTTGGTGTAACTGTTGAATCTCTAAAAAGAGCCTGATCCACACACAGCAGACATTTTAAAATGCTGTAGCCACATAAACTGCAGTGTTTAAATACTATATACAACATCTACATATTTAAATGTCTCGTGTCTGATTGACTAAACTGTGTGACATAGACGTCAAGGCGTCATGCACCAACAGGTGTGGTGTGGCAGGGGATGTGAACTGTGGGGGGCGTACCCCCAGACCTCCCCTTGTGGGGGATAGCCTGTCAATCAAACATGTCACTCAAAGATGTCATAAATCAAGGGGTGGTTGGGTGGAGATGGGTAGGATATGCCCAGACTTGCCCCTGTTGTGGGGGTGACCTGTCAATCAAACATGTCACTCAAGGGTCATAAATCACTCAAAAAGGTTGTATAATTGTATTGGCGATAGTGTGGATGATTTTACACTTTATAATAACATGAACGCTGATGATGTTAAACGTTTACAAAATTTCAAGAATCAAATGAATGTTGTCAAAACAACAACGTCGCATGATTGGCATCATTTGGCCCAGTTGTGTGTCGATTCTAACGAAACACCCCATGTGTCTATTAGTAAACTGTTGGTTCTCATGCCTAAGAGCAACAATGCTGTAAAAATCGATCATGTGCTTTGTCTGTGTGTGTATATAATAGGCATTTGTGTAGTAAAACTTTCAACAAAGAAACAGATTAATGTTTGCAAAGTGGTTGATACACTTGTTGAATACCTAGTTGAGAAAAATGTTGATGTGCAGTGAAGTGCAAAATAGTTACACCATAGAACCATGGCAGCAAAAAGCTGGTTGATTCCGGACAAGAAAAATACCCCACAGTTATAAAATAATTATAAATTCTATCACTCCCACATTTCATTAAGCCACACGAGTCTTGTATATTGTTTAACTAATACATATTGTGTTTTCCATACTGGAAGCAAAAAGTGTTACAAACATACCCGGTCTCCCCTAATTGTGCAGATTTTATAGAGAAACAGGAGGTTTAGACAGAGGTCTTCAGCCGGGCAAGTGAAGTGCAAAGTAGCCTATATATAAACTTCATTAAACTGCACAAGTCATATGGAAAATGTAGTACAAAACATTACGTTACTTCAAAAATCTTTTAAACAGTATGGATATGAGTTTAGACCTAAAGTGTAATAGATAACCGCAGTTCAAAGGCAACTGCGAGGTAAGCACAGGTAAAATATCCAAAATATCTTGAAAAAAGTTCTGCAGATATTTAATATTATATGTACATAACTATATTCTTCCAAAACAATGTACCGGACGTGCAAGTGTTCAAAGAACAAGTTCTCACAGGTTGTCATCAACTAGCGTGACGTTTTCCCCCATAGAAGCACAACACGTTTAACCCCTCGGACATTGCGCATATTTGGGGTTCAGTACTACACTTCAGACTTTTCAGTTCAGTTGTTATCTGGAATATTTACACATTTATTGCACAGTAGAAATGAATTTGTGCAGTGTAATATATAATGATTGGAAGATCATCTGAAGCTTTTCATCACTTTGACAAAGAACATAGTTTTAAAAGCATACCCCGGCATTTGGAGGAATTCAAGCTCGGTTCATGGGGCATATATGGAATATAAACTCATAAACTCCAGCTCATTTTATTTATTATTTACTATACTGTTTGTATATACTGTAGAAAATGTAAATATTGACTTCTTAAGTCGCTTCATTTTAGTGAAGATTGCAGAGGGATATTCTCAGGTGTAAAATGCAAATGTGGGCCATGTTTTGGCATTCCTTATGTAGAGAATTAAACAGCATCACACAGCATTCACTTAGTTCAAAATTCAGGATACATCCATCCACCCATTCTCATCCTCTTATCTGGGGCCCTGGTCGCGGGGCAGTAGCCTGAGCAAAGAGGCCCAGGTTTCCCTTTCCCCAGCCACCTCTTCTAGCTCTTCTGGGGGGGTGTCGAGGTGTTCCCAGGACATCTGAGAGATATAATCTCTCCCACGTGACCTGGGTCTCCTCCCTGTTGGACGTGTCCGGAGCGCAATATTTTAACTCTCCTGTTACGACCGGGAACATGATTATTAGAGGTGCTTATGGCGAGACACGGCAGGCAAATACATCGTTTTATCATGCGCCGGTCAATTTTGAGGTTTTAGGCTATTTTGATTCCGTAACATGTCTTATTTCAAGCTGATGGAAAGAAAATGTGCAAAATAAACATTAAAGTGTTTATTTATCTACACTTTATCTGGATGCGCCTGTAGATTTTTCATAAGTTCACGAAAAGTTAGCGTTCTTACGGAGCATGAACCGCCGCTCCAGTTATCTACCTGTCATCATCATGGGTATCGTTGTAAAACTCTCTCTCTCTCTCCTACACGAGTACATCTGCTCCATATATGATCATTTCCTTTCTAACGGCAATAGATCGTGAAAGAATAAAAGGGTGATTTAAACGCAAGCTTGACATCTCGTTGGCCGTGTCGATTTCTGAGAATGTGAAACCTGAGAGCGTCACGTGGTCACATGCGGTCACACTTTCTGGTTTAGCATTTCAGTATCTTTATAATATAAAAACGCCGAAAGTATTGCTTTTAACAGCTTCTCAGAAAAGACAACAATTGTCACTTGCGAGAAGAAGCAAGGTGAAACTTGCAAAAATCAATTAGATAATGAAATGCTTACACGCATTTAGACTTTAGATAGCAGGTCGGACCGAATGCGCCGCACAGCAAATCGCGTTTGAACTAATTAGTGGATTAATTTGTCCTAATTGTGTAGGCACAGGGCTTAAAATTAATATCAGACCACGGATTTTGCAGCAGTTTGTTTTAAGAGTGCAGTCTGTGTGAAAGAGATGGGTACCGCAAACCTGTATATACATATACGCGTCTTGGGACATGCAGGTTTACAAAAATAATACAGGTATGGGACAGGGTTGAGATAGAGACAGTTTTATATAATGACATTTAAATAATGTCAGTTTTACCCTACAGATTTTTTCTTTAGTGGTAGAATGGACAAAATATTAATAAAAGTGAATGAATACAATGTTTTGTGACTAAAGGTTTTAAACTCATACCTATGTTATGTAAAAGTAAAAAATAAATACACCAATTAAACGTGAGGAGATGAACAGGTAGTGATATCCTATACATTTAATTGTGTTGGTAAATGCAGGGTTGAGGCAGCAACAGGTATGGCCATTTCTACCTTTAGTGAAGGTGCCTCTGCTATGATGACTGATATGGAGAGGTTGTGGCTGCAGAGCCCAGTCTTACTGTCAATGTAATGAAGCTGATATGATCAGAGCACAGTCTTACTGTCAATGTAATGAACCTGATATGATCAGAGCACAGTCTTACTGTCAATGTAATGAACCTGATATGATCAGATCAGTCTTACTGTCAATGTAATGAACCTGATATGATCAGGTCAGTCTTACTGTCAATGTAATGAACCTGATATACTCAGAATATCAAAAGCAGAGGTTGTCGCATCTGAGACGTCTGCCAGCGTGAAACACAAGTGCAAACCTGAGCACAGCTAAAAAGCTGAAAACACATCATGAGGAAATGTGTGAGGGACATACATATGGAGCAGGGATGGATGACTAGGTTGTAAACAGGACTGGGGAACTATTGTGCAGGACAGACATACAACAATCTAAGGTAAAAGTTCTACAGGTTGCAGTGTGTGCGCTGTGATTGCGTTTTATTGAAGTTAAACTTAGTCATTACATTGCTCTGTTTTGCTGTTGTTTGTCCTTTTATTGTTGGGGATGCTCTAATGATATGATTAGATTGAGAGTAAGTAAACAGTTTTTTCTGATTTATAAAGTAATAAAGAGATATTGAGAATCTCAAAACAAGAATTTTGAACCTGACTTTATGCATTGTTTAGATTTCTGTTTTTGAAATAAATGCAAATGAACATATATTTAATTAGATAACGCCTAAGTTGCATATTTACACACAACATTTCAGAAAACTTGTAATTCTCTTAATGTCAATAATCAATGTGGTAAGTTTCATAGTGATTGCTAGATGACATTTTTACCCTATTCACCTGTAGTGTCTTACCTTAAACGAAGAGAATGTTTGGCCGCAATCATCTCAGTTACATATTGTTTGGTGAAAGGTGTGTTTGGAGGGTTTGGTTAATTTTGACTAGATATGCAAAACTCAATAGAAAAACAAGGAACGTGAGCTCATGTTCATGGTCAGGTTTCCTATGTAGAGTCACAGTAGAACGTGTGATTGATGATGGGCTACATATTAAGGGACCAAAAGATAAAGATTTAACAGCACAAAATAGCAACTATCCAGATCTCGATGTTCTTCACTGCTCGACGGTAAACAGCTCACTTTTAGAGGTTGTAATGAGGGTAGAATCTACTAACAAGGGCAATTACAGAGAATATCCGTGTACGATGATGTCTTAACCACTCCAGTCATCCTCTGTTTTCTGGGATGTCCAACTACATTCAGAGTTATTTACAACTGTAGGCTCTGCTATTACAGCCTCTGGCCTTAATGAAATCAAAGATGAAGTTCCATCTGCTTACATTTTTGACTGGCGAGTAGATAAGACAACTGACATTTTCATGTCATGCACAACAGTCTGATAATTTGTTATGTAAATACCGCAGGCCCAAACTTAGTAATGATTTGTGGATGTTTTATATTTCAGAACGACAAAATGTCCAATCTGTCTTTGGTGTTTTAAAATAACAGATGCAGCACTTTGTGATGTAAAAATGTGATGTACATTGTGACTACTGTCATGGCTCCCGCTAAAGGACTTTAAGATAAAGTTAAAGAAATTGCCCCAGAAGCAATTTTTGTGAACTGCTATGCACATAGATTAAACTTGGTGTTAAACTGGTGCACAATTCATGCCTCGGTCCAGTGTTTTATTTTTATTTTTTTGCAACTTTCTATGGGTTTGTCACATTTATTGATAAACCCACATTTACTGTTAAAGGACGGCCTTTCATAAGTCTTCAGGAAGTTCCCTGAAACTCTGCTACACAGTGGAGCTTCACATAACGGATATTAAGCACTATGACCCAACATGTATCATAGGCTCCTGCAGACTTTAGAAAGGATATGTTTTAAAAGAGTCGGGTGATTCCTGAGGAGATATTCCAACATTTGATAAAAAGTTATGGCAGTTTCTTTGATATAGGGAGACTGAAATCTGAGTTCCATGTTTTCAGAAAAAAAAAACAGTGAATAAAACAATATTAATCTTTTACATATATTTACATTGTTTTAAGATTGTCATTATAAACTTGATAGTTTAACAAGTTCTCTACATAAAATTTTAAAAGAGGTAATTTTAATGTTTATACAGTGTGGTTTAACTCGGTTGAGAATGATTCTTCATTGGTTCATCAGAGTTTGTTAATTGTTTGAAGTACGCTACTTTGAAGTAGGCATATTTGTGTGTGCGCTGTTCTGTGTGACTAGGGGAGTGTGTGACTAGGGGGCGCGTGTGTGTGACTAGGGGTGTGTGTGTGCGCTGTTCTGTTCAGGGGAGTGTGTGTGTGTCTGAGATCCTCCTGTTCTGTTCAGGGTGTGTGTTTGTGTGTATCTGAGATCCTCCTATCTTTTAGCGCTGGTCTGTGTGGACTAGGGGTATGTGCACGTGTTTGTTTATGTGTGTGTGTGTGTGTGTGTGTGTGTGTGTGTGTGTGTGTGTGTGTGTGTGTGACTACGGGTGTGTGTGTCTGAGATCCCTATCTTTTAGCGCTGGTCTGTGTGACTAGGGTTTGTGCGCTGTTCCGTTCAGGGTCTGTGTGTTTGTGTGTGTGTGTGTGTGTCGCAGGTGTCTAGGGTTATACGGCTCCGGTGAGTCAACATCAAAGAAGATCAAAATAATGATTTAAATAACCTTATCAAGCAAAATTTCAAAGCACAACTTAATACTCTTTGGTCGTCTTGACGTGATTAATGTGATGATGATGTCATGAGTTGGGGTGGGGTGGAGGGGCAGAGGGGGAGGAGGGGGGAGGGGTGGGGAGGGGTAGGGGGAGGGGGGTGGAGGGGGGGGGGGGTGGAGGGGGGGGGGTGGAGGGGGGGGGGGGGGGGGTCAACTAGAGGTCAAAGTCGTAAATCACTTTTTTTTTAAGTTTTGGAATATGCCGTCCTATAATCTCTCTCTGACTGGTCCTAGTGTATAAAAAAAAAATCACTGTTTACTATGTAGCTAGTAATAAAATATTAGTCAAAACTGTTACACAACAGTTTACATTTGAAAGAGATGACAACAGTGTGTGAAGTTTGAAGTACAACAGCTTTGCCAAGGGAAATACAGTTCCCATTTCTACCTTTACGGGTCACAGGGTAGAAACATTTGTGCATGTGAGAGGACTAAATAACCATAACTGAAAATCCAATTCATGTGAGACAGAACATGATTTTCAACCTACTACCAGTCATCTGATAGTCCGCAGGGTCACCACCGGTTGCCCCACTAACATGTATTACAGTTCTGGTGTAGACCTAATTTCTCTCAATTAGCTAATGCTTCCATATATGGGTGAACACATACCCATACATTTTCCATTTAACATTAGAAATACACACACAGACAGAGAAAAACAAATAGGAGCATCTGTTATGTGTCAACTCTGTGGACAGCAACATCCACTGTGGAGTCGTCGGGAGTAATCTGGAATAGAGGTTGTGTGTATTTGTATTTGTGTTCAGTTTAACATGGACTAGCTACTGTCCTGAGATTCACATCAATGTCTAAGAAGGATCACAATTAAATGAGAGAGACACAAGTCTTGATATCTCCCTAGAGTTCATACGGACATGCTCATGCAGTTGTATTTGAGACCAAGCACTTTAATTTATATCTGAAACCCTAGAAAACACTGCTCATCGACCACTTGGGGCATGCTTCTAGGCATCTAGTATTACTGTAATAGGTGAAATCATGCATTTTGCATGCATACTGTTTGCTCAAACAAAATGGTGGCATGTTTTGATGGAAAAGGAGACTGTTTATAGTGTTGGCAGGAAGCAGGATAAAGGTTAGTATACCAACATGGACACCCTTTCCTTACACACATTCATTCAGTCAAGCAGCAGAGTTGGAGATCCCGCCAAATGCCGATTCCCTGGACCCTGGTCTCCCACACTCTGTTCTGGTTCTGCTTCTGTCTCCATTTCAGGCTCTAATGGCTGTGTTGTGACCAGACTGTCAGAATTGCAGCAAACTGCACTCTAAAGTAAACATGACAGATCGAAGCAGTAAAGGAATCTCCCATTTAACAGCTGACAATTCCAACATGATTTTATTTGTCTCTGTAGCAGATGGTGATCTGGTGCCTGTGAGGCTGGTGTTTTTACAGGCTTGCTTTTAAAAGGTAGCTGAAACACACACACACACACGTCTCTGAGAGACACAGAGAGAGCGAGACTAAAAGTATCGTGAGCAGGTCAGACCCTGGATGGTATTTCCCCAAGAGCAATATGACCCAGCCAAAGCAAAAAGAAAGAAAGTACATTATAAACCCTCTACACACACACACACACACACCACACACACACACACACACACACACACACACACACACACACACACACACACACACACACACACACACACACACACACACATTTCCTTTTGACATTCAAAGAACTGGAGCACACAGTCCTCTCCCTATTAGCATCTGTCCTAAATGTCACAAACACAGGATTCTTTTATTTGCTTTTTAAGCACGTGTTTTTGCTCTGAGTGTACGTTTGTGTCTTTGAGCGGCATTCGAGAGAACAGTTTGGCCAAGTTGAGGCAGGTGGAGATTTTTGTATTTCGTATCCCATATCCACCGTGGAGAGCTGTTAAGTCATGTAACCGTGTCAAAGCAAGTGACCTCGCTGGATGTGATCTGACAGGGCAGAAGAAGAGCAAAGGTCTCAGAGGGGCAAGGGATGGGGGTGAATACGAGGATGTGTGTGTGTGTGTGTGCAGCCCCATGGAGAGAAGACTTCTCACAGTCTGACAACAGAAAGCATCACTACAGCACTCCTAACATACAATGGCTGCAGAAAGCACCTGTGCATGAAGGTGGAGGCAGAATGCTGTAGGTGGTGTCTGTGTGTAAATGCATGAAGGCTTCTGTTCTTACGGCTACTAGTTTTCACTCATTTTGAAAGGACAACAGACTCATATTAAACATACACACAGGTCTGTATAAGTAATCAGAACTTATAATCAGAACTTTACCTTGTTTGGCATCATGAAAGAACAAGCAGCCAGTGCATATTTAGCTTTTCCACAAGAATGAAAAATGCAATGACATTATAATATTTATGATAAATAATAGTAGTAAATAATTAAACTTGCCTCGTTTCTTAACAGAGGTTCAAATATACATTATGCAATACAATACAACAAGAAATAAAAGTTACTTAAGAAAGTGATGACGTTTATGGAATGATATGTTTCCAGTTGTACAAATAAAATGATAGTCCATTAAACAAAGCCTTTGATTATACAGTTCCTTGTGAAAGTATTCACCCCGCTTGACTTTTAACCTATTTTGTTTTATATATATATATATATATATATATATATACACACATACAGTATATATACACTCTCTCTCTCTCTCTCTCTCTCTCTCTCTCTCTCTCTCTCCCCGTTCACTTTATTAGGTACATCTGTACAACTGTTCATTAACGCAAATGTCGAATCAGCTGATTACATGACAGCAACTCAATGCATTTAGTCCTTGTATCAACTGTTCAGACTGGGGGTGGTGGTGCAATGGTGTGGGGGAAATTTTCCTGGCACACTTTGGGCCCATTAGTACCAACTGAGCATTAGTACTACCTGAGTATTTTTGCTGACCATGTCAATGCCTTTATGACCACAGTGTACGCATTCTCTGATGGATACTTCCAGTAGGATAACACCCCATGTCATAGAAAGACATGCATGGTAGGTTGATTGAAATTGCCTGTAGGTGTGAGGGTGTGTGCGTGTGTTTGTGTGTGTGTGTGTTGGCCATGTGATGGACTGGCGACCTGCCCATGTGTACCCTGCCTTCACCTGGAGATGCTGGGATTGGCTCCAGCACCTCCCCACCCCCCTCGTGTGCAGTCTAAGTGTCACATGATCACATGATCTGTCAGAATATACAGTTTTTCTGAAAGGCCCCAAAGACTGCAACACCATTCAGCAAGAGGCACCTCTAACAACACCACAAAGACCATGAAGATCTCTAAACAAGTCAGGATCAAAGTTGTTCAGAAGTACAGTTCAGGCTTGGGTTATAAACCAATCTTCAAACCTCTGATGATTCCCCAGAGCTCCATCAAATCCATTATGATCAAATGGAAATAACATGATACCACCACAGACCCGCCAAGAGAGGGCACAAACCAAAACTCTCAGACTGGGCAAGGAGGACATTAATCAGAGAGGCAACCCTGGTAACCCAAAGGTAACCATGAAGGTGGTGCAGTGCCCAACAGAGAGGATCTGTCCATATGGCCACAACAAGACATAATCTCCACAGAGCTGGGCTTTATGAAAGAGTGGCCAGAAAAAAAGCCTTCACTTACAGACAAAAATAGGAAGGCTCATTGAGAGTTTGCCAATAGGCATGTGTGAGACTCCCCAAATGTATGGAGGAAGGTGCTCTGGCCAGATAAGACCAAAATTGAAGGAAAATGCTATGTCTGGCAACCAACACATCTCATGAACACCAAGAACATCATTCCAACAGTAAAACATGGTGGTGTCAGCAGCATGCTGTGGGGATGTTTTTCAGCAGCAGGGACTGGGAAACTTGTCTGAATCGAGGGGAAGATGGATGCTGCTAAATACAGGCATGTTCACTCTGTGAGTGATTTGTGACTGGGACAGAAGTTCACCTTCCTACAGGACAATGAGCCAAAGCATATTGCTAAAGCAACACTCAAGTGGCTTAAGGGGAAACGTGTAAATGTATTGGAATGACCTAGTCAAAGCCCAGACCTTAATCCAGTTGACAATCTTTGGTCAGATATGAAGATTGCTGTTCACCAGCAGAAACCATCTTACTTGAAGGAGCTGGAGCAGTTTTTGCATTGAGGAATGGGCAGAAATCCAAGTGGCAAGATCACAGAGACTTGTCCAATGTGGCTTGCAGCTGAAATTACCGCAAAAGGTGATTATACAATGTACTGACTTTAAGGGGTGAATAGTAATGCACACTGAAGTTTTCTGTACTGTTGCGCAATTTGTTGTTTGGTTTTCACAATTAAAAGAAAATAAAAAATGTTCAAAATAGTAGGGATGCTATGTAATTGAAATGATGCAAACCCACAAATAATCCATTTTAATTCCAGGCTGTGAGACAGCAAAACACGAAAAATGCCAAGGGGATGAATACTTTCACAAGGCACCACGGACGTAGTTTTGGGGGGGGGACGGGGGGGACATGTCCCCCCCACTTTTTCAAAAGCCGGTTTTGGTCCCCCCCAGTTTTTACAGTTAAAACCAAATATTTAAGTAGCGACGAAGTCATGTCCCCCCCACTTTTTAACGGTTAAAAAAACAATATCCAAATAGCGACAAATCTAGCACTAGGATCATGCAGCTCCGAGCTCCCCCCCCCCCCCCCCCCCCCCCCCGCTCAACAGTTCGCCACCCCAGGTTGTGTCCCCCCCACTTATGAAATCAAAACTACGTCCATGCAAGGCACTGTACTCCATGGGTGTTGTGCAGTGCTCTAGAGTGCTTTAGATCTGAGAGTTTACCACTCCATGTCCACTTGTACACTTGTAAATACTACAGCTCTATTATAGATCTACTCAGGTGTACTGGTAAGAACCCTGGAGAAACTCTGTCTTCTGTACATTTATCTTCCTCCTTTCATGTCTCTCATTCTTCCAATTTTATGCCTTAATTCTTAATGTCAACATATTTCTTCCTTAATTCTCTCTCTCTCTCTCTCTCTCTCTCTCTCTCTCTCTCTCTCCCTCCTTCTTTTCTGTATACACCAAGCCAACATGCCCATAAAACAACCAACCACCTCTTCCCTCACACACACCTGAGGGTAAAATAATAAGGCAGAGGCTCTCTCCTGGCTGTTCGAAGGCTCTGTAGGGCCTGGATTAGAGTAGCTGAGGGCAAGGTAGGTGTGTGGGGGTGAGAGAGTTAGCTGAATCCCACACGGATTGTGTCATAAACAGACTTATATGAAACATGACTGAGATCAGAGAGGGCAGTGACATGCCGTGATCTGTGGGAGAACAGGACAGCCTTTTTCAATGTGAGGAGCAAAGAGATATCACCCACACAACCTTCCCTCTCTCCCTCCGTTAGAAAGGAAACATGTAATACACTCCCATCTTACCCTACAATTATCTGTGTATATATTTGAACTTCATTTATAAGTGTGTATGATTGAGATGGCATACATGACTAGGACTGGCCAAAGCTGATGTTTGTATATGTGTGTGTGTGTGTGTGTGTGTGTGTGTGTGTGTGTGTGTGTGTGTGTGTGTGTGTATGTGCATGTATTGGATGTTTGGCTGGTGTAGCTGAATGGTGACAATTGTGTGTGTGTGTGTGTGTGTGTGTGTGTGTGTGTGTGTGTGTGTGTGTGTGTGTGTGTGTGTGTGTGTGTGTGTGTGTGTGTGTGTATTGGATGTTTGACTGGTGTAGCTGAATGGTGACAATTTGTGTGTGTGTGTGTGTGTGTGTGTGTATTGGATGTTTGACTGGTGTAGCTGAATGGTGACAATTGTGTGTGTGTGTGTGTGTGTGTGTGTGTATGCATGCAGGATATGTGTGTGGCAGAAGCTAGAGTCCTGGCAGACAGATGTAACTTTCCTGCCTGTCTCTTCACGCTCTTCACACCATTGCAAAGAAACCAGCCAACCATAACCTCAACCCTGACTGCAAAGAGAGAGAGAGAGAGAGAGAGAGAGAGAGAGAGAGAGAGAGAGAGAGAGAGTGAGAGGTAGATAGAGAGAGAGAGATGGATAGATAGGGAGAGAGAGACAGAGAGAGACAGACACAAAGCCTGAGAGAGAGACAGATAGAGAGAGGTAGATAGGGAGAAAAGAGAGAGAGAGAGAGAGAGAGAGAGAGAGAGGGATAGAGAGAGAGAGGTAGATAGGGAGAGAAGAGAGAGAGAGAGAGAGAGATAGAGAGAGATAGGTAGATAGGCAGAGAACAGAAAAAGAGAGGCTGTGTGTGCACGATGCCCCCAAGGGTTTGCTCTCTCATCTCCCCCCTCTGACAAGCAGGAAAGCCCTATTGGTCACACGTGAGTCCGCTGGCCCACTGGCTTTGAAGGGGGCACTCGGCTTTTAGCCAGCACGATGGCTTCATCTGCAGAATGTCCCCCACAAACAGACAGCACTTTGAGCATTCCACTCAGGAATACACAAGCCACCAGCTGCCTCTCCGCACAGCTCTGAGGTAGCAGGTATGCAGGAACCAAGCCAATCCAATCACTTTTCAATTACGCAGTCCTGCTGAAAGAAACACACGTGCAGTGATTAGTTAGTGGGATTTGAGTGTGTTTTATATGTTGTTAGCGCCGCTTTAGCTGATAAACCTCAGTGAGGGAAAATTAATTACAGGCTGATAGAATTTGACACGCAAGGCTGATGGGAATTGTGTGTAAAAAAGTGTTTTTTTATTAATTTGTTACATATTTAAACAAGTGTGGTGGCCGTTATAAGGAAACCTGGTGCAATAAATCATACGGAGAACACAACCACTCAGCATTCAGCAGCACAGTGTACGACCTATACATCACAGAACCACAATCCGACAGTGAGAGATTCAGAGAGAATGAGAGAGAGAGAAACACACAAAAAATGCAACACTGAACCGTCAGCCACTGCATTCTGCACATATTCACATACACATTTATGGAGAGATTCTTGCCAGACTCAGTCCCGACCCAGACAGGGGGGAGGTGTCAATGTCGATAAGTAAGGGGGGGTCTGATTTACTGATTTTCTCTTTGCAGTATGTGCGTGTGTGTTCACAGGCATGCATGTGCATTTTGTGTGTGTGTGTGTGTGTATGTGTGTGTGCGTGCGTGTTCACACACATATGATTTGGCTGGGCTGCAGTTGATTGAAGATGTCTGCCCAGGGATCTGACTGCAGCCCCGTGTCTGGAGCATGCTGGGATTGATTAAGCTGTCCCTGCTGCTCTCCAGACCCACCCACCCCACCCCACCCCAGCCCACCTGTCAGCCACTGGAGTTATGGCATCATCAGACCCCTTATAAGACCCTCCATTGTTTTGAAATGAAAGAACATCAATTTCCTGAGCAGCGCTGCCAGCAACATGATTTGTGGCTGCTATTATTCTTAGAAAGTGCCGTGGAAAATAGCGAACGAAACCCGATTCGGAGAGTCTCGGCGGCGGCATCGCCAGAGACGCACCGAACCCTCGTGCAGCAGCCTACTTCGGGTCTCACGGCCCCCGTCACACCGATCTGGAGCTGCAGGAAACGGCTGCTTCTCTGTTCCAGCGTGGCATCGGCTTTGCTCAGTTTATGCCTTCCTGATTTATCATCACGGTTGCCATCGCTTGCAGAATCCAGTGACACAGGAAACCAAGCGGAAAGGTTGACGCCTGTGTGTTATTCATTTGCATGTGCAGCTTTTCAGGTGCAAATTCCAGTTTTTCTTTGTCTTTTTTAAAAGAACATCAACCAACACATCCATGCTGACCTGGCGTTGAGGATGTGTCCCCAGCCTACACTTTGCCCACGAATTTGATGGGCTTTAGAATCATCACTCTGACAATGAGGGACGTCCCACTGGGGAATTGGAGTTTGGAGAGCAGGACTCTGTCGTTTGGTCTCTCTCGGAGTCACTGCTTATTTATCCCTGCTGTGGGGGGAGGGGGGGAGTTGGCGTGCCACAATGCCACGTCCAAGTGTGAGAGTTATCAGCTGGGTGCAGTCCTCACTCACCTGAGCTGAAGCATTCAGCTCCCCCTCACGCCCCTTCTCCCCACGCTCCTCTCTCCCCAGCCACCCCACCCTCCCCTCTCACCTGGCCCCCACGCTCCCTTATCCCCTCCGTTCCACCCCCAGCCACACAATCCAGGCTGCTTGCTCCAGATAAACATTACTCTTTGGCACAGGCGCTCCACAGCGGCCCGGCTGGATTAATGCGGGCCTGGGCTCAGAAGTGCAGAGAGACGAGAAGAATGAACCATTGTGCCACCGTGCGCCGTGCCACCCCCTCCTTACCGCTTACTGATGCTACTGTTGTGCACATTGATTAATTTTCTGGAGTTGGGTGAGCGTATGTGTATTAGGTTGCAGTGTATGTGTGTGTGTGTGTGTGTGTGTGGGGGGGGGGGGGGGGGGCATCCAGTTTGCCTCTTCCGTGTCTCTGGACTGGAGGTTATTAACAAACTTAATTATATTGCCTGGTCAGAGGGAATGGTTCTCCTAAACAATGCAAAATAATGCCAGCACTTCTTCCTGATCACACCACCATGCGGTAGCTAGAAATGCAGTATTTGGAGATGGACGGATAACAGTTTAAAATAATTTGCTGAGATTCACGTGGCACAACTTCAGTCACACTTGTAGAGTTACGCCACAGGACGGAAAGAATGAGTAGTCGGTCGTTTTTCTTCCAGAGTTGCCTTTGTGGTTTCTTGAACCTTGTGTCACACTGTGCATAATGTGATTTAGATTCTGGGGGCAAAGATACTGATTCTGTGGGCTGGAAAAAACTTGGTAACTCCACCTGTCCTCCTCCTTACACCCCCCCCCCCCCCCTTTCTGCTGTGTGCTCGGTATAATTGATCTCTACTGATTAGAAAAGTTATTCTTGTGGAGAGAAATGGAGCTGCCAGAGGATGTAATTTCACAAGTCAGTTGTTTACGTTGAGTCTCTTATTAGAAACTAAAACAGCAAATGCTGTTTTCTGACCAGGACCTTGTAGCATGTCTTCCCAAAGGCAAAAAGAAAAGTACAATTGAGCAAACTCGGCTGAGTGTGTGTGTGAGCATTGTTAGCAAATGGTGAACACAGATGGCCTGATGACCCAAATGTAAGTTATTTCAATAATGGAGGAAATCTCCAAATGCACGCCAGACTCCATGTGCTGGTCATACTGAGGACCAATGCACCAAATTCCTGGTAAATTCCTGCCTTACACTGAACCACGTCAATATTAAAATGTTAGGAAAGGTAAATTCACCTCTGTCCAAGCTTCCAACAGTAACGAATGGAGACTGTGTGTCAAGACTGAGAATATATTTATTGTATGTGAATGTTTGAGATTGCTTTTCATAATTTTTTACTTCTAACTACACAATATGTATGCATAGAATTAGAGACGCCCTCCTGATATTCTGGTGATCTCTTGATTAGAATTGTGATTCAGGTTCACCTGGACAGGTTCAGGGGAAAAAGGAAGCATATCAACCATTTTGTAAATATTTGTTAGTATAGAAGTCTAACAAAGGGTTAGAAACTGGACAAATAAGAGCAATTTGGGTGATGGAGCAATAACTGGAGCAACTGTGACAGATACCAGGTAGTCACTCCTGTTTCTGTTCTGCTTTAACATTTAGTGATGATCATTTAAATGCAGAACTCATACACAGCTCGTTTACACCACTTTTAATTACCCAAACACGGAAGCCAAGTTAACCACTGGAAAAATCAAAAGCCTTCTAACACTCGTCAAATATGAAGGCAAATATAGCTTGGAATTGCTTGATTGGCTGTCTTCCAGCAGTACCAACTATCATAGCACATTCGTAAAAGCTCTTTAAGTCTCTCACTTTGAATTAATAAGCAGCTCCTAGTGCATGTAAATTTAGAGTGAATTTTATTCTGCTTGTCTGCTCGTCATGCTGTGCTAGCTGATTGGTACTGACAGAAGAGCTGCGCTGATGTAGGCTTTCTGCTTCATGTGGAAGAACAGAAGGCCAAAGGAGTGTGACAGGGCAGGCGTCATTCCTGACACGCTACTGCCACTGAACGGTAAAGTGGCTATCTATAATGAGAAACATAAATTGGATTTGTTCAGGAAAATGTATTTGAGAGACGGTGGCTGAGTGATGAGACGTGGACATATGGAAACAATAAGAATCAATTACTGTAGTGTAGATTTCTTAGATTGAGCACCGCACCACTTATAAATATTGAGCTTCTCATTGGAATAATCATCTCTCTTTGTACTAGCCTGCGTGTAGAGGGGTTTCAGTACCTAACCTCTGTTTAACCCACATTTCTGTTACTGCGCCTTTCAGGAATCTCCCCTACTGGGGAACAAACGGCTTGTAGAAGAAAATTAAATTTTAAAGGACTCCTCCCCGGAAATCTTTCATTGTTGATTTAATTATTTCTTCCCAAGCATTCCCCAGACCCAGGTTCTAACATCTCTAACTGTCCAACACACATACACATGCACCGATCCTCTGGGGTGGCCAATAGTGGATGAGCACACATGCACGCACACACATGCACGCACACACATGCACATACGCATACACACAAACAGTCCAAAATGACTGTAAGCAGGTCAAACCTCAGCTCGTGGTTCCCTGGAGCAGGGACTACGTTTCAATCAAGTCCTGCTGTGGCAAACCCAGGGACATTATTATTTGGGTAGTGGGAATTGCCAAAATATTTTAATCTACATTGTGTTTCACCCTAAGTGTTTTAAATATGGCATGTATACCTTTGGGGAGCAGCACCTGTTGGAACACTGTACTATTAGAAACCTAAAAATTCATGATGTACTGTATTTATAGAAACTAGAAAACATACAACTGCATAATGAGGTGACATCATGGCCTGATCCTCATCTGTTTAGCTCAGTAGAAAAAAAATGAAAAAAAAAACCCACCTCATTGCTGGGCTCCATAGGAAATGTCTCCTATGGAGAACAACTGTTAAAGGAGAACCATTTTCAATCAGAAGCACAGTTCAGGACATCATACTGTGCATCTGGCTGTAAGAGCTTGCCTGTTCTTTCCTGCTCTGCTGCCCAGAGCCTGGACCAGACATGCACTGGTGTGCCCGCCTCTCTGTCTCATGTCATGTGGCCCCAGAGCTCATGTTTTCATTATGGTGTTCGTGCAGCTGTCCACTGCTCTGTCTATCAGCACTGCAAAACCACCTCTGTGCATCAGCATCTTGTACATTTGTGGTTCTGTACCAATTGTATAATGCTGCTAATGACACACAAACAATAATTTAGCGCTTGAACAGAAACATGTTTCTGATGATTATGTTGCCCCAGGTATCTTACACGTATCTAGCTTAAGGTCTGGTTTGTCATGGGATCAGAATCTTGTACTAAAAGTGATTTTCCCAGCATGCAATGCAAGGTATTTTCATGCAGCACATTTATAACACACATGATGGAAAGAGTAGGTGTTGGGGGTGGAGGGTATTTTAAATAGCTAAAACCATTACATCATTATATTTGCATTAGCTAGTTTCAAACGGACTATGAAAATCATTCAGTGCTCTGGCAGTAACTGAGCTGATGTGTGCAGTGAAGGTTTAACCTTGTGGACTATGACGTTGATCCTCATTATCATCCATATTATCTGTCCCACTTTCTCCATGTGGAACAGCAAGCTGAATCCCTTCCAGAGAGTAAGAACTGACCCCTGACACCTGGTGCATGGGCAAAGTTCAATACACACAAACCGTAACTAAACACAACAGCTAAGAGGCCAGCTATACCAAGTTTACACAGGACAATGTTCATAAAAACAAACTGGCCATTTTGTGAACTTGGATATTGAAATCTAAAGGAAACCCCACTGTTACATATCTGTTTTTGCTGTGTGACTACTAACATTCCACTGAAAAACAAGCTGTGAGTGATTCAAACCACATCACCAGCTTTCAGGTGCCAACCAGCACTGGAGCCAAAAACGAGTGCAAACATTGCAGTGAAGCTCTGACATCTGGTGGCTACTCAGACCGGGCCTTTGTCAAAACAGTCCAGACGAAACAACACATGGACAAGCAGAAGGGAGACAATGCAGAAACAATACCATCATCACCATGCAGCTGTAGTCTTGGAAAAACTCAGGATTCTCTACAAATTTTATATTTCAAACCCAATAACATAAGGCAGAAATCCATGCACACAGACCACATACTAAACCATGTGAAGAAGACAGAACAGTACATTAAATTCACAGTGTCAGATTCCTCTGGTCACTACTAAGCAGCCCAACTAATATCTAAAGATGAATATACAACCAATGGACACAGCAGCAAACTAAAGACCTTCATCATGAGCAATAAAGATGATCGGTGTAAAGGAGGAGTGAAGAGTGGAGTGAAGAGTGAGGTGGGAGTAGTGTAGAGTGAAGAGTGAGGCTTGAGGAGTAAAGAGTGAGAAGTGAAGAGTGAGGAGCACCATAGATATCACACTGAATTGAAGTTATCAAGGAGGAGAGTGAGTTTATGACATCACAGTTTCACACTGATTGAACCTTGAAACTTTCACACCAATTTATACCTGTAGGCTTCAGTAACCATCATGCGATCTAAAGTGTCCCATAATATCACAGGTATGAATCGCTTGTAGAGATATAAAAGATGTGGAATTTTCCACCACTCGTAAGAATTAGGCCCTTCGGCCCTGCCTTAAACTTCTTCACAAATGTATTATACCAGCCACCTCAACACAATATAATTTGCATATCATGTGACATGTGTGCCTTGAATCATGTGTGTGGTATGTATTAGTTCAGTTCAATTTATCATTTATCATTTTAGAGTCTGTGCAGATACAGGTGTGTGTATGTGTGTAAATTTGCATGTCCTTAGAAAACCCATTTTCAGTAGTAGGACTGCGGAAGGTCTGTTCAGCTGTGGTAAAAAACCTGCTGTTCTTTTTGTTATCAGCATGCCTCAGTGCACAGGCCAGTGTGTATGAGGGTTTTGTTCCATACACAGTGATCTCTCACACACTCTGTGTTAACATTCAGCTCGAGTAGAAGACAGCAGGGTAAGCACTGTTTAACATTCAGACATAAGTGCAGTACCTGTTGTTTATTCCCATAGTCACAAAGGCAGCACACTTAAGTGCGTGTGCGTGTGTGTGTGTGTGTGTGTGTGTGTGTGTGTGTGTGTGTGTGTGTGTGTGTGTGTGTGTGTGTGTGTGTGTGTGTGTATGTGTGTGCATGGATGTGTCTTTCACCTTATGAATCAGCTTAGAAGCAGGCTATTACAAGTCTTGGTCATCTACAGTATATCTGTGTTAACTCACTTAGTGCCCAGCATATATTAGGACTGATAAAGCAAACAACTGAACAAACAATCTAATCAAAGAACTGCTGAGACACACACAAACAAATACAGAAATTAATCATTCCTGCAATCCTTTTCTGTGCAGTATCATTACACATAAGTACACTCACTGAATACACACACTGAGGAAGACACCCAGTACTTACACCGATAGTCATAACATTCATGCAAACAATTCCTGAGCAGGTCCTTTAGACCTTAAACCAGCACTGAATTATTTCAGTTAGTCACCCTTGTCTGTAATACATTAAGCAGTGCATGTCCTGGTGATCGGGACTGTATTCTAGTTAAATGAGTTGTTGGTAATTTGATATTTTTTGTAAAATAATAGTTGTCTCTTTCTGTGCCAAGACAAATAACAACTTAAAACATGGGAGTACACACACACACACACACACACACACACACACATTTCTACAGAACGCTGGAGCTGGCGCCAGTAGCCACCCACCACTGCAGACGTACTGTTGTATCTCAGGATCAAGCCATGTGAGCCCCACAGGAGTGGGGCCCAGGCAGAGCCCGTTTGAGGAAGGGCTGATCTCTCACAGCGAAGATGAGTGGGAGACAAGCAGGGAACATGAGCGAGATGCAGACTGTAGACCTGTGGATTAGATTTATGGATGGGTCCTCAAAACAGTATAATGGTATATTTGATCATCAGAATCTAAGATGGTTAAATATGCCATTATACAGAGAGAGAGAGAGAGAGTAAGAGAGAGAAAGAGATTGAATTGAGCCCGCGGCCCACACACAGGGAAGACATCATCAAACAGGGTTGAGGGACACTTGGTATGAGAGAATTGCATTATGGTTCCTTCCTCCTGGGTGTTTCTGTTGGAAGGCAGGGAGGACTGGTGAGACTTGATGGGGATTTAAACAGCACTTAAGGGAGATCAACACATTGAAAACCCAGAACACACAAACCTACACAATCCTCTCAAAGTGTAAATATTACCCCCACACCCCACCCCTCATACTCACACAATGTACTGTTGTAGCTGTATAAGGCAAAAAGATGAAGGTTGTATGATGGTGTGACTGTCAACCACAGCACACATCCTTGGCATAAGAACACTGTTGGTGACAGACATCACTGTCTTAAGCAACATTCAGCAGGGACTGTTTACTCCCTAAGCTTCACAATAAAAAAGACTTTTAAAGGGTGCACATGAAAACCGGAGGTCTTGCACATTAAAACCGCAGGTTTTGTACTGCTAAATTAACTAATCCAGTGGTAACCTTTCCTTCTGTGCACAACATGCCACTGCACATCTGCCACTGCACATCAATGCACAAAGTGTTCAATTACAATCCTGCTTTTACTCTGTATTCTGGGAGAAAGTTCCCCAAATAGGGAGATTCCTTGTTGTTTGGTTCCTGTTGATTAATGAAGCCCCCAACTCCCTTGACACAGTTCCACTCCCATACCTGTTACATGTGACACTAGGGACCCATTACCTCCACTGGAGAACACCGCCATACATAATAACTTCTGCTGATAAGTCATTCATTTAGCCGCGGCTTCCCACAGAGAATCGGGGTGTGGGGGGTGGATGAAATACAACAAAGAGACACAAGGAGATCATGATCCCATGCTGCTAAAGCCTGTTCCTGTTCACCTGTAGTATATTCTACAGAGCACCGCACAAGACACAAACTCAAGCTGCGCAATGCTGAGTTCCTGAAGGACTGTAAGTTGGACCTATGTGAGTCCAGCATGTAGCAAAGCCCTGAGAAAGGAGCCCAGGCTGTGGTATTGAGCGCATACAATGCTGACTGCCGAAAAAAAAGCTAGTCCAGCGTATTCTGTGCTTTTACCTCTTACCAGAGTTAAACACTCCACCAGTGACTGGAACACCCAGAGGGGCTACAGCGGAGCCTAGACTATGGTCTGTAACTGTATAATTAAACAGGCTGGTGAACTCTAATCCAGGCCAGACTGACAAAAACAAAATAATTTTTATTTTGAATGATTGTTAATCCTATTCCCATTGTTAGATTATATTTATCCTCCAAGTGCCAGCTTTTCACATCAGCCTCTGAAATAGAGGATTAGTGTGGAGATTTTTAAGCACTGCCCGATCAGCTGCTCCGCTTATACTGGTCGGTTTATTATCAAGTCTATGCTGACTTCCACACGATCAGCTCCATGGTAAAAGGATTTAGTGACAGTATAACTGAACCCAGCCTCAAGTCAACAAGCTGAAACTCGAGGCTGAACAGGCCATCATTCAAAGATGAACATGCTTTAACTCAAACCTCTACGTGATTTAACTCAGAGCGGAACCAACTTACTTCAGAGGAGCTGCAGTGCTCCCCAAGAGGCGTGGGGGGGTGGTGATAAAATCTCTGTGACAAAACCCATGAATGTGAAACCCAGAAAACAGAGGCCATGTACCTTCAGCAGAGGGATGGGTATTTCATGTCCAGCTCCTAAAAAAATTAATGGAAATGAAATTAAACAAAACCTGCTGGGTTCTTTCCAATCTGCAGTTTACAATGTAGCCATTTCCTGTTCCCCCTTTCCACATTTTCTGTGTCTGTGATTAAATGAGAGGTGTAGAGTTGAGACACATGTACAGATTATTAATACATGTTCAGTGTGATTCATGAGAATATAAATATAATTCAGAGAGCTAAGACACAACTACCTGCTTTACTGCTTTGTATTGTTTACACAGATGCACACGCACGCACACACACACACACACATACACACACACACACACACACACAGCCCATAGCAGTCCCTGAAACAGAGCGACATACCTAGTTTTTGGTACAGCAGCGCTGGAGGTGTTTTGTTTGTGTCCCACTATAGAATTAAACAGCCTATGGACAAGTGCTGTAGATACGACGTATAATGCCATGGCAGCCCGTTTACGTCACCCTCTCTACTCACACTCATATTTACGTTGGCAAGGAAAGCCACATTATATATATCTCACTATCTCTATCCCACTATATATTGTTGTTATATGCAAGAATGTAAACACATGAACATATGGACACACACAAACACACACACACACACACACACATACACACACACACACACACACACACACACACACACACACACACAGTTACACAAATGCGCACATACGCATCTTTAAAGACAGAAAGAAATGTCTGGCAACATAAATGGTTTGACATGCTATAACACTAATATCCTAACTAAACAACGTTATCATAGAGACCATTAGAGCCTTTTAATTATGATCAACATCAAGCCCTAAACAGCACTTGTGTGTGTGTGTGTGTGTGTGTGTGTGTGTGTTTGTGTGTGTGTGTGTTTTGCATACTTGTGTGTGGGCATATATATGTGTGCCTGTGTTGGGTTTAATGAGGTTTGTGATTAGACTGGTGAAACCATTATTGCCTCTGGGAGAAAGCCCATTAGGCTCTGCCCAGCAGGGCCGATCTGATCTAACTATCTGAGCCTAAAACTGTGCGGTTCCCTGCGCTCGCCGCCTCCGTCCAGTCCACCTGGTCCCCAGAGATCCTCTAAGCCATTCGCATTAGAGCCGAGACACATTAGAAATGTTGAGCTGTGTCCTGCTTCCTCTCAGCTCCCCGTGATTGTAATTAGTACTCATAGTGAGCTGCAGATAAACAGACCTTATCAGGAGCAGCAAACTCTGTGTATGCTCTATACACAAACAGGCAAACCACCAACAGCCTGCAAACTCCTCTCATCTAACTCTTCTCATCTAACCCCTCTCCACTAACCCCTCTCCACTAACCCCTCTCCTCTAACCCCTCTCCTCTAACCCCTCTCATCTAACCCCTCTCCTCTAACCCCTCTCCACTAACCCCTCTCCTCTAACCCCTCTCATCTAACCCCTTTCATCTTACCCCTCTCCTCTAACCCCTCTCTACTAACCCCTCTCATCTAACCCCTCTCCACTAACCCTTATACACTAATCCCTCTCCACTAACCACTCTCATCTAACCCCTCTCCTCTAGCCCCTCTCCACTAACCCCTCTCCTCTAACCCCTCTCATCTAACCCCTCTCCTCTAACCCCTTTCATCTTACCCCTCTCCTCTAACCCCTCTCTACTAACCCCTCTCATCTAACCCCTCTCCACTAACCCTTATACACTAATCCCTCTCCACTAAACCACTCTCATCTAACCCTTCTCCTCTAACCCCTCTCATCTAACCCCTTTCATCTTACCCCTCTCCTCTAACCCCTCTCCACTAACCCCTCTCATCTAACCCCTCTCCACTAACCCTTTTACACTAACCCCTCTCATCTAACCCCTCTCCACTAACCCTTTTACACTAACCCCTCTCCTCTAACCCCTTTCATCTTACCCCTCTCCTCTAACCACTCTCCTCCAACCCCTCTCCTCTAACCACTCTCCTCTAACCCCTCTCCACTAACCCCTCTCCTCTAACCCCTCTCCTCTAACCCCTCTCCTCTAACCCCTCTCCTCTAACCACTCTCCTCTAACCCCTCTCATCTAACCCCTCTCATCTAACCCCTCTCCACTAACCCCTCTCATCTAACCCCTCTCCTCTAACCCCTCTCCTCTAACCCCTCTCCTCTAACCACTCTCCTCTAACCACTCTCCTCTAACCCCTCTCCTCTAACCCCTCTCCACTAACCCCTCTCCTCTAACCCCTCTCCTCTAACCCCTCTCCACTAACCCCTCTCCTCTAACCACTCTCCTCTAACCCCTCTCCTCTAACCCCTCTCCTCTAACCCCTCTCCCCTAACCACTCTCCTCTAACCCCTCTCATCTAACCCCTCTCCTCTAACCCCTCTCCTCTAACCCCTCTCATCTAACCCCTCTCCACTAACCCCTCTCCCCTAACCACTCTCCTCTAACCCCTCTCATCTAACCCCTCTCCTCTAACCCCTCTCCTCTAACCCCTCTCCACTAACCCCTCTCCTCTAACCACTCTCCTCTAACCCCTCTCCTCTAACCCCTCTCCTCTAACCCCTCTCCCCTAACCACTCTCCTCTAACCCCTCTCCTCTAACCCCTCTCCCCTAACCACTCTCCTCTAACCCCTCTCCTCTAACCCCTCTCCCCTAACCACTCTCCTCTAACCCCTCTCCTCTAACCCCTCTCCTCTAACCCTTATCTTCTGCCCCCACCCCCACCTGCCACTTTAAACTTTAGACAAAACTTCATTTCCTTTCTATTTTATCTCTGGTACGCGTTCAAGTAGCGGCGCGTGCGTCGAGGATGAAGAACATGCTCTCAACCACTCGCACTCGTTAAGGAAGAAGCATCGACAAGCATACTGTGCTACAGAGGTCGTTAGGACTTTGCTGCGATACTGCAAGTTGTAACTGTGGCTCTCAATCCTCATTTAAACTTGAGAGTGTGGGTTAGACACCTCTTAGTGCCGCCAGACAGGGAGGGGTGAGGAGAGAGACAAACACTGGGACAGAGAGGAGCAGCTCTCTCACTCAGGGGCAGTCCCTCTGACACAGATGTCCACATGAAGAGGATCCTCTGCCCTCTCTCATCAGCTCTGATTGGCTTGCAGGATGTGTGTGTTATATCCAGAGGACAGAGTTAGCGTGTGGATTATGTATGAGGAATGGGGCGGGGCAGCAGGGTTTAATGTCTAATATATGCAGGAAAATGAGGTTTGGAGAAACAGAAGGGCACACAGTTGGTTGGCTGTGTGAAGAATATGCATAGGTATATGCTTTATATAGTAAAGCATTGCCCTTCAGAAATGTAATTGCATAAACACACACACACACATACGTAGTGAGAAACAGTATGTATGCATAAACATAAATGGAATTTCATTAAAAAAAAAACAGCTGACTGTGAAGGTATCATTAAACTGATTTTTAACTCTGGCTTGTCGGCATGACAACCTAACATTTTTGATACCTTCTTAAGATGTTCCCTTTTTGTCTTACTTGACAGCAATTACAGAAAACAAACTGAGGACAAAGAACAAACTGGTCAATAACCATAAGAGCATCATAAATGTGTTATTTTGAGTCTTTCTTTTGGTCGCAATACTTTGACATTTTCAGTCTTCTCCAGTGACTTCCATATTGATTCGTATGGCATGTGCTCCCTGGGAGTCTTAGTCTTGTGTTCTCCTCAGGCTAGTCTTGAACTTGATTTTTGGTTTAGCTCATAATAAAGGACGGCCGAGCTGCTTCTTGGGTAATAAATGAACTGCGTGGTACATGCCAGAGTGTCCATAAAACCGAAGATGTAACATGAGGCACATAGGATGTGATCAAGTGAAAACAGAGTACAGTCAATTTTAGGTGGAACCTGAGAAATGTCACAAATGGAGGACAAATCATCAGTCTATGTCAAACAAGACCGACAAGCATTAAAAGGCAAACTATGAGAGGGTCTAATTACAGTGAGAGATATGGAATGTGGCACAGAAAGACTAGACTCTAAAGGAAACTGTGCTACAGGTGTAAGTGCTCTGGGGTGAGCAGCTGTCGACACTCCATCGTTTACACATCGTGGTTGAGATTTACTGGACATAAAATGGATTTCCTGAAATCATCATAGTAACTTGTGCTGTGAGAAATTTATCATCATTCGTTCAGACTTCTAGTTTTTATCTGTAAGGACCTGTGATACTATTCTGTGATAGAGAGTTTGAATTTTGGCAATTAAAATCCATGTAATTCCTTAGAGAGATGAGCAGAGGTCTAAATGGAGTGAGAGGAAGAGTTGAAGCAGGGTTCTTACTGTATAGTATCAACTTTCTTGTTATAGCCTACAACTGAACTGGAGTAACCTTCCAATTTTAGAATTAAAAAACAAGCGTAATTCAAATTCAAGTCAGTCATTTTATATTAGCAACTCAAACAGCCACATAGGCATAACAAGATGAAAATTGCTGCTGTCAGTCAGCCCTATTTTGTGCCATTCATGAGGAATGCCACTAATTCAATTAATGGCTTCGAATTCTACAGTAAAACTGCACCAACCCAAGGCATCTTTGTCTGGTTTCAATGTTGTTGAAAATACAAACTGACTTGAGATTGTCTGTATGTATTCACGCGCTACAATTGTCACATTAACATTAGAATCAACACAACAGTTGTGCCATATCTTATAATGGTCATAAAATCGAAAATGTGTGTATATGTGTATGTGTTTGGTTGTGTGTGTGTGTGTGTGTGTGTGTGTGTGTGTGTGTGTGTGCATTACAAGCACAAGGATACTGACTCTCCCAGAACATATCTGCATGGTCTCTGTGCATTCATATGCTTGGGTTAGAAGTCAGCTTAGCTTTGGCTTTAAGGTTAAATGGAAACAGTTTAACAGGTCAGATATTCTCAAAGGACCTGACAGTCTGACAGTCTGGGATGTGTATCAATAGTATGTGCGTGCTTCTGTCTGTGTTTGTGTGGGCGTCAGCAGGTTTTATCTGTCTGACTGAAATCTGATATTGACCAGAGCCAGAAGGCTCTAGAACAAGGTTATTCCTTTTTCTTCCTGTATTTCTCTCCCTTACTGTTTTCTAGAGAGCTTTTTGTCCAGGAGTGTCCTTGGATCAATTGAAACATTCTCTGGAGCTCACTAAAAGTGAAGTGTGTGTGTGTGTGTGTGTGTGTGTGTGTGTGTGTGTGTGTGTGTGTGTGTGTGTGTGTGTGTGTATGTGTGTATGTGTGTGCATGCTAGATGGGAAAGTACTATTGATTTCTGTGAGAGGACCTCGATTGAGGAGTTTGCAGTGACATGTTCCTCTCATTGACGTCCTGATGGAAACGCAGGTGAGGACAAGTGTTAGACAACAACTAGCAGCAAACACAAGGCTACCTCACTCCAAAAATACCTCACTCCAAGCCTACCTCACTCCAAGTATACGTCAAGCACCCAGACTGGTGCTTAAAGGAGCTTCTGCTGCAAATTTAATGGCTGTCATTTAGAGCTTCATAAGACAAAAACGTCAAGTAGGGGGCTTAGAAAAGTTACAACACAGTTGGGAGAGTTAGATAGTGCCAAGATTCACTAAAACATCGTTCTCCTCCTCAATGTAAGATTAGCTTAGATTTGAAAACAAAGGTTTCAAGATCACACATGCACACGCAATGCTGTGTCTCACATATCCTATGTGCTGTCCATGTTAGTTCTTCGGTCTGCCTTTGCTAAATCACAAATGAAGTAGCACCCTCCTCTGAATACATTAAGTACATAAACATTAGAATATTACCATAAACTAGAAGTTTCACTAAGCTGACAATCAAATTTGGAGGGTTCCTGCACCCTTAACCTCCACAAAAATTAAGGGTTGACTGTAATTAGCCTTTTCCTTTTCCAATTTTTACAATTTTTTCCCCATTTTGTTCTTTTGAACTTCTGGCATGCATCTGTGAAATGTAGGTTATACTGCAATTTAGTATATAGACTAGAGATGGTGATAGGTATCCAAGGAGCCATTATCCAACTAACCCTGATATAATGTTAGCTCACATATCTAGGAGTAGGTCAACTGTCAGCCTGCACTGTGTGCAGTTAGCAGAGGTGGGTATTTCAGGTTCTCACCAAGATTTTGCTCGAGCTTGCTGGATTGTGTTGATTCCACTAATTTTATCTGGCTTGCACTAATTAGAAAATCTTGCAAGCTTGAGCAAAATCCTGGTGAGGACTTTTACTTTCTGAACCTGGAATGCCCACCTCTGGCAGTTAGGGGATGAAATCTGTTTAATAAGGGGTGGTCAATAACCAGGGAATGAATAAAAGAGCATGGGGTTCATGGCATCCACCAAATCAAGAAAATGACATCATGGCAAACCTGAAGCATGCTAAATACATTTGATGGCCATCATGTCTTGGCACCAGTGTGAATTATGAGTCTGTTCCTAACACAATAATCCTAACTTGACTATTTTATGTCCTTATAACAGTGAAACGGACAAGACAGGACACAAGCGCATACCATAGCAAACTTTATTTGTAGCATTACCCAGGTCTGGGTAAAACTCTCAGGCAATGAAATACAAGAATTAAAAGAACTCAAAAACTAAGGAAATACATTGGGACCATAGAGGGGACCAATTTTGCTCATGTTCAGTGTTGCTATTTTTTTGGGGGAGGGGGGGGGGGGTCCTACATTATTAGATTTATATGAAGCATTTTGTTGGCCATGCTGGGTCATTAAGCTTCTCACCCCGATGAGCCCAGGGTTCCTAGGTAGCCCTTTCTACTCTAGCCAAGCTGACTGGTAGGAGGGCAGTGCGGATTGTGTTACAAGATTGAGTGATCATGTATCAAAGGAAAAGGATTGCAATTCCAATGAGGCTTTTCATACAGAAAAGTGGTGTCTGTGGGAAAGAGTTACTCCAACTGTCATGTACTTTGGGCTTTGGAACTTACATGCATTTTTTTGCATGCACAATAAGGTTAATACATTAACAAATGAAAAAAAAAATTGGAAAATCATGTCCCCTTCCCTAATAGAAATAAAACATCAGAGCAGATAGTCACTAGGACAGTGCAAACAGAACAGTGTCATGTCTTCCAGAAAGATTAGGCATGCAGTGTGAGGATGCCTAACCTCATGCTGAATTGTGGAGTTTTTTAATTGAACATAAGTTACTGCAAATTGTATATTAAAAAAAACCACAAGACAACTTTTTAGAAGTTTCTCCAGAAAGAGAATGAAAGCTTACTTTTCATAATATTCATAAAGATAATAAAGCAGTAATAATAAAAGTAAACATCAATGCTTGTGTAGTTTGTCACCCTGCCACCCCCCCCCCCCCCTTTATTTTTGTTTTTGTTCATATATGCTAATTACAAAATACACATAGACTAAACCCTAGAACTTACCTGGGCTCACTCATGGTAGTGTTAACAGGGATGTAAATCCAAGGTTTTTCCACTTCCTTCTCGCAACTCACAAATAGTCACAGATTACTCATTTACTGTTGACCTCTTTGACCGCTTCATGGAAGTGGACAATACTCAAACTCGCCAGAATCTGTGAGACTGCTGCTGGGATTATGGCAGCTGTGGCCAGACTTAAGTGCGTGATGCAGGTTAGAAGACTCTCCTTGCTCTCTGACTACTCCATGACGCAGCCACAGGGTGACTCAGAACTGGCTCCCCAAACTCAGTCAAAGAGGACTCTACTCTTACAGAGATTATATAATCTCTGTAAGAGAGCAATGTTGCCACTCCCTGTTTACTGTACTGTTATCTGCTAATGGCTGCACATCACCTCCCTGGTTGTCTTCCCTGTTGTCTGAATCTGAACACGGCCTTATCACAGTACCTTATCTGTGGTATCTGCTTTTTGGTCACAAATTGTAAATGCTTAAATGAATTTGGTAAAATTGGTCAATTGTGACTACTAAGGCATTCTCATGATTATTGCTGGTCAAGCACAGTGAGGTCAACAGCAAAGACTTGTCAAGAAATGGTGTCATGGGTTTCTTGGGCTGTGGTATCTTAGTTAACACGTTGCATTCTTTAATCTACTTGGTCACATCCTCTTGCATGCCCACCCAAATATATCTGTTCCTCACCAAGTGTAGGGTCTATCTAATGCCCTGATGGTCCATAGAATCAAGGACATACTCTAACACTTGCTTCTTCAAGCTGTCAAGCAGAAGCTGAAAAAGTTTACCATGTCAGTCATCATCAACCACCCTATATAGTAACCCTATAAGTACCCAGATGCTGTCCCAGTGCTTTATCAATGATAAAACAGGTTTAGGCAATAATTTACACTCTTTACCACTAGGCTTCCTGTTTTGACCCCACAGTTTTTTCAATAAACCTAATACTGGGTACTGCTGCTGGAAAATAAGTCCTCGTTGGAATAACCTGGGAGGGTTGGTGTGTTGCCCTGATTCAGACCACTAATCTCACACACACCAGCTTCAAGGGCCTGGATTTGCCTGAGCTTTCAGCTTTGAAGACCTGCCGTGACCAGTGATGAGTCAAGGGCCTTGCCTCGATTAATCAGACTGCACATTGCCACACGTCTGTCGAGTTCTGCATCCTCTGAGACAGGCTCGAGCTTCCCTGCAAACAGCTGCCTGGAGAGTGTCCTGCTCCGACCTGGATGATACTGGATGTCAAAATCAAATGTGGACAACTATGCAATCCATCTCTGCTCAATCACCCCAAACTTGCCTGTTTTTAAATAATATAAATGATTATTGTTAGTAGTTACAATGAACTTGGAACCCAGCATGTAGCTGCGGGATGTTTCTGCTATCGCCTTTTGCAAGAAATTCCAGTTTTGTGTTGATGCCATTCTGTTATTCTTTTCTGCATTCCTCAGTCTACTTGCATGTGCAATGACTTGCTTGACATCTCCTTGTTGCTGGAAGAGAGCAACTCTAAGCCCATTGCTACTTGCCTCAGTCTCCACTAGGAATGTTATGATACCACAAATTTATTAGTCAGTACCAATACCACTAAAATTCCACGCTTCTTGATACCAATAACAATAACATTTCACGTTACAAACATTTTGACAAAACTCACTTTAAACTGTTTACAGCTCTGGAATTCTGTCTTTGAACTGAACAAACAAAATTTCTGGTGTCTCCTTTAGCAACAAATTTTTTCAGACACTGTTTGCAAAATGGTTGTGTGCTGTCCATTATTTGACCCTGATCGTTGGACTCAAATGCAAAATATTTCTATACAAAACATACTTTAAAAAAATATTTCTATAAAAAAATACGACATTTTTTTTCAAACTTTTCGCAGCAGACCTGTTGCTTCTCCTGCTTTTGTCAACGTCATTCCTCGTGTTTATGTTGGTGGTGTTGTTTCAGTTTTCATGGCTTATTAGCATGCAGGCTTATTAGCATGTTATGCTGTCCTCGTCTGGTCTGGGAGAGCTGTGAAACCTTCAATATGTTCAATACCACAGCAAACAAGAACCGTATTTTTGGTATCGACTTGGCACCAAAGCATCGGTTCTTGTGACATCTCTAGTCCACAACATGAAAGGTAGTAGGCTATACCACCAGTATAGCCTCAAGATGGGAGCACTAGTTACCTTATCTTTAAGACTCTTAAATAAATTACCTGTAATAACTATAGAGGCCAAGACATTACCTCAGATCTTTTATGGTAGATGGTTCTAGACATGTGATATGTGATGGCCGATGTGATGGCCCAAACATGTGATGGCCCAGACCTTCACCCCTGATTGAAGAAAATGATATTTCTCTAACTTTACTTTGAAGCCAATCTGCTTCAAGTTTCTACAAGTGCTTGTGGAATGCCTGTGAATACACTAAAATATCCAGATATACAAGCATATTCTGAGAGATCAAGAAATTCAAAGTGGTTTGCATAAGCCTCTGAAAAGTCGCTGGTCCATTACAAACCCTCAAATTCATCTGAAGAAATCCATGTAGACGAAAAGATGCTGCAAAAGCCTATCACACTCTTCCTGTAGGTCTGTAGTTGGGAATGTAACCACTGGTCTGTAGTTGAGAAGGTAACCACTGGTCTGTAGTTGGGAAGTACTGCACCTCCCACAGAGCATCAAAACTTTCATTTATACAGGGCAGGGGAACACATCCTTTTTGGTCCTAAGATTTAACTTCTGGTAGTCTACACACATCTTTATATTACCATGGTTTGCCATAGCAGTGGTTGTATAGTGTAACAGGTTCATCATCAACTAAATGAATTCCATGCTTGACCTTGTAAGAGTAGCCAAGCTGCAAATCTTCAGCTGCAAATATATCAGAGTACTTAGCCGTTAGTACTTTTAACTTAACACTAGCAGCAATATCAACTTTGTCTATAATTACTTACTGTGCTCTTCACCCACCTCAAATGTCACTTCAGCGTCAGCTGCAATCCACTGGTCACTATTCATGCACTGATAGAATATCCATGGGATGGGATGTATGGGATGAGAGCCACACATCTTCTAATGAGAGACTGAACACCTGTTCAGAAAATGTGCTACTATGAGAATCAACAAGCATGAAAATGACTACGAGGCCTCCCGATAGTGTTGTTTTAAGACATTCAAACAGTAGTGATTGGTCACTACAGGCACTTTTAGAGGTCCTCTTTGATGTGATGGTGACTACAGATACTATGGGTATGTAGTCAATAGAGGTGTATTCAACTATGGATTTTCATAGTCAAATTTGATTAGTCAGATTTTCCCTTTAGTTGACTAATAGTCGAATCAGGGGTTTTTTTTTTATCTAGAGCACCTTAAACGGGATCCCGTTCTCATTCAGGACTTTTTTCCACTTCAAAGTAAAAACCTAAATCACTCAGATAAATGAATAAACATGGTAGCTTGGCTTTATTCAGCTTTTATTTATTTACTTATTTATTTTTTAATGAAACGTTAGAGAACATTAACCGTCAGTGCGCAGTGCGCATATCGAACTCTCAGACAAGCACTGTGCAAAATGTCAAAAATATTTTGAATAAAATATGCCTGCCTGAAAATATTTTTAAAAATTGCCACACAACAGCAAAAAAATTATAAGGAAAGGTTCAAGTAACGGGGTTTAAAAAGCAAACAACAAAAAAATTTTATAGGCCTACTTGCCGAGACGCACCGCGACGAGACGAGACGACTTGACCGAAACGACAAACGGTTTTTTTCGCCTTATGCGTTTTAAATGGTATGCCATGTTGGTTGTTGTCGTGCGAAATTTAAGATGTTGATGACATAACTTGCAATTTACTTTGTTTGATTAATCTTTATCTTTTTCAAAATACTTTTGAAGTTTTTAGTAGCTATTATAATCTCGGCAGATGTAGCGTGTTCAGCTCCGCTCATTTGGATTGTGCAACTGCAGGGTGTGATTTATTAATGTGTAGTAAGGAAGATGCCTATTGTTAATGCGCACACATCATTTTAAAATATTTATTAACAGAAATTAGGATGATTATATTTGACAAAAGGCTACATATAACGAAAACAAAGACATTTATGTAACAACTAATGCTTAGCAGCATCCTTGGGCACCCCCATGCAGTTAGTATGGTACATTCGACTATGACGTTCATAGTCGACTAGGAGGTATAGTCGACTATAGTCGAATCAGCGACTATTGCAGGTCACCCCTAGTAGTCAATACATCTTCTAGACACCTGTAAAAGGTTCTGGCTTTCAGTACACTTCTGCATTTTCTGGAAAATGTCCCTCCAGTCAGAATCCAATTTCCCTCCTAAACTAGTATTATAAACAAGTTGTTTACATTGACTGATAATATTTATGCCCAGAATACATAGCACAGACTACAGAATGCCAAGGGGGTCCTTAACCACTAAGAAATCACAACTGGATATCTTATGGCCCATTGCTTTAACCTGTTGTTCTACTTACCCAAGGTATTGTGTATTGAACCGACCTGTTAACGTAAGCCAACCAGTAGTAGACAACATATCTTTATTGTCTCCATTGTAATGCAATTACCGAGATATTGCTCAGTAATATCTACCACATATGATAACATGCTGTAATAATTGATAATGGTAGGGTTTTGCAGCAGCTGAGTCCATAGAGTTCCCCCAGACTGTCTGATTCACACCAACTGGGGGACCTAATTTCCCTGGGAGCTGGAAGACACTGGCTTTACATTTCTTACACCCTATTTCTGGAGGCAGTTCTTTGCTGTTTGCCCAAAAACTTCACATTTGAAACAGACTGTCCTCCATGTACTTTCATTGTGACTTCAGTCTGCTAGCAGTACTACTTGCACCTCCTTTCTGTACTATAGGATCTTTTGCTTTTTGGGTTAATTTATCTATGGTATGGATTGCACTGCTACCACTTAAAGGACATCCTCCAGAGTGGTTTTAGTCCTTGCTCCTTAAACCCTTGGTGGTTTGCTGACATGCTCGTGCGTCATAATCGATGTTGTTATTAATATCTCTATGTAAAGAAATCACAGCAACGTGGTTCTAATATACAGTTGGTGAAGAACAATGGTTTCTTGAATACGCCAGTAGCAGCTGAGATAACAATTTAATGCCACTGTTCCTCTGGCCTGAAGTTCTTGACACTGTCACAATGTTGATCTTCATAGCTCTGATGTGGTATCACCTTCATTGTCTCCTGTTAAATGCCAACCTGATCATCAACACTACCATGCTTGACTCAACTTGAATGCAACAAAAAAATATTAGTTCCTCTTGGAATATCCCCACTTCTGGTACCACAATTTGTGGTTGGAGGACATTTCAGACTCTAGTGGGTCAGTCCCCTTTTTAAAAAAAATATTTGAGAAAATGCATGTAGATTAAACTCTGAAACTTAACTGGACTCACTTATGGTAGAGTGTTAAAAATTATATAATCCAAGATTCATCACTGCTTTCTCGCAACTTACCAAATATCAGCTCATGGGAGTCAATGTGTATCTTGCTCTTCCTTCTTATGGTACAGGTTAATCCTACTTGCAATAGCGATGCCACCTTGTTGGTCGTAAAGGTTCCTCGATCTATTTGCTAAACCATATTTGAGTACAAATATCACCTGGTTACATTTGCATGACACTTCTGACAAACAGTGGGATTTTATCTTTAACCCTGGACATCAAATCCAAAAAAACTGCAATACTGATGATGTAATGAAGTCAGATCAATGTTTAGGTATCAAGGTATCATGAATTATATCCATGTTGTACTTGTTCACAAAATGGAACCAATGTACAGTATTTTAGATTTTAAAGAGAGAAGTTTTTCATCTCATTTGTACACTTGCATGAAAAAAAAAATGATAAAAATGTGGCTCAATTGAATGGTTTCAATGAAACTGCTTTATTTGTCTTGATTGTGAACATCATTCATTTGGCATTTGTGTGCACATGCGTGTATGTGTGTGTGTGTGCGTGTGAGTGTGTGTGTGGGGGGGGGAATGGTGCAAAAGAGAGAGAAATAAAAGAACACACAGAGAAAACAAAATAGAGGCACTTCCTTGTTGTAATGAGCTGGTGACCTCTGCAGGATCATTCCTTTCTCTCCTTTAATTAGGTTCCAAATGTCAAGACACAAGCATTTCTTGTGCATAAGTCTTTGTGTGTGTGTGGGCAGTAACTTTGGCACTGCTCAGTCTACAGAAGCAGTTGCTTGACCCACACTACAATTAAAAGTTAGAATGTGGATGCGAGGAATGTTCTCAAGAGACGTGCTCTCAGTGTCAGGGCTGGCTCGGATGCCACACCATCTACCTCCACTAGGGGCACCCGAGTCAGCCCTAGACTACATCCACGCAATCAGCAATGATCCATCTCACCTGTTGCCATGGCTTCTTAAGGAAGCTTTTGGAGACGGATCATTGCTGATTCGTTTTGGTTATGCCGGTACGTTCTCAGCCCTTTCTCTTGTCTCATTCTCAAGTTAAAGGTGTCTGGCCACCTTATTCTTTCTCTCTCTTGTTCTCTCCTCTTCTCCCTCTTGTTCTTTTACTTATTCGAGTATTTATCTCCTGCGCCACTCTCTGGCCTATCTCAAGTTTTCCTCCAGCTATCTCTCTTCCTATCAGTTACCCTTTTATTTTGGGAAGGGTTTTGTTTTGTTGTGGCGTTCGCCTGCGGCCAGTCTTCCCCTGGCGTCCTTAGTTCCTTTGTCACGCGTCAAAGTTATTCCGCGTTCTTCCTCTCCCGTGTGTTCATGGTTTTGTTTATTTATACGCGTCGAGTCTTCCGCGTCCTTTTAGTTTCATTTGCACGCGTTGAGTTTATTCTGCGTCCTTTAAGTTTCGTTTTTATGTTTGCCTGTGTGCATGTTTTCGTGTGCACACAGTTTGGGTTTGCTGGCTTTATCTCCTGCCTGCTTCATACGGCGCTTGGGTCTATCTTTCTCTACATTTTCTGACGCGGTGTGTGCCGATCGTACACCCGTCGTCACACTCAGACTGCTGTTACTTACGATAGTCTCCTTTCTCACTGCAGCTACTCCATCCTGTATAACTTCGTAAAATTAACATTCCGTTGTCCTATAAATTGTAATCGGGATGTCCTGTCTGTACATCTATGTATGCTTTACCTGAGGTTTACAACAGCTGCAGCAGCTAGACAAGCTAAGAAATTATAAAAGCGTGTAGTGGGGTGCTTTCTTATTTTAGTGAACTGTTTTCAGAATATGTCTGCTCCAAATATTAATTCTACATATTGGTTGAAATTCTAAAAGCATACATTTTTCTTTTCCTTGCAGTTAGGCATATTAGCTGATACCCCCATAATGTCGATACTGACATTCAACTCTTTGCTCAGAAAAAAGGGAATGAGAACATGGGTCATTACTGTCAGCCTTGGAGGCTAGACTCCCTGTGCGTACCCGATGCCGCCCGATACTACTCTAATGATCATTTCAAATGAGGGAAATTCACTTCTGACCCTGAGGCTAACTGCTGTTTGAATCACATGGAAGGCAGAAGCAACAGCTCGAATTAGGAGATATTGAAATACCTGAGGGGTTCAGGTTTACGAGAAAAATACCTCCTCCACCCTTAAATAAATAAATAAATACAATAAAATACAACTATTTCCAATATAGTTTATCAGGCCAGAGCTTATGCTATGGGGTCAATTCACACTGCAAAAAAAAAAAGTGTACTTTGCCCTGAACTCAAACATAAAAGCAAATCACTATACCACAGCAGTAATTACAGATCTCCACAGCAGTAAGTCTACATTTAATATGCTGGCTAGCAATCTAGGCTGTAGAACCACAGGGACCTTAGACTGAATGAGTGTCTTTTTGTCCATTCTGTTACACTTTATTACATCAGCTCAAGATGTGGGTCACTGTGTGGTAATGGTAGGCCAGCTTTTGCATTAATGGATAACCATTAAGCGGACATTACCTCTACCTCTATTACACCTGTACACACAGAAAACCTACAACTGGACACAAACACACATATAATGCAGATTATTCTTCTCAACCTATGATTTTTCAGACATTGCAGTCAGAATCGAATTAATTCAAGATTCACACAGAAACCTTTGATATCGTAAATATACTGCAATTTAGTTTTTATTCTCAGTCAAAAATCTTCCAGCTCAGAGAGGCAGAGGCAAACGTCTGTGGAGTGACATGTTCAGTGTTTCCCTGAAAGGGATGTGAGTCCTGCAGTAATGACAATATGCCGTTATCTTGCTACAATGTTCATCTTTCAAGAAAGGAAAAGAATATGAGGGGGAAGTCGAAAAGAGAATTGTATCCATGCATGTGTTTGTGTGTGTCTATAACTGTAAATAGCGTGAACCATTAGTATGTGATTCATTATAATTCTGTCTATAGTTGTGATAATGGAGCTCGTGAATGCTAATGATCAAAGAGACACTGCACTCCATAATGCATTTTGTACATGCAAAAGCACACATACATGTGCATGCTCACAAACACACATACACTTACAGTACTGTATAGTCCTGGTGCTATTTTTCATGGGTTTCCACTGAAGCTTGCACTAATATACTGTATGTTTAATCAACCCTCAGCTTAACTTCAGTACCCAAAGAAAGTTCTTTATGTTTTTTTTTAAAAATGGCCTCTTACTTTTAAAATGTTTTAAAGTTTTAATTTCTTTGACTGTGGGTATATTTGACCTGAAAGAGTGTCTGAGGGTAATCAGGAGTAATGAGAGAGATGGTGAGGAGAAAGGAAGTGGTGGAAGAATGAGGAAAGATGTAGAAGAGACAAATCAAGAAAGGAAAAGATGAAGGGCTTAGAGGCAGGGAAGCCAGAGTACCCTCTCCCTGGGGATGAGACACTCTTTACTGTGCCATAAAAAAGAAACGAAAGAAAAAGGGAAAAAATGAACAGCAGTCCTGTGGCTCAGACTGCAGCTGGCAGCCAGCCATGACCAAATATGCAAATGCACAACAGAAAACAGGGCATCTACTCACACTGCTTTTCTTGGATCCACACACACACACACACACACATGTTCACAGGTGCCTTACAACATACTAACTGAGCTAATACACTTTCCGTGCCCCCTAAAACAAGAGTAGTGTCTCCGTGGCTAAGTACAGATCAATGAGTGGACTCTAAGGGGAGTGCAGCTCATGTTAATTTGACACTAACCTTCACCGTCATAAAATATCTCATTTATTATAGTCAATAGCACAGCAGCCTTAGCACGAGTTCAGCCTTAGGGCTAATATGGAAATGTATGTCTGTTGTATTCTGTATCTGTGTTTCTGCCTGTCTGTTTCTGGGTATATGAGTGTATATGTCTATCTACACATGATCAGTAATAAAACTAAAAAGCCCCCCCACCCCCCACCCCTCTCTTTCTGTCTCTGCCTGCAGACATATTCTGTTGCCTTCCTGCTTCACTGCCCAAGAGAATTCTGATAATTCTGGGTAGATTCCACACAATTCTAAAAGAGGCCAGAGCATATCAGCAGAAAACTGGATTTCTAGGTGAGGATGGACAGATCAGATCAATGGATGTGTAACGTAACCAACAGTGTAAGTGGATGAAGATAAATGCCGGGAAAGGAAGTTACTAGGAAATGAAATAAATGTCAAAGTCAAAGCTCAAACTGATTCACCCTATATACATTATACAAACGTTAGTAATGTCAGTTTAAGAAGTCTGTTTCCATGGTGTTTCTTCTTTGGAGACGGTGTCTTTTTTCTCCAATACCGTGTTCTGAACGCACGATTTACCGTGGAATGTTGTGCATGGCTGCTTCAGAATCAATCAAGCCTAAACTTCCTCTATATTCTCTCTCTCTCTCTCTCTCTCTCTCTCTCTCTCTCTCTCTCTCTCTCTCTCTCTCTCTCTCTCTCTCACACACACACACACACACACGCACAAAAAGACAACTTCATATTCCAAAAAATACTCTTACTTCCATCATAAGCTCACTTACAATAAAATAAATGCATTCCATTTTTTCCCTAGAGACTCAGCATTATGCAAAAAATGCAGGTCCCTTCTTTACAGCCTCTATTCCATATCTGTTTCCTCTACACGAATGGAAGCATCGTGCCATATCTTTTCTTAAAGACACACATCCTCACGTACACACCATGCCAAAAGCAGAATAAAACATTACTTGGATATTGAAGTCCAGAGGTGGACGTCCAGAGAAAGAAGAGAATGAGAGAGAGAGAGAGAGAGATAAAGGTAGAGAGAGGGGGAAGTCCTGTCAGCTGTGAATATGAAGTGGCATCATCTGAGGCATAATTTTGTGTCTGAGTGTGAGGGAGAAAGAGAGTGTGTGTGTGTGTGGGGGGGGGGGGGCACAGGCGTGGTCCTCAGAAAGCAGATAAGGACTGATGGATGGTTGCCTGTCTCCATGATAAACTTCATCTCTTTCTATAGTAGGGCAGATTTATAAAGTACAGATTTGTCACTTTATCGTTTCTTTATTTTTTTTGTAATCAGGGGTCTTGTGGGCGTCACTGTCCTCCTACTCTGTTTACTGCTTATAAGGATGTAAGCGTGTCCCTGAGGCAGGATACAGAATGACACGCTGGCGTTTACACACATCTATAATTCATCTCTACAGTAAAGCCAAAACAAGCCTACAGAGATCATAGCAGGCACGAGCATGTACACACGTGCCCAAACAGCACACTCACGTACACACATATGAGTGATGCGCCTTGTGTTTCAACTGATGTTTCCATTGTACTGGAAATACCAGAGGATATATCTTTTCTGATCGTTTATGACAAAAATATGGTCAAAATAAGGGAATAAATTGTAAAAAATTCACATACTCGCACACATCAAAACCTTCTAATTGCTCATTGGCAATTGTTAAGTTAAAAGTCAGGCCCTCTTCCCTACATTATGGAAAACTCATGTTTAGAAAACACGAGACTGGTGATACAGATGTCCTGGAGATATTTTCAGTTGTGTCTGTTCTGATAGGAAATAGTAAGTGTTGCCCATTACAGTACCCACGAGCAGGGAGCTGGACAACCCTAAATGACATTCTTACAGGTATAATAAAGGTGATATTCATTGTGCATGAAAATAGCTAATTATAGAAAGACCATAGAAAGCTCAGTGTTTGTCAGAATTGCAAGCAGTTTGAGACTAAAGCTAGAGGAGGAATCAGAAATGTCAAGAATTACCTTCGCTTTTAGTGCAGTGGAAATTGTATTGCAAAGAATTAGGTTCATACTGTTAGAAAATGTTCACCATAGAGTTACATTTCTTGAAAAAACATTTCTCGTTCCTTAAACAGACACATTCTTGAAAGGAAGGAGAGGCTGTCAAGGACTCCCCATAGACTTTATTTAGTTTCAATGTAATGTTTAAGTTAAACAGTTGAAATGAGTATGTGTTTTTTGTAGTTTATTTATGTTAGAGATGCCTTATTGTTTTCAGTGATATTCATTTAGTTATCCTCCCACTATAATCCCCAATAGTTCAATTCCACTCTTCTGCTTGTTGCTTTATATGAGTCTTTTAAAAGATTCTACCATTTAATAAAGAACAATTTCCTCAAGCAGAAATGGCACTCGCACATTCCTTCGTCCCAGTGCTACATTGGTGCCAGACGTGGGATGTCACTGCTGAGCCTGAAAAAACTGAGCAGCACATCAACAAACTCGAAGGTGAACACAGCCTGGGGGAAGTGGTCAAGTGTCCTGCCCTCCCCTGCTGGACAGGTTCAGTCAAGCGATAGCGATAGCAGACCGGGGAAGGCTAACAGCGCAGCAGTGCTCAGAAAGAGATGACGACAGTGTGGAGCTTGCTGTTGCTGGAGGAGCCGAGGAGGAACTCAACATGGAAATGACATGCTGAGTGCCCCCCGAGCGAAGTGGTGGAGGAGTGATTGGTGTGCAGGAAGAGGGAACACCACACCAATCACTGCAGTGAAACTGAATCCACAGGCAAAGAGAGTAGAACTGCCCAGTAAGAGGCAGGCAGCCTCTGGACAAAGCAGCACTGATGCCACAGCTAGGAAGATCAGCTGCCACCATGGACTTTGGGTCCATGTGTGCAGTGTAGAGAGGATACCTTTTCACTGCCCTGACTGACTGGCTCTCTCACACCAAGAATGGCACACCTAATGCCTGGGAACCGATGGCCATCTAACTCAAGTCTGTTATCAGCTGCAGAGTGGACATGAGAGGAAATAAGTGGGACGCTGTCTTGGTGGGGACACCATGTTTTCACCAAGTACATAGGTTTTCAATCATTATGCAGGATGTGTGCTTGGCTTGGATTTTATCGTAGCAGCAGGGGTCATGCTCAACCTCAGGACGGAAACGCCGGGATGAAAGAGGAAACAAATGAAGCTGTCCACAACAGTGAGCAGCAGAGAAAAGGTGGAGAGGCAAGGCTCTCTAAAAGTCTGGCCTTTGTTTCCCATAGGATAAGCTGCTGGATCTGAAAGAGCTGAATCTTCAGCGTCAGAGCCAAAACCATGGACACGAGCTGCACTCTCGTCAGCTCAGAAAACACAGCGGATAACAGAGACAGTGGAAGGACGTATTTTTCTGCATGGACTATCAATGCCATTTAGTGCCATTAGTAAGCCTAATTTGTAAAAACAAGCAAAATGGGATAAAATTAATGAGCAGAATAGGGGAATTATAAATAAATGACACACAAAGTGGGCAAAACATCTCTTTAGTCAAACTAAACGTAATATGATTAAGCTAAACATATACACAAATCAGCCACTTAACAACATTAACACATTAATTAAATAATGTCCGCAGGGAGACACACCACATCACGTGTTGGGAGTTCTCACGGTGTTCCTGTCTGATTTCCCATTGGCCACCCGCCTACAGTCCATCACTCCTTTCGTCCGGCTCCCGCTACTCTCCACGCGTTCTGTTCTCCATGGTGATGCTGTTGCTGATGAGCGTGCTGCTCATGTGTGCTGCACCCCCCGGAGATCCACCGACCAACTCTGACGCTGCGTGTTCAGTTCCTCCAAGAGCTGACAACTTCACCCACGGAAAACGGAGGCGACACTGCCTGGGAGCCTCGACTCCCCACATCCACTCCCCCATTGCCACGGCTGACAGCTTCACTCGCCTTCTTCCCCGGTTCAGCGTTTCTTACATGAGATTGGCCACCACAAAGAGATCCAAACCAAGTGTGCACGCACCCTGTATAGGCACGAGCCAGAACTCATGCTTTCAACTTAGACCCCCCCGCTCACCAAGTACGACCAGGAACCACGCCTCTCACGTCTACTCGCCCGTCAGTGACAGGACCTGAGTTGGACTGTGATCAAGCAGCAGCCCCTGTGAGCCTGTGTCAGTGAGGGCAGTGAGATGCTCTCCACCTGCACTGCACTCAACCAGAGCTTCTGACAACAGCTGGTCGTCCTAACTGTGGCATTGATGCTACGGGTTGTTCCTTCCAGAGGCTCTTAGTCCCTCATTGAGCGGTCCTGCTGTTTCAAAGCCTTGACTGGCGTGGTGTACCTTTAGAGCCACTCTGCCATGTAGCACGGTGTCATTTGCTGCAGTGTCTTTACACCGAAGCCTAGCTTCCACTCTTTCTGCCTCCGCAATGGGGGTCTGTCAGTGCAGAGTTGCATGTGCCTCCTCACTCAGAGGCCTATGGTCAACACCGTTAGGATGTCATGTTGCTATGGCAGTAGGTTGACTAGCACCTGCAGTCCGTTTTACTTCAACGCTGCCACCATCCAGCCACGATACCAGATGGCCACTCGCAAAGTCCCAAGATGACCTTGCTGTGGCATGGAAGACGGATGCTTGCCGTCATCTCCTGCCAGCTGTCTTTGGGTTTCCTGATGCACCACTTCATCTCCCCCAGTTCAACAGCTGCATCCCACATATGACACCAGTGTAGTGTCGGCATGGAGCAAGAGTCAGTAGAAAGACATGAACAGTGTCTTAATTGCAATGACAAAGCCTTCAACAAGGATCACACACAGCAAAGAAAATGGGTCCATGCTACATCTGGAACACAACTAATTGTTTAATTGTTGATTGATGCATTGATGGGAGTCTTTGGCGTGCTCCTATCCACTCTCACATTGGCCACCCAAATACAATCCAGTAGCAGAAGGCACAATATTTAACAAATACTTCTGATTAAATTGAGATATTTCCAAATGTTCGCAGACCCAAATATTTCTTTACTGCAATTCCAAACTCACTCCAAAGCATCTCTGAGTATTCATGTGCATTAGCTAATAATTTTGGCTCTTTTGGTGTCCAGTGACTGCATATTTTTGACAGAACCTCACTCAGAAATATGGCCAGGTTAAGATAAGGATAAAGTTTCTGATCAGAATGAAATATAATGAATTTATAATAAGCAACACGTTTATACAAGTATGTTTTTGTTAGTGTGCAGAGACAGAAAGAGGGAATGAGAGAGAGCACACGAGAGAGAGATAGAAGTAGGAAGGGAGGTAAAAGAGACAGAGACATAAGGGGTACACTTCTGCATGTGTCTCGTCATGCACACTCTGTGATTAAAGTGTATTAATGTAGCACCTCTATCACAGATTGTCAGTCATGGGCAAATCTCCTACACAAACACGCACCCATTTGTTAATCTCTTTTATACACACCTTTCAGACTAGTAAAGCAGTAATTATGTATTCACTGCAGTAGGCTCAGGGTGCCTTACATTACCTAGATCCAGGGGGTAAAGGATGCAAGGGTGAAACGCAACAATTTCACTGGTGAACTAGAAGGTGTACAGTGAAGGAGGAGCACACATTACTCTGTTCTCCCTCTCGCTGACTGACCACTCTTCTGTCTCTCCTTACCTCCCTGTCTCCCTCTCCCTGATCAATCACTCTTCTGTCTCTCCCTGTCTCCCTCTCGCAGGTCGACCACTCTTCTGTCTCTCCTTCCCTCCCTGTCTCCCTCTCCCTGATCGACCACTCTTCTGTCTCTCCTTACCTCCCTCTCCCTCTCCCTCTCCCTGATCGACCACTCTTCTGTCTCTCCTTCTCTCCCTGTCTCCCTCTCGCAGGTCGACCACTCTTCTGTCTCTCCTTACCTCCCTGTCTCCCTCTCCCTGATCGACCACTCTTCTGTCTCTCCTTCCCTCCCTGTCTCCCTCTCGCAGGTCGACCACTCTTCTGTCGCTCCTTCCCTCCCTGTCTCCCTCTCGCAGGTCGACCACTCTTCTGTCTCTCCTTCCCTCCCTGTCTCCCTCTCCCTGATCGACCACTCTTCTGTCTCTCTTCTGTTCTCTTGCAAGTGTATCACTTATTTGTCTGAACCTCAACAGGAATGTATTATCACTTGTATCCCATCAGTTTTAGGACTTTATTGCAGCACTTGGTCAACAACAAACATGTATTTTTATTACAAATTTTGGGTTGGACTGTGTCATGTTTCAAGAGCAACTTGGCAGATCTCTTCATAGTAAGAGAAAATGATCACCATCAGCTGTTCTATTCCAACTGTGTAAGGCCACTAAACATTACTGGGTGCGACTGTTCCTAAGCTCTGTCTGATCAGCCCTGTGGTGCTGGGCTCTAGGAGGCATACAGGAGAAACAGCATTCCCCTGATTATCACAGAGATGACATGTCTCTGATTTAATCCTTAGTGTCTCCCATCCCACATAGATCCTTTTAACTAGTGTAATTTCATTATTGCCTTTGTCTAGTGTAACATCATTACTGCCCATCGGTATTCATTCTTCACATACCTCATTTTATCATCCACACCAACATCAATCTTAATCAGTCAAAACCAACAATAACCTCAGCCAGTGAGAGTAGACATTGTTACAGCAGCTAGAATATAATAAATATACTGAGTAGCAAGAAGAAAAACATCCCATATTTCACCCATGCTTGTCAATATTCACAAATTGTTTACGTCCTGTTAAAAACAAACAAGTAAATATCAGTAACATTTTTATTGTTTGGTTTTTTTCTCATAATGATTTTTTGGCAAATCAAATTATAATCAGATGAATTCATGACTATGTACACAAACATCAAGTATTTGTTAAAACAAAAACTTTTCTTTGTGATGGTCAGTGAGTCTGTTCTCTTCTTGACTCATAATTTTGGGCACTGGAAGAGAGATAGACAGCTCTTGTTTTAAATAAATAACTGGAAGAGAGTTAGACAGCTCTTGTTTTAAATAAATAACTGGAAGAGAGTTAGACAGCTCTTGTTTTAAATAAATAACTGGAAGAGAGTTAGACAGCTCTTGTTTTAAATAAATAACTGGAAGAGAGTTAGACAGCTCTTGTTTTAAATAAATAACTGGAAGAGAGTTAGACAGCTCTTGTTTTAAATAAATAACTGGAAGAGAGTTAGACAGCTCTTGTTTTAAATAAATAACTGGAAGAGAGTTAGACAGCTCTTGTTTTAAATAAATAACTGGAAGAGAGTTAGACAGCTCTTGTTTTAAATAAATAACTGGAAGAGAGTTAGACAGCTCTTGTTTTAAATAAATAACTGGAAGAGAGTTAGACAGCTCTTGTTTTAAATAAATAACTGGAAGAGAGTTAGACAGCTCTTGTTTTAAATAAATAACTGGAAGAGAGTTAGACAGCTCTTGTTTTAAATAAATAACTGGAAGAGAGTTAGACAGCTCTTGTTTTAAATAAATAACTGGAAGGGAGTTAGACAGCTCTTGTTTTAAATAAATAACTGGAAGAGAGTTAGACAGCTCTTGTTTTAAATAAATAACTGGAAGGGAGTTAGACAGCTCTTGTTTTAAATAAATAACTGGAAGAGAGTTAGACAGCTCTTGTTTTAAATAAATAACTGGAAGAGAGTTAGACAGCTCTTGTTTTAAATAAATAACTGGAAGAGAGTTAGACAGCTCTTGTTTTAAATAAATAACTGGAAGAGAGTTAGACAGCTCTTGTTTTAAATAAATAACTGGAAGAGAGTTAGACAGCTCTTGTTTTAAATAAATAACTGGAAGAGAGTTAGACAGCTCTTGTTTTAAATAAATAACTGGAAGAGAGTTAGACAGCTCTTGTTTTAAATAAATAACTGGAAGAGAGTTAGACAGCTCTTGTTTTAAATAAATAACTGGAAGAGAGTTAGACAGCTCTTGTTTTAAATAAATAACTGGAAGAGAGTTAGACAGCTCTTGTTTTAAATAAATAACTGGAAGAGAGTTAGACAGCTCTTGTTTTAAATAAATAACTGGAAGGGAGTTAGACAGCTCTTGTTTTAAATAAATAACTGGAAGGGAGTTAGACAGCTCTTGTTTTAAATAAATAACTGGAAGGGAGTTAGACAGCTCTTGTTTTAAATAAATAACTGGAAGAGAGTTAGACAGCTCTTGTTTTAAATAAATAACTGGAAGAGAGTTAGACAGCTCTTGTTTTAAATAAATAACTGGAAGAGAGTTAGACAGCTCTTGTTTTAAATAAATAACTGGAAGAGAGTTAGACAGCTCTTGTTTTAAATAAATAACTGGAAGAGAGTTAGACAGCTCTTGTTTTAAATAAATAACTGGAAGGGAGTTAGACAGCTCTTGTTTTAAATAAATAACTGGAAGAGAGTTAGACAGCTCTTGTTTTAAATAAATAACTGGAAGAGAGTTAGACAGCTCTTGTTTTAAATAAATAACTGGAAGAGAGTTAGACAGCTCTTGTTTTAAATAAATAACTGGAAGAGAGTTAGACAGCTCTTGTTTTAAATAAATAACTGGAAGGGAGTTAGACAGCTCTTGTTTTAAATAAATAACTGGAAGAGAGTTAGACAGCTCTTGTTTTAAATAAATAACTGGAAGAGAGTTAGACAGCTCTTGTTTTAAATAAATAACTGGAAGAGAGTTAGACAGCTCTTGTTTTAAATAAATAACTGGAAGGGAGTTAGACAGCTCTTGTTTTAAATAAATAACTGGAAGGGAGTTAGACAGCTCTTGTTTTAAATAAATAACTGGAAGGGAGTTAGACAGCTCTTGTTTTAAATAAATAACTGGAAGGGAGTTAGACAGCTCTTGTTTTAAATAAATAACTGGAAGGGAGTTAGACAGCTCTTGTTTTAAATAAATAACTGGAAGGGAGTTAGACAGCTCTTGTTTTAAATAAATAACTGGAAGAGAGTTAGACAGCTCTTGTTTTAAATAAATAACTGGAAGAGAGTTAGACAGCTCTTGTTTTAAATAAATAACTGGAAGGGAGTTAGACAGCTCTTGTTTTAAATAAATAACTGGAAGGGAGTTAGACAGCTCTTGTTTTAAATAAATAACTGGAAGGGAGTTAGACAGCTCTTGTTTTAAATAAATAACTGGAAGAGAGTTAGACAGCTCTTGTTTTAAATAAATAACTGGAAGGGAGTTAGACAGCTCTTGTTTTAAATAAATAACTGGAAGAGAGTTAGACAGCTCTTGTTTTAAATAAATAACTGGAAGAGAGTTAGACAGCTCTTGTTTTAAATAAATAACTGGAAGGGAGTTAGACAGCTCTTGTTTTAAATAAATAACTGGAAGAGAGTTAGACAGCTCTTGTTTTAAATAAATAACTGGAAGAGAGTTAGACAGCTCTTGTTTTAAATAAATAACTGGAAGGGATAAACAGGGTTTAAAGAAGTTTAGTTGACTTTGTTCTGCTTTCACTTGGTAGCAGCAATATGAGGTACGTTGTTGTGGGCTGTGAAGACGCTCCACTGACAGGATGAAGGTTCAACTCCACACTTCTTCCATCACAAACGGAGACTTGTGCAGATTATGGCTACAAGCAACACAACATCTGAGTATCTGAAAAAAAAGTGCCTACTGTGACCACGCCAAGGCAGTGGACTACAGGAAAACCATGTGATATCTGGAGCCAAACCTGCTGGTTTTCCATAGACCAGGAGAGTTATACTCTCTAGAGAGCTTTGTTCTTCACTAACATTGTGAAGCTTCTTGGGGACTTTGTTCTTCAGTTTGACTGAGTCGATGTAGCTTGGTACAGTATATCTAGCTATCGTTCAAGCAGAAAGATTTGTATGATTCAAGCAGGCAGGGCCAGCTTAAACAGCTAGACTCTTTAGTCTCCTTGACAGCCTTGTCATGAACAAGAATGTCAATGAAATCATTATGAAGAACATCTGTCTACATCAGCTGAGGTGTGTGTGTGTGTGTGTGTGTGTGTGTGTGTGTGTGTGTGTGTGTGTGTGTGCATGTGGGCTGGGGCGGGGCATTGATATAAAAACATCTGAGGTGCCTACACATCACCCAACACATGTTTAGATCAAATGTGAACTTTCTTTTTATTGCGATGCAAAACAAGCCATTTAGCCCAAAGAACGCCCCCAAAATCAAATTTCGTCTTTTCTTCCCCACTAACTTTCAAAGTTCCTTGCGCATTTAAGGTAATCGTGTGTGGGTGTGTTTGCATGAGTGAGCAAATATCTAAACAATTCCAACAAGGATGGCTGGATGAGGATTTTTCATTTTACTGCATTGTGGGTGATTGTGTGAAAAAAGACGAGCAACAAAGCATTTTAAGCAGAGATGCCCGGGCGTAAGCCTCTCTACTAGAGCGTATCCACTTTGAGCATAATTTAAGTGACAGGCCTGATCGTGGGTTTAAATCATACCACTACTGCCACATTACTCCAAGGGCATAACATTACAGCCCCCTAGATAATTACAAATTATAGCTAGTTTCTACCATGGCATCTGTTTCTGTTTCTGCTTCCTGTTACCTGAAGAAAGTGGCAGAGAGCAAACAGCAGCTCATCTGGCTTTGAGGAACTGTTCCGCTGTTGCCAGGCGGAAGAGGCAAGTCGGACCTCGACTCCAAATATCTTAAAGATGTGCCTGGAGGTGTGTCCAGCGTTCAGGCCCACCACTGCTAATAACCCATAGCGTCTTTGGCATGGCCCTACGACCTGCTTCCCAGACCAAGATTAAACCTAAATGTAAAAATAATTTACAGTGATGATTCACTCTAGCTTCACACAGTTTATTTCAAAAGTAGGCCTAATGTCTGAAAAATTAGACCCTAACTATTCCAATGGAATAAAAACAGTATTACTCACAGGTTCCAGAGTCTCTGACTTTAGTGAAACGTGAGCAGCAACACAAAGCATGATACTGTTCGTACAGGCTACAGTGTAGATTCCAGACCAGAACCAGGCATATATTCGGAAAGGTATTGAGGCTTCACTGAACTGAAGCTCATCTTCTTCTTAGTTTTTTCTATATATAAATATTTTCAAACTTAAAAAAAAAAAAAATCAGCTCTCTTGGACCATGTTTGTTTCATATTAAAAATATATACAAGTGAAAGAAGAAGTAGCTGTTTCTGACCCTGGAGATTTTCATACTTTACTCTGCAGAAAGCAAAAAAATACTTATTTAAGACTTTAAAAGCATATGCCACATTCACAATAATGAAAATGGGGGTTTGAGTTTGGTGATGGAACGCTAAGGCTCAGGTAAACAAGCCAACAGAAACTGCAAAATGTTTTGCGTGTGTTTGCCTATTGTGCATTTAGGCACAAAGAGGTCAAGCCAGAACAGGCTCACACATAGTGTGTTTTATTATGCATAGCTCTGTGTGTTTGTAACACACTTGGACAGGCACAACGAATTAGAAAAGGTTCTGTCTGTTCTGTCTACACAGTTCATGTATAGTCACTGCAAACTCGGGGGAGGTTGCTAAATTTCCCTGACACACTTTTTTATGTGCTGTGAGGGACTGTTTCAGGATCCTGTTTCAGGATTTAGGCAACCAGCAAGGGTGGATCAAAGGGTTGGTCTGGAGTGGCCAGAGTCATCCCACTGGCCATACCCACCCCAGCCCACCAGCTACACCCACCCAGCCCACCAGCTACACCCACCCCAGCCCACCAGCTACACCCACCCAGCCCACCAGCTACACCCACCCCAGCCCAGCAGCTACACCCACCCCAGCCCAGCAGCTACACCCACCCCAGCCCACCAGCCATGCCCCCAACCCTGTCATAGGTAAAAGAGCTGAAAAGGTATAACCAGGTAATGCAGTGTGCTTCTACAGAGCTTCTAATCTCAGATGTTTCTGCTGCAGATGAACTCCTGTAGCAAAAAAATGTTCACGTAGTGTGAATTGTTCAGCCACATGATGTTCTCACTCTGAGTTGTCAGATCTTGTAGTGAGTACCTCTGTGACAAGTAGCAGGAGCAGCATTGAGCAATAGCCAATAAGAATGTGGAAGAAAAGCTGCAGAATGACTTGCAGCTCCGCTAATGATGAATATTCAATCATTTTGATCACATGCGTCCTAAAGTAAAAGTAACTTCATGAAATGCTCAGGAAAAGGTGTGTGTGTGTGTGTGTGAGAGAGAGAGAGAGAGAGAGAGAGAGAGCAAGCGAGAGAGAGAGAGAAGTTCATTGAATTTTTGGGCATTATGACCTTTTGTAAGGATCAGCTGTACTAGCTATGCTTCTTAAGTCTCCTAATTCTCAACAACGAATGATGTGAAGAATGTGTCTTAGCCACATTACATGTCTCAAAGGGAATGAGAAGTTAAACTACACGTCAGCATTTCAGGCAATGGTTGTAGACCTCACTGATACACATAGACAATGTCAGTAGTGCAATTTGTTATTTCAGCAATAAGTTTTCTGGGCTCCACTAACAGTACCTCAGATTTTTTCTGTTTAACTGCAGGAAGTTTTCATTCATCCAGAATTTTAATTCATGGCTGCATGATATTAGGAACTGATGTGAAAGGTCAGATGTGGATTTAGTGTAAACGTGTATATCTGGATGTCATTAGCAATCAATGATTATGACTATGATGTATTTAGATGTTGACTATAGTTACTCTGTTGAAGCAATATAATCAAAATAGTGAAAAACAATATTCCAAGAACTGATTCTGAAGGATCCCCCTTGAGCAACAGGTGCAGTAGGCCAGTATTCACCAGTACTGTTGCCTGTGAGGAAGATGCCAAATCAATCTAATGGGTTACTTTGTTTTTATAATGAATTGTTCCATTCTATGCACCAAGATGCATTTGATTGTTTGTGATTTTGCTTTTCATACATCTTTCAGTTTACACAAAACACATAATCCCTTATAGGACACAAACTCTGGTTTTGAAACTTCAAAATCAGATCGAAGCCACTGGTTCATGTTTGCTCAAAAGATTCAAATGTTTTGCGTCTCACTGCGTTGTTTGCATTTTACGGCATTGTTTACCCCCAGCTCTCTTTGAAGAACAGACAGCCCTCACTGTCTCCCCAAACTGCTTGCTTTTTTAATTACTCGTGTACAATCACTACATCCCAATGCAGATGCTGCATTGTGATATACAGTTCTGTGTATCATCATGAAAGAGCGATATCTGAAATGGCAAACTCTCTCTCAAGGATCTCTACGATTGTGTAGTACAAGAACCTCATCTATAATCGCTCATGTAGTGCACACACCGCCATGGCAACAACAAAACAAAAATAATAACAAACAAAAAAGAGGTCACAGGCAATAAATATCATATAGTCTGACGAGCATAGTGGTTCCAGGATTTTGAAAGTCACATAGCGTCCACTTGACATCACTGGATTATGTTGTGTTTTCTTAGCCAAACAGACTGAGATGGGGATGGAGTAATGGAGCGTTGAGGAGTGTCTCTAAATGACTGATGGGAGGTCAGAGTAAACACAGACATGCCTCCCGTCTGGAGAGCTGGTTTTCTGAGGGGTTTTTTTTCTTCTTGAATGAATGTTTTGTTGTTTTTCTTCTTCAAACAAGCACCTAATACACACGTGCTAATGTCATTGCTAAAATAACAATTCTCACCATTTCTTTTCTCAAGCTTTAAGATATATTTTACAAGGCCTGTTTGAATTATTTTTTAATATTTTTTTAGCCCATACAATTTTTTCTGGACCCATACAATTTTAAAGCTGCTTTGTGACAACATGTGTTATGAAAAGCGCTATATAAAAATATTTGACGTTGACTTTAGCCAGGTGAAGATCAGCCAGGTCAATGAGTAGCCATACAGACTGGAGTGGTGAGGAAGATGATGAGGAAGGTCTTCAGTCTATGTGTAGCCAAGAGTGGTGAGGAAGATCAGCTGCACAATGCGTAGTGTTTGCAGTGCTAGACGTGTTGTCCATGAACAGGCTTGAATTCGCACTGTCAAACTTTTCCATGTTGAGGAGATGGATTAGTAACATGATTAAACCAGTACACAAAATGACTCTGACTATAAGTATAATATTGTAATCATGTCACAAAGGTAGGCACAATGTATCATCCTGCTCTAGGTCTCTTACTGACACAGTGTGTTACCCAATTACCCGAGTTATTGCTCCCAGACCCCAGTCTGCAGCAGTAGCAGCGGTGTGTCCCATTGTATGCAAACCCTTTATATCATTGGCCAATCATTAAGGGTTATGCCAAGGCCACCCCGCAGAAACTTTACGTCCGGCCTTGACCGCCCCGATCCAAATGTTCTGGGTCCACCACTGGCTGCCAAGCTGGAATGATGGCCAGTTCTATTCTCTCTAAACCATAATTCTCTAGTGCCTGCTTATCAGGCTCTGCATGGCCCAGCAGGACACTACAAAAGCATGACATGGGTCGATTAGTACAGGCCCAACCCCGGCACTGCCAGCACATGGCCAGAACCGGCAGAACACTAATATATATGATAATAATCATAACACCACACTGCAGCCAAATGTAGTAATATCATTTTCGCCTCTCCTCGTAAACCATATTTCCTGCACTATGCTGCCACCAACGCTTTCTGCGCACGCTCTCCCGCCCACTGCCGACTGAACATTCGGCCTTATTAATGCTGTATGGTGTATTAATATCACTCATGCCCAACAGTAAAAGGTCAGCGCTCAGTTCATCCTAAACCCTGCCTGATCATATAAACACGGGCTTCCGATGCCTTTTGCTTTCGCCATGGGTCTTTGACCGCTGGTCCAATGGCCGGTTTCTCACCGAGCATGTTTGTCTCACTCTGCAATATCATACTCCCTGACCTCCAACAGTTACACACTGAAATATGAATACCTGCTGGAACCTGGAGACAGAACATGCATGTTAAAATGATGTAGTTAGGTTGGAAATATTGAAAGCAAGAAACTGCTCGGCTGACGTGATCGCTTTAGCTGAGCTGCTGGGCTGACGTGACCGCCTTAGCCGAGCTGCTGGGCTGACGTGAGTGCCTTAGCCGAGCTGCTGGGCTGAAGTGACCGCCTTAGCCGAGCTGCTGGGCTGACGTGATCGCCTTAGCCGAGCTGCTGGGTTGTTGCTGTGTGAGATAAGAACATGGAGACAAACACAGGGGAGGAAGAGAGAGTGATGGGGTTGTGTCCTAAGGCAATGGCAGTCTCCTGTCTATCTGTTTATCTGTTTATTAGTTGTTAGTCTCTACACACATTTATGATCTGAGAATCTAATTAATAGAGCAAGAAACTCCTTGGCTGATGTGATCGCTTTAGCCAAGCTGCTGGGCTGACGTGACTGCCTTAGCCGAGCTGCTGGGGTGACGTGACCGCCTTAGCCGAGCTGCTGGGGTGACGTGACCGCCTTAGCCGAGCTGCTGGGCTGACGTGATCGCCTTAGCCGAGCTGCTGGGCTGACGTGATCGCCTTAGCCGAGCTGCTGGGCTGACGTGACTGCCTTAGCCGAGCTGCTGGGCTGACGTGACCGCCTTATCCGAGCCGCTGGGCAGACGTGACCGCCTTATCCGAGCCGCTGGGCAGACGTGACCACATTTGCCGAGCCTCTGGGCTGACGTGATCGCCTTAGCCGAGCTGCTGGGCTGACGTGTTCGCCTTAGCCGAGCTGCTGGGCTGACGTGTTCGCCTTAGCCGAGCTGCTAGGCTGACGTGATCGCCTTAGCCGAGCTGCTGGGCTGACGTGACCGCCTTAGCCGAGCTGCTGGGTTGTTGCTGTGTGAGATAGGAACATGGAGACAAATGCAGGGGAGGAAGAGAGAGTAATGGGGTTGTGTCATAAGGCAATGGCAGTCTCTTGTCTATCTGTTTATCTGTTTATTAGTTGTTAGTCTCTTATTACACACATTTATGATCTGAGAATCTAATTAATAGACCTTTCTCACATGCAAATGGGTAAATATTGATCCAGTAAGCACAGATTCTGATAAATGTTTTTATACTTTGGAGGTTCAGATATGCTATTATATATTGCGTCAGTCAATATCCTCAGTTCCACGAAAGGTTATATGACGACCATCTGATATCCTCACAAACGAACAAAACCCTGACAGAATTGAATTTAGAGTAAGTCCATTATTTATCTCCTGCTGCAAGGTTTCGGGAGCCCCAGTCTACCCGTGGCGTGAGAACAGGCTGCAGCAAAAGCAGCAATAGTGAGACAGATTCCAGAGGGGCAGTGAAGCTTTGGCTGGCAGGGTTGACGACGTGTGGCTGGCAGTCCTCAGTGCACGCCTCTCAAGCACAGGTGGAGGTGACAGTGCTCTAAGACAGCTCTCACAGTTTCATTGTCTCCACTGACGCAATCCATAAAGAGAGAGAGAGAAAGAGTGAGAGAGAGTGAGAAACAGAGTGAGAAAAGGCGAGAGAAGCTTCCCTCATTAAGCTACTCAGCAGGAGACTGGAGTGTACACAAACAAACAAATCTAATGCACTAACACAAACAACCACCACAGAGAAGCTTAAAAGTGCTGTTAAAAGCCCATTATCAGTTTCAAATGAAACATCACTCATGCAATCATCTTCTGTTCTGATGTGGACTTTTGCAGAGTATTTACTGGGCATGCCCCTTTGAATAAACAAGACATCCACATGTTCTTTAACATGGTGTGTCAAGAGGCCTAATTTTGACTCTACACATACTGATGCATACACATACATACATATATACAAAGATACAGAGAGGTTTAGGAAAAGCCAAGGAGTCAAAAACATTTTAATATTTTGACCTGCGTTATTGGATAGGTAGCTCTTTTCTTGTGAGAGTTTGCACATGGACAAAATAAAAAGAATATTCTGTAACAAATACATGAAACATGCAGAAGAGATGCTTAACACTCTAACACTGTTTAACACTTATTACCTTTCACCAGCACCACAACAAACAAGCATCACAGAAGGAAAAATAGCGTCTCCCTTCCGTTACACAGTACACAGTACACAGTACAGGTGATGCCTGTGCATTGTTTTGTGTTCATTCTGTGGTCCCTTTACTAAGCCATATAGGATATCTGCATGCAGCATGAACAAAGAACATTCAACATGTCAATAATGGGAGTCTGGCTTACCTACATTAGACCTATTAGACTATATATCTGTCTTTGAGCATTGTACAGTTTACAAGGGCCACAGTAACACACATGTATCTGGCAGAAAGTCATGAATAGCGGTGACACTCATCACTTGTGCTCTTTAATAGTACATGAGGGGTATATTTTCACATCCAGGGGCAAAGGACACACACACAGACACATACACACACAGAGCGAGAGAGAGAGAGAGAGAGAGAGAGAGAGAGAGAGAGAGAGAGAGAGAGAGAGAGAGACACTCCAAACACTGCTAAAGCATAAAAAAGAATATATGGGCATATGAACAAAACTGCTCCGGGGTTCAGGTCAGCTGCAGTGGCGGTGTTCTGTGGTGTGGTGTTGTGTGATGTGGTGTTGTGTTGTGTGGTGTTATGTGGTGTCATGTGTGTTGTGGGGTTTGGCGTTGTGTGGGCTGGTAATATCTTCAGTTTCCTCCTGGGAGCACAGCAGTGTCTTGCCCTTTACCTGAGAGTTTGACCTTCACCTGGCTGACTGAAACTCAAGCACATGTCCCATTCCTTAAGTGTTTGGAGCAGTAAGAATGTGAATCACGTGCACCCAGCACCAAAACATCAGACCCTTGTGAAGGTCAGAAGTCTAGAAGGGGCATCGACTATAGATATCCAATCTTCAACCATTAAATGTTTTTTTTCCCATTAGCATTACATCAAGTTGGCACAGGTGGCCACTGATTGACATTACTGATTGAGCTGTATTTCCCTGAGATAAATCCCTTCCCTGAAGAAAAAACAGATTTGGTGATACAAATGTGTAGCGTTATGGTGGTTGGTGTAGGGGTACCTGATGATAAGTTTCATCTGAATGCTGGTGTATTTGGCATTAGTCCTCCATATATGGAGGGACTGACCAGGTCACAGTTCATGTCAACAGCCCTACAGTTCAAGTCAAAAACAAACCTTCAGCGTCTTGCTCTACTTAAATTATACTAAAGCTTGCTTGTTGCCTAAATGCACTCTCTCTCTCTCTCTCTCTCTGTCTCTGTTTCCCCCTCTATCTCTCTCTACCTCCCTCCCTCTCTCTCTCTCTCTCTCACTCTCTCTCTCCACTCTCATCAATTATCTTTTTTTAGCAGCAGTCTGAGTCAGAGTGCAAAGTAACAATCAAAATGTTCATTTTGCTTACAGAGATAAGACTCGACACTGGCTTCTCTGAATAGACTGAATGCATTTAAATTAATCAGAATATCTTTTTTTCCTCTGCATGTTATAGATCGTTTTTCTGTCCTATCAGACAAATGTGAGGGAAAAAAAAAACATTTCTCCTTCACCCAGGGAAATTTTGCTTACAATACATCCATTTGGTCTGTGTAGGAGAGACGTGTGCATGTTGAATCAGAGCTGAGGTCAGGTCATACAGTCAGCAGAATAGATGGTTAGTGCATGGGTTGAGGTTCTGGGATGTGCTGGGCGGTCGTGGTAGTAATTGGTTTGAGAAGAGGTTGTATGTCTCAAGTCTAAGTCTGGGCATGGCCAAACACAAGGCTGAAGTCAGGGTGGGTGTTTACACTTCTGATCTGAGCCGCAGAGCCCGAAACGCAGTGCTCTGCATGTTATTGCCAGTGTCTGCTATTTGGAAATGATAAAGTCAGGTGTGTCACTAGAGCTTTGCTTTTTCTTTTTTTTTTTTTTTTTTTGCAGGGGTGGGGGGGTATGGGGGTTTGAGCCCTCAGTAGAGTGAGCTTAGCTGCAAAATGTTTTCCTATAGAATGGCCACAGCTGAGCGGAACTTTGGTTAAGATTTTATCAGCAGTAATTTAGTGTAACACTGACTTTAGAAGACAAAGATGGACATCAAAAAAGATTTTTTAAAGGGTAGGGGTTTTGGCCTGGTAAATACTGCAGCAGGGTGAAATACAACTTTCAGGGTAAAACTAGTGAGGTGACATTAGTGAGGTGACATTAGAGAGGTGGCATTTGAGTGGTGACATTAGTGATATTTATATTAGTGAGGTGACATTAGTGAGGTGACATTTGTGATGTTTACATTAGTGAGGTGACATTTGTGATGTTTACATTAGTAAGGTGACATTTTTGATATTTACATTAGTGAGGTGACATTAGTGAGGTGACATTTGTGATCTTTACATTAGTAAGGTAACATTTTTGATATTTACATTAGTAAGGTGACATTAGTGAGGTGACATGTGATCTTTACATTAGTGAGGTGATAATTGTGATCTTTACATTAGTGAGGTGACATGAGTAAGGTGACATTTGTGATCTTTATATTAGTGAAGTGACATTTGTAAGGTGACATTTGTGATCTTTACATTAGTGAGGTGATATTAGTGGCATCAATAAATGTGGGGCTTAAGCACCAAATGCACTGAATGCAAACTAACGATGCCCATGGATAAAGTATTAGTGGTCTAATTCTCATCAGTATACCCCACTCCAGAACCTCCACTGAGAGAGCTGGAGGCCACAGTTAGACATCCATGCCAGAACAGGACCTCCCCAAACACACTAAAGTGGTGGCATATGGCCCGGGCCTGTCCAACAGTTTAGCTCAGAGAAAAGGGACTGACAATTCTGCAAAGAATAACACCACTTTTCCCCTCTCTCACATCATCTTATTAAGCATCGCATCAGTCGCTGGGAGTATAGATGCAAATTAGACCTTTGGAATAACAATCCCCTCACAGCACCCTTTAGTCCAAGGCTAGATTTAATCTGGCTAGGCTTAATTTGGACCTAGAGGTCCTGCAATGGTGCAACACTGTGAACACAAGCAGCCATTCCAGTAGTACGTGCAGCAGTTCAGCTGCCCCAGGCTGCTCCCCCACTCACACAACATAGCGTTTTAACAGGGTTACTCCTGACTCTCTGTGGCAGAGAGAGAATATAAACAACACTAGGACGCATTACAGCCCTGAGTCACCTCTCTGCAGAATCATACAGCCTCATCCGTTTTAACTGAGCTGACAGCCACATCTCTCTCAGCCCTTTCCTGCGCCATTTAACATCACACGCTGCATCAATCTAGAACATCTTTCTATGAAAATGTAATTAACAGAAGATTACCTGGAATTAATTTTTACAGCTATTAATTAAATGAAGTAAACCCAGGACCACAAAACCCACAAACTCTAGAACAGCATACACATTCTTATCTTCCTGAGCACCCAGGGCAACTGTCATATATGGTGTAACTAGATGACTAGGTGAATCTTAGGCTGTCCTTTTGCCAGTTTTGTTCCATGGTGAAAAAGAAATAGTGACAGGCGTTGGCGCTTGTCCATCAGCAGAGGTGCCCACCACCCTTACAAAAATAGCACATTACCCACCGCCAGGAACATAACAAAAATTCATAAAATACACTCTGACAGCCTACACCACATGCTCGTTGAAAACCAAGATATCAAATCAAAGCCAGTCAATTACAATATCTTAAATTAAGACCGGAAAATGAGCGAACCTATTCTAAAGTATTTCAGTTTTCCTCCTGGGCTCCACGCTTGAGAGGTGAACTCTCCCATCTCACAGAACTGGCAGTTTTAAGATTCTTCGCCAACAGGGATATTAGGAATTATGCAAATGAGAGGATGTGCAAATCTGAAGTATTCTGAATATAGCATGTATAATTGATGGCACCAGAAAAAGCGAAGGGTGGTTCAGGTCACAGAAAGATGGCGATGTGGTTCATTACTGGCCTAAAGGCCTGCTTGTTCAGTACCAAAACAACAAGAAAATAACTCCACTTTTATTTTTATTACTTTCAACAGAAATTTAGATATCATCAACAAAAACATGAGTTCACTAGTTGGCACTAGTATTGGGATGTCAAATGTGATTTTTTTCAAAACCAAAAAAAAAATGTCCATATTGTTTTTTGCTATTAAGCACTAGGCTATTATGTGTCTTTATGGTAAACTAAAACCTGAAAATGCTTTTTACACATCTGTGATAAAGTACATCAGACTTAAATTATGGAAAAAACAATGCTAAAACATTTTTTTTATCAAACAAATAAATACTGCTCACACCAGTATACATCCAAAATTCTCCATGTGATTTGTGAAAATACTGTAAGAGAGCAGATGTGCTTGGTTTTAGGTCTGCTGGGTGTTAGCTGATATAGCTGATAGCATGACAGGTGATATCAAAGAGAAGCTCAGTGCAAAGATGCCTGCAGGTCATGTGTATAAATACTCTGATCAGAGCTCAATTCCCTGGTCTAATTCTCATCAGTATGCCCCATTCCACAACCTCCACTGAGAGAGCTGAAGACCACAGTTAGACATCGACCCCAGAACAGGACCTCCCCAAACACACTAAAGTGGTGGCATATGGCCAGAGCCTGTCAAACAGTTAATTTATTAGCTCAGAGAAAAGGGACTGACAATTCTGCATAGAATAACACCCCTTTTTCCCCCTCTCACATCGTCTTATTAAGCATCGCATCAGTCGTTGGGATTATAAATGCAAATTAGGCTAGACCTTTGGACTGGAATATCCCAGTCACAGCACCCTTTAGACCAAGGCTAGACGTAATCTGGCTAGGCTTAATCTGGTCCTAGAGGTCCTGTGAACCTTGTGAACACAAGCAGCCATTCCAGTAGTACGTGCAGCAGTTCAGTTGCCCCAGGCTGCTCCCCCACCCAGTTTACTAAGTATGAAGAAAGGACAGGGATAGGCAATTATGGATAAAACAACTCCATCATTTCTTCTTTCATATCAACTGAACTGTTACCATGGCCTACACACCTGAGCCAGTCCAACTCACAAGAAACATGATGAGAGTAGAGCAAATCAGAATGGGGGTTTTATGCTTATTACGGTAGACCAAACATCTGTTCTTTGTGATGTGTGATGTCTGCTTCAGAAGTGCTGTCGTGCAAATTAACCACCAAGGACTGGGGCTGCTATTATAAATCTCTTGTAGAATCAAAGCACTTATTATGAAGTTATTATTAAGTGAGAAATTACATTGATGCCAGAGAAGTAGCCTAATTATTGAACTCCTCTTTTAAAAATTATTACTACACTCTTTTTAATAGAATTTTTTTATTATTATTCAAGACTTCCTGAAATTAAAACAGGTCACATTAACAAATTGTTTAACACAGAAAAAGGGCAATTTAATACAGGAAAAGGCCAAACTAAAGAGGAAAAAAGGAAAGAGGAGAAAGGCATAATTTAGTCAAAAAATAATGGCAGATGCATAAAAATATATGGCCAGGTTTCCAGCTTTGACACCTACCAAAACACGGCTCCATTACTGACCAAAAACGCACGCTTTTCATTCACAGACATAACAAGACTATGATTGTCTTGCCTTTGAGCAGCACACCACAGGATTATGATAATACTGAGTTAGCTAATATTTTATACTTTCTTTTTTTGTTATTCCAACATGTCTAAAATGGCCTTTTCTCTGGTCCACATTGTTAAAAAGGTGGGTGCAAACACTGGGAAACTCAATAACACCTACAACTGAGCTACATCCGTAACAGGATGGAGGATTAATGGAGGATTTCACAAAAAAGCAAAATTGCATGATTTACGTTTTGTGGGTTTGCCTTAATGGATATGCCATTTGGGGTGTTTTTACCATTGTGCAAAGTAGAGGGTGGTGTCAATCCAAATATATCAATTTACAGTGTAATTTAGCATGCCTGAAAGTATTTTTGAGAATGACGATTGTATTTGTGCTTAAATAGAAGTGAAGGCCCAGCCCAAATATGGAGATACAAATGGCAGATTTGATTGGGGGGAGGAGTTGCTTATTTGATTGTATATTGCAACTAACAGATCTAATTTTGCTAATCTAATAATCAAATCTCAGTTTGGTTTCAGTTTATATTTCCTCTTAGTTCTCGTATAGATCATAACTTGCAATGGGCGTTAGAACACTTTTAAACGATTAAATGTTGTCTTTGCACATGAAGTAATCTGTGCAAGTTTACTTTGTAAATCTCTGCAAAATGATCACTAACTAAATACACTCTTTATACAAACAGCTTGGGATTTTGGAAGACCCAGGCCTTAGTGTTGGAAATGGAACTAATGACTCCCTTAGACATGTTACAAACACAACAAACAAGCTTCAACATTAATGACTTTGAAACTCATGTGTAATGTACACAGACAGAGCCGGAGTGGCTAATCGGGAGATTCGGGAGGATTCCCGATGGGCCGGCTCATGTCGATCTCTAGTTTGGGCCGATTGGGATGGAAAGATAATTTTGGGCCGGATTTGCGCATGAAACTCCCGGGCTAAAAAATACATGTACACATATATTATTGGGAGGAACAAAAACCAGAGTCACAACTGATCATCTCATGTTCAGCTTCGACAGTGGGACGTGTGATTACAAACGTGTGACAGCAGTGCCCCTCAGGCCCAGTCCCTAATTGCCCTCTCTATTCATTTCCTTTACCCCAACATAAGCTGTTCATGAGCTGACTCAGGTGTGTTAGAGAAGGGCACACAGCATGGCAGGGAGACATACACAAAGCCCTCACTGCTGAAAGAAGATAAAACATCTTGAAAGCCAAGTATTCAAAAATGCATTTGGGTAAAAAAAAAAATTCTCACAAAAATAAGCACACACATACATATATATATACACACATATATATATATATACACACACATATATATATATATATATATATATATATATATATTCACACACTATGCAATGGTTTTAGGTAGGTGTGGAAGAAAATTTTGCAAAGTAAGAATGCTGAAAAATAGATGCGTTACTAGTTTATTTTTGTCAATTAACAAAATGCAAAGAGAGAAATCTAAACCAAATCAGCATTATATTATCAATATACTTGTTTTGTATTTATGTGCTTAATTTTACAGGGCTTGAGTAGCACATAACAGGGCTATAAAAATAAATATAGCAATATAATTAGACATTAAAATGTGACGCTCGGGCCACGGCGAAGGACGAGGCACAGATCCAGCGGTTTCACAGAACTTCACATTTATTACTTACAAATACAGCGCAGGTCGCACACATAGAACAAGTGAATACACACAAACGTGTAGACTCAGGACAAAGACCAGCACGGGACACTGTGCGAACGCACATTAAATAGACGAACCACATAAGCCCCGAGTGATGACGAGACGAGCCACAGGTGAGACCAATATACACTTGGACACAACCACACCCACGGAGATCCACAGACGCAGACGACTTGACGTTGACAACGTAAACACACGCCCAAAAGGGAGGAGTCCGGGGCTGTAACGTGACATAAAATAAGACAGGATTATAAATTTCATAGTAAATATGAAGTAATATATTCTCTCTAGTAGCTACTGGGGTTTGAACAGAACAGGTATAATATATTCTCTTTAGTAGCTAGTAGGCATGGGCAAGTTAGTCATTTCTGACATCTGAGTATACCAGTAGGTTATTTCTTTTTCTAGACACTTCGAATTTTATATTTTATTTGTTTATTCATTTATTTTACTCTCTCGATCTGTCGTTCATGCCCACCCACAAAGCCAAATCAGGCATCAAAATGCCATGTCTGCCCCGTAGCCCTTTTTCAGCCTTTTGGAGGTCTAATTTTGTCTCTGGTGTCTTTGGACAGCTCTTTGGTCTTAGCCATGTTAGTAGTTGGAGTCTTACTGATTGTGTGGGGTGGATAATTAACGAAGTCAAACAGGTGCTTGTAATTTATAAAAATAAGTGGAGTGGAGGTGGACTTTTTAGAGGTGGACTAACAGGCCAGGTTGCTGATTGGCAGGTCTTCAAATACTTATTTGCAGCTTATTTATTTAAGAATCATACATTGTGCTTTCTGGATTGTTTTTTTATTATGTCTCTCACAGTGGACATGCACCTAAGATGAAAATTTCAGACCCCTCCATGATTTCTAAGCAGGAGAACTTGCAAAGTTGCATGATTCAAATTCGTATTTTCCTCACTGTACACCATATTGCCAAAAATATTCGCTCACCCATCCAAATTATCTGAATCAGGTGTTCAAATCACTCAGCCAGGCGTATAAAATGAAGCACCTAGGCATGCAGTCTGTTACAAACATGTTTACAAACATTTGTGAAAGAGTCGCTCTCAGGAGCTCAATGAAATTTAGTGTGGAACTGTTATAGGTTGCCACCTGTGCAAAAAATCCAGTCCTGAAGTTTCCTCACTCCTAAATATTTCACAGTCAACTATCAGCTGTATAATAAGAAAATGGAAGTGTTTGGGAATGAGAACAACTCAGCCACGAAGTGGTAGGCCACGTAAATTGATGAAGCGAGGTCAGAAGATGTTGAAGCGCATAGTGCGACGAGGTCACCAACTTTCTGCAGAGTCAATCACTAGACATCCAAACTTCATGTGGTCTTCAGATTAGCTCAAGAACAGTGCACAGAGAGCTTCATGGAATGGGCTTCCATGGTCGAGCAGCTGCAGTGATGTAAAGCACACCAACACTGGACTCTAGATCAGTGGAGGCACGTTCTCTGGAGTGACGAATCCCGCTTCTCCATCTGGCAATCTGATGGACAAGTCTGGGTTTAGCGGTTGCCAGGAGAACAGTACTTGTCTGACTGCATTGTGCATTGTGCAAGTGTAAAGTTTGGTGGAGGGGGGGATTATGGTGTGGGGTTGTTTTTCAGGAGCTGGGCTTGGCCCCTTAGTTCCAGTGAAAGGAACTCTGAATGCTTCAGCATACCAAAACATTTTGTAAAATTCCATGCTCCTAACTTTGTGGAAACAGTTTGGAGCTGGCCTCTTCCAACATCACTGTGCACCAGTGCACAAAGCAAGGTCCATAAAGACATGAATGGCAGAGTCTGGTGTAGATGAACTTGACTGGCCTGCACAGAGTCCTGATCTCAATCCGATAGAACACCTTTGGAATGAATTAGAGCGGAGAATGAGAGCCAGGCCTTCTTGACCAACATCGGTATGTGGCCTCACAAATGGAAAATTGGTCAAAAATCATCTTCTAAACCTTGTGGACAGCCTTCCCAGAAGAGTTAAAGCTGTTCTTACCGCAAAGGGTGGACCAATGTCATATTGAACCCTATGGATTAGGAATGGGATGTCACTTAAGCTCATATGTGAGTCAAGGAAGGTGAGCAAATACTTTTGGCAATATAGTGTACATAGCCTAGAATGCAGATGTAACAACCTTTATCCACAGAACTAGAATATGATTTCTGTATATCACACATTTAGTTGTGTTTGTTTTTTATTTGGAAATTATACATTTAGAGTCACCATTCCTTCAAGTCCAAATGATCTCAAATAGAATTGCGCAGCTATGGTTGTGCAAAGCGCATTTAATATCAAATATCATTGTGTCATGCGAAAGGTCTTGATTTGTTAACAGTCTATCACCTGTTTCTCCAAAGAAGTTACATCTTGGACATGTATGTGCCATAAGACATCAGCCCTCAGAAGGACAGTGGTTGTCTGAGGTAGATGCAATTGCATTTGAAAGACAGAGAAAAAGTGAGAATGGGAAAGGTTGAAAACAATGAGGTGGAACAACTCCAAAAGGCAAATGCTTTATCTATTTCCTGCTCTTGTCCTTTCTACACCCTCTTTTCCTCCATTTTCTCTATCTCTCCCCCATCTTAATGAGTACCCCAGCCCTCCATCCAACGCAAGCACACTGGCGATACATCACGAGCACGATGGGAAGAAGGGTTATGTGGTGGGTGATGGTGACGTGAACAAACCGCAGCTCAGCTCCTCACCATCAGCATGTGCACATGCACGCACATACACAGCTGCCGTGATGCTCTCTCACAAGGGCACGGGGAAGGAGCCTTACGTTTTCCATTTGTCATGGCTGTCTTAGGCATGGTGTACCACCGAAAAGGAAATTATACAAGTTGAAGTATGAAAGGTTTATCTTTTATTTTCTGCAAAAGCAGACCACTGAATCAAATCACAATAGATACAGGGAACAGCACTGGACATCTGATATTAAGTGCCTGCTCCCAACAGGTTCAGAAGAGAATCAAGGTTGTGTGTCTGCTTAAACGTTGTAAAGATCTCAAATACCTTGAGTCAGGATGTGGAGCTGTAATAGGGTCTCTATGAGGGTTTTAATAGGTCAGTTTGAGGGCTCTGTTCCAGAATTCCAGGTCTTTGAATGAGACAATTAAAGCTGTTTGAGTGAAGACTGGGAATTAGAGCGGTGTAACTATAGGGCAGTGACATCCAAAGTACTATGTCGGATAACTGCTGACATAACTTCTCAAACTGCCTCAAAGGGCATTGACGCAAACCCAGTGTAACACATACTATAAACAAAACATTGACTTTCCTCCCATAGTTTGCCCTTTTCAAACTGATACTGATACAGGCCTTATTGGTAGAAAGAAATATGTATGATACTTATTTGTTTCTGCAAATCATCCACATATAAGAACATAATTTACTTAGTTATCACCAAGTACTTTTCTAAATTACTGTATTACACTGTCATGGATGTCAACAGTCTGAGCATCAGTCTGCATTGTAAATTATTAAAACAGTTCTACCAGCCCATCCAATTAATTTAAAAGCTGATCAAAATGTGATGAAGAGGGTCCAGATGGGGCAGATATGTTTTTCAAGATCACATTGTTGTATTTTCTGATATCGCAGCTTCTCTCTGTGTGTCCATTGCAGGTGAAATCTCATGTGTGCAGCTCACTGGGGTGAAAAAAGCAACACTATAGAGACAAACACCCATAGAGACCCACACACATGCCAAAACACACACACACACAAACACTGTGGAAGGAGAAAGAGACGGTAATGTTCTTCTCTTATTGCCATCCATTACATTGATGGCTAGCAGCAGCATGACAGCCCTATACAAAACGGGGCATAGATTAGGCCATAATAGCATGTGCCTGGAGGCACACACACACACACACACACACACACACACACACACACACACACACACACACACACAGAACCCATATTTGCCATGTAGTAAACACCTGTTGTAATACCACCCAAGAAATAAAACCATAAAATCACTTACACTAATGAAGTAACTGTATGTAGTGAGGCTGACACACAACAGTGTGCTCCTCCCTTCTCACATCCTGTCAGTCATTTACATACGCAGCTTCCGCTGCCCGCTGTCAAACATCTTGTTTGGGTTGTGTCTGCATAGTAATGGCAGACAACTTATTTACCCAATACGCATTGCGTTGCACCTAAGAATGCCATGTTGCAATGCTTCTGCCTACATGATCTGTTGTTTCATCTATGAAATGGCCTGCAAATCTAAACCACAGCACACCATTTTGGGTTTTGGTTTTTAGTACATATCATACCTTTATTCCTTATGTGTGTCTGACTAGTTTATTTTGGGAAGCTTCACTAACCTTTCTTTTTCACATTTGAGTGTGTGCGTACTACACAATGAGTAACCTGTCTCCCCATGACTCGTGTGTGTGTGTGTGTGTGTGTGTGTGTGTGTGTGTGTGTGTGTGTGTGTGTGTGTGACTCATGCCCAGTGTCATTTAAGACTAAGATGTTTTTCTCAGAATTGGTATTCTTGGATGTATTAGTGAACCATTCAGCAATGTTACTACTGCTATACTACACCAGCTCCCAATGATTGAAATAAAGATTATATTTTTTGTATCCTAGGCCCTTCCATTATTTATTTATATAAGGGACTTGTGTGCTGGAGTGATTCTGTTGGGATTCTGTCTTTTCCTACCCAAAGAAAAAGTAGGATGATGCACACTTGTGATGCACACAGTAGCTCCCCCGCCTGGCCATAGTACAAACTGCCCAAATACAAATCTGAGAAACAGAGTGCTATTCCAGGGGTGCAGTCCCTGTCCTTAGTGCCCCACTGAGTACAGAGCATTTCCATCTGTCAGGACTCACACCTGGGACTCATCATCTCAGCCACACCCCAGGGGAGAGATTAGAGGCCAGTCTCACAGTCTCATAGTCTCACAGTCTCATAGTCTCACAGTCTCATAGTCTCATAGCACATCACAGCAAACCCCTGCTGCACTGCACTGCTGCTACCACTGAACAAGATTCTTATAATAATCACAGAAAGATGGAAGTGAAGGCAAATCAGAGACTTGCGTGGCAGAACTCTGCTGAGTAAATGTTTGCATGGGTGTCTGTAGACTTGTGAAGAACCAAATACTTAATACTGTTTGCGTGTGTGTGTGTGTGTGTGTGTGTGTGAGTGTGTGTGTGTGAGAGAGAGAGACTGACCTTTCCATAGATGGTGCTCATGTGAATCTCATGAGTAAAATAACAATGTACGAAACCGTATAATGCTTACACATAGCTGCACTGCTAACCAAATTTGGGCAATATCATAAAGCTGTAGGTTATAGGAATATATATATATATATATATATATATATATATATATATATATATATATATATATATATATATATTTACACACTGTATATAGCAAAGAGTTTCAGAGAGATGTTTCAGGCAGATGTCGTACCTTAATCAGCTGTACAAGCAAAACACTTTGAATTAATAGCAGGAACCAGTTTACATATGAAAAAGCAGATGATTAAATCATAACATTCATTCCATATGTGTGTGTGTCTAGGCAAGTGTGAGAGCGAACATATGTTGTCAGGATGGAGACTGACAGCAGCAGCTGGGAAGATGTCAAATACTACTGCAACCTGTCAGAAAGAATCAGATGGCTATAGCAGGACTAGTACAAGCCTAGACACACAGACTCCCCATCCTCACAGCAGTGTACGCTCACGTCACACACACCTACCTTGGACCTGTACTCACAGGTCGCTTTATTAGGTACCATCTTTCAGGTGAATTTTCTGGGTGCACAGATATGAATTGTTGTTTCTTTCTGTTGCCATGCAGTTTGTCAGACACACTGCACCCGTTTCATCAACACTTTCTGAACACAGGGCCACAGCTGACCTGATATTTGGACAGCAGGCCGTTCTCAACCCAGCAGTGACACTGGCAGGGTAGTGTTGCGTGCGGTGCTGGTGGGACTGGATCAAACACAGCAGTGCTGCTGGAGTCTTGTCAGTGTCGCTGATGGGTTGAGAGTGGTTTGCTGCCCAAATATATCCAGCCAAAAGTGGTTCAAAACTAACCATATGCAAAAGCTGGATAATGACTGACAATATAGCAATCTGCAAATGTACATCTAAAAGGTATTTAAAAAAAATAGAAATGTTATAAATGTATATGATTGAGTGATGTATGTATACCCAGATATCCTTGACTGGAGAGCTCATCTCTGCATCCCACCACACACAAAAACAAAATATTCTCACTTTTCTCACACACAGACAGGCACAAATACTTCTGTGTGTGTGTGTGTGTGTGTGTGTGTGTGTGTGCGTTTGTGCCCATGCACACACAGCATGGAGTAGGCCTACATACGCTCAAATATGAGATAATATTTATACACCCCTGTAGTCCAGCACAGAGGCAAATCAAATCCAAAATGAGGGAGCACTTCTGTTATTCTTGGCTCTCTATAACCATACAAACAAGTTTTGCCAAAGACAAATTTTGCTCCCATCCTAGAAACTCTCCTAAATTTCTAATGTCTCACGTTCTTGAAATTCTATGAAATTCCTGATTAAAGTTTTGTCATTACTGACTGGACACTCATCAGTACAAAGTGATTTTTGTTTTGATCAATAGAATTTATAAGCAGAGAGTTTACTGGTTAAAGCTAAGTTATCACACGTGCCTAATTCAAAACATTAACCATCTATATTTAATGAGTTTGTGACTGTGAGTTTGATGTGAGGTCAAGCAATGCGACTAAAATGTCAGACTGCTGACGTTTCCACCTCCGTGTTGAGAAGTTTCCTTACTGATTGAGAGCAACATGTTAGTCATCAGAGCCAATAGTTCCACTGATTAAAGGATTCAAAACTTCAGCCATATAGGCACTATGATCTCCATAAAATGTTTACAACCATGTTGAAGAATTGCAATTCTCAGGCAGAAAATAAAAAAAGAATGAGAGAGAGATCGAGGGTAGAAAGAAGAGAGGAGAGAGGAAGAAAGGATCAGATCGGCAGTGGGCGCATCCCGGCAGGCTGAGGCAATTTTCAGCTCTAGTGAGCCAGCAACCTGGAACAGTTAAAGTCCAAAAGGCCAACAAAACTTGTTCATACCACTGGCCTCTCAGCAATAACTCATCCATCCTGTCATTCACCATCAAGCTTAAATTGGGGCTGCATTTTGCACCAGGGATCAGAGAAACCCATTAACAAACAGAAGTGGTATATGAATATAGTATAGTGTTCCTGGAGTTCAGTGAATAATGTTTGTGTGGACCAAATACTTTCTTTTAAATGTTACAATATATAATGTGAGCCTTGAGGCACGTACAAGTGAGAGTACTCTCTTAATCTAATGTTATGGCTTCATTGCCTACGGGTTGTGCAAACTATGTACAGACAAACACATACAGACAGCAGACAGACAGCACAGCTGGGTTCCTCCATGGTAAACCTACAACCATTTCACCTTGAGAATTTATCTGTCACCACATACGTCTTGGGAAAGTGACAAAAAGACAGAAAGAGAGACAGGCAGTATTATAGAATTGGAGTACAGTATTGTAGTTTTAGAATACAGTATAATAGCATTGAAGTACAGTACTAGAATGAGATTTTGTAAAAAAAATAAAAAAAAAAAAAAAACAGTTTCCCTATTCCTATGTACGAAGCCCGTAAGGTGACATCATGTAATAATAATAATAACGTGTGGCCACGACGTATTAACCCGTGAGAACGACTTATTAACCCATGGGAAGGAGATATTTAAGGCATGGGAACGAGATAATTAACGCGCGGGAACGAGATCATTAAGGCGTGGGTATGAGATACTAATGTCGCGTTTCACGCGCGGCAACAAAGCAAGCAGCTCCTAGGGATGACGAACTGACTTCCAAGGAAGGTAAACCTGGCTTTATATAAAGTAATACTTATCTCATTCGCATGCGTTGATAAGTTGTTTGCATGCATTAATAAGGCGTGGCCAAGCTGTATTATATTTTTTATATGATGTCGGGCTCCATACCTATGCATTCAAAAGTAAAAAAATCTACAATTTATTTTTCATTCTAGGTACCCATTTTCTGAAAACTCACAGAAATAGAAATAAATCAAAAGTCACATCAGAAGACTCCACAGGACTCCTTGTCAAAGTGCTGCATTCACCTCAGATTACTAATCAATTCAAATTAACATAATGGCAGCACGCTTTTGTACTAAGATGTCAACCACTTTTTAAATGATTTTTTATTTATATTATTTATTTATTTTGCATATGCTGTACAGTTGCATTAAAATGAATCATCTCCAATTATGCTTCAATCACAGAATTTCACCACTCAGAAAATATAATCATCTGTCATAGATGTGAATAAAGGCTGGGGAAAAAAAATCACAATTTCATATTCACAGTTCAGTTTTAGTTATAGCAGTTACAATTAGCACCCAAATTTGGCATTTGTTTTGACAAATACGTGCTTAGAGCTGGCTAATGGAACTTTTCAAAGTAACTGTTTCCAATGAAGATTAATGTCTAGAGTCTCATGTCTCTCAGTTCTCATTTCTACATGTTCTAAAAAAAAAATACATAAATTTTGCAATAAGGCTATATTTATCTACAAAATAAGGATAAAAAAGTAAGTAGCCATATGTAATGGTGATGGGCGGTATATAATTTCCTTAAACAATTATGTGTTGGTCTTCTGCCGCTGAATGATTATGAGTGAATCAATCAATGTCACAAGGCAGAAATGCATCTATTAGTCTTGTTTTAATGATATATACATAGCATTAAGTGACAGGGGACACAGGGAGAAACAGAGGGAGGAACAGAGAGAGACAGCAATGGAAACACAGCACTTTGGGACATACTGTGAGCTTATATGGATGTCCAGCTGCCTTCTGAAATGAGTTATGGGAGCATGTAGAGTCTCATGTCCAGCAGCCCTATTACAGTAAATGGAGGCTGCTGCCCGAGAGAGCCAGACCTGCATATACCACTGAAGACATGAAGAAGGGTGGAGAAAAAAAGATCAAAGTCAGACCAGAGTACAGAGAATTAGAGGAGGCGGTATTATGTAAATTATACTATAGTTTCGACCTGGTTTGTATATGTGGACCTGCTGAACAGAATAAAATAACCTTTGACAGTGGTGTGAGTGTGTGGCGGTGTGAGTGTGTGGTGGTGTGAGAGTGTGTGTCCCTGCATATGCAGGGCAAGAAAGAACCGCATACACGTGGTGCATGCAGCGGTTGGAGCTGTAACCTGTGCTGATCAGAATACGCCTGTTTTTTATTAAGTTCTATCTGTATTCACAGGGATCTAAATCCACCGTCTTCTGCCCCTGGGGTTAACAGGATATGCTGGCACAAACCTCTGGCCTTTACTCTTTTTGTTTGGTATAGTTCTGCATGTAATGTGAAGATTAGGGACTTCTGGTACTCAAGATAAGTGAATTCTCAGTAGTTATTCTGTATTCTATATGGGCCTAGTTATTAGAGTTGGGACGCAGTGCAGCAAATGAGTGAGTTTTAACGGAGATGAATGAGAGGGAGTGCAACGTAGCTCTGGCAAGCCTGATAAACACATCTCTAATCATTACTGCAGCCCTGCAACATCCAAGATGAGCATGTATGCTTGTGTTTGTGCGTGCATGTGTGAGGGGGTGGGGGGTGTAACCAGGTGACTGACACACACACACACACACATATACATACACAAGAACAAGGTCAAACTCACTTCAGAACTCTGTTCTGAAATCAACTTTTCTATTCCAGATTCTTTAAAGTTCATACCAGGTCCTGTTAAGAAAGCCATTGTAACCACAGCAAACACTTGCAGGGATTTCTGATTGAGGTTATTGCATTAGTAGCAGAGTAGAATCATTGAGGTGTGTAGATGTCTTAAGGACACTGAAACAAGCTAAGGACCAGACTGACGATCAGAAATAAAACTTCACTTTTAATCACTGTCTACACTGCCAAACAGCTATAAGCTATAACATAGCAGCAGAAAAAGCAATGGTCCATTCAGGGTTTTTACACACCAGCTAGGCAGAGAGAGAGAACAGAGAACACTCACACACCACCATGACCTACACTCTCCTGCATTATAACACACACATCATGTGCTGTGAGCTGCAGCACACAAACTCTTCACACCACAAACCACAACAAACAATCCAGGGCAGCCATGACAGTACATCAGATGTGTGGCTATATATATGCGAGATCTCACTTCAAAGAATATAATCAGCTTTACTTAAGAGTAGTGGTGCATGTCATCCTGAACTCAAAACTTCACCACTAGAAAATAGACATTGACTCACACATAAAAAATGCACAAATGTGTACGCACACAGCTAGACAGCTAGATAAATTACTATAGTAATACTGACTAGCTATTTAATTAGCTAGCTAGATGGGCTAATTGGGTAGCTAGGTAAGTATATACCTAACCAGTTATTCTTCAGTTATTTTAATAAACTAGTTAACATTACCTGTTACAAGGCTTCTTTCATGAAATATTTAAGCACAACAGTCCAATGAAACGAAATAAAACGAAATGTGTTACTGAGTAATTTCATGGCACTTCAACATGGTATACAGTGATGTAATGGTGTAACTACAACTTATAGTTGAATACTCGTTAAACAGTTCTGCGAATTGAGAAACACTCTAGTCCATATTAATGCAATTCAGCAGCAGTTGACTGCAATACCTGTACCGTGTGATGGCTGTAAGCAGAAAACTGATGCCGTCTGCAAATGTACTGAAAATACTTTAGTACATTGTGAAAACAAAATGGCCAACTGGATATGTCTTTTCACTTTGTTAAAAGTTAAGGTTTAAGTGTTTGAGCTAATGGAAAACACTACCAGACCCATGAGGGTGCCGTGTTCTGCAGCCAGTAGCCAGCTCTCTGTAATGCTTTGTGTGGTAACCCAGGCTATATGCAAATGTACTGAATTACTCTCTGCTGCTTGCATTAGCTCATAATTGTCCACAAACACAAAGGTCAGGATGATTGGTTGTTCCACTGCCAGCACTTATGGTCAGAACTCTTTAATTAGTTACTAACTTTTGATTGGCACAGTAAGGGCTGCAGTAACCCCATGAGATTTATGGGTAAAACAAGCCATTCTCTTGACCTCTGTTTTAGTTATCACCTACCTAATTGGGCTAATTTAATCCATTAATTGTTATACATCAAACATGGATCTCTCATGAAAAGTGATAATATACGCTAGCTAAATTCTGGGTGGGGTTTGCCAAGCTTACATATAGAAAAAAAATTGTAAAATGTTTGTTTCTCTGTTTCCATCTTTCATGTGTAGGTGTAAAGGCTTGCTCCTTGTGGACCAGAGAGCAACACCTGAGGCGGGGACAGATGGATGGAATAAACTTGACGTTCTGGAATGCTTCTGAGGGCAATGAGACGGAGCCGGAGGTGGAGACAGGCTCATATAAGACAGTGGAGGTGGTGTTCATTGTGCTGGTAGCAGGTTCACTTAGCCTGGTCACTGTGATTGGAAACATCCTGGTCATGCTGTCCATTAAGGTCAACAGAAGCCTGCAGACTGTCAACAACTACTTCCTGTTCAGCCTAGCATGTGCAGACTTCATCATAGGTCTCTGTTCCATGAACCTCTATACCGTTTATATTGTGATTGGCTACTGGCCACTGGGTCCGGTGGTGTGTGACCTGTGGTTGGCTCTAGATTACGTTGTCAGCAATGCCTCAGTCATGAATTTGCTTATTATCAGTTTCGACCGATACTTCTGCGTCACTAAGCCACTGAGTTACCCTGTCAAGCGAACCACTAAGATGGCGGGGATGATGATCGCTGCTGCCTGGGTGCTCTCCTTCATCCTGTGGGCTCCCGCCATCCTTTTCTGGCAGTTCATCGTGGGCGGACGTACCGTGCCAGAAAAAGAGTGTTATATTCAGTTTTTCTCCAATGCTGCTGTCACCTTCGGCACGGCCATTGCCGCCTTCTACTTGCCTGTTATCACCATGATGGTGCTGTATTGGCAGATCTCCAGAGCTAGCAAGAGTCGCGTCAAGAAGGACAACCGCAAGCCGTCAGGCGGCAACCCTGGGACCACATCACCCAGCCAGAACCGCAGCAAAGCAGCCAACAAGCCTGACAACAACAACGTGATGGTGGATGACCCCAACAGGGGTCAGACTCAAACAACTGACGATGTGACCAACCAGCACGACAGTAAGCTGCAGAACGGCAAAGGGCCGTCCACAGCCAGTGGGGAGAGAGAGGGGGAGGACAGAGTCGGGGACAACTGTGTCCCTGTCGAGGAGAAAGAGAGTTCGAATGACTCCACTTCTGGCAGTGGTGCAGCAGCAAATCAGAAGGAGGAGGAGGTGGTGCCATCCAGGGCCAATGACAGTCAGGTGCCAGGACAACATCGTCCCAAGGCCGGTGGCTCCAAACTGACGTGCATCAAAATTGTTACCAAGTCACCAAAGGGAGACTGCTACGCCCCCTCCAATACAACGGTGGAGATTGTGCCAGCAGCGGAGAAGCAGAACCATGTGGCAAGGAAGATAGTGAAGATGACAAAGCAGCCACCCAAAAAAAAGAAGGCAGCTCCATCGAGGGAGAAGAAGGTGACCCGTACTATTATGGCCATCCTGGTGGCCTTTGTGGCCACGTGGACACCCTACAACGTGATGGTCCTCATCAATACATTCTGCTCCAGCTGCATCCCTAACACAGTGTGGACCATCGGATACTGGCTCTGTTACATCAATAGCACCATCAACCCCGCATGCTATGCTCTCTGCAATGCCACGTTCAAAAAGACCTTCAAGCAGCTTCTGCTCTGTCAATATAAAAATATTCGCTCAACCAGATGAGCTTGGGTGTTCAAGACGTATGTGTCTGCATGCATTTGTGTGCGCGCTCGCGTGTGTGTGTGTGTGTGTGTGTGTGTGTGAGTGTGTGTGTGAAAGGTGTCAGTGAAATCAAATGAATAATAGAGTGAGTGTAGCAGCTGGGTGGGAAACATTTTATGTTTCTGTATTGTATATGTCTATTACCAATAACCTGTTGTAGCACTTTACATACAACCAATTGCAACTCAGAGACAGAAATATTGATAAAGATATGGAGAAGTATTCCTGAGAGAAGGTCTTGATAAATGAATAAATAAATTAGGTAATGTTTAAAAAATGAAATTAGTGATATATGGATAAAATAGCAACAAAACCAGAGTTTGAAGAAATCCATGTTTAACCTAATGTTATCCACATACAGTGACTGCGTACAGATTTTATTTAATAGCACGGTGTAAGATTAGAATCTGCATAATCAGTGTACAAAATTCTATACTGATTAAAGGGACAATAGGGCTGACTGAACATTCAAACCTAGCGTTTGGACTTCAGTATAATATGATATTTGTACATACTTGTACATAAATGTGTATAGCATTTGTTGTTTGCCACTGTGTTTGAGGAGTGCGGGCAGAATATGTTGGCATGTTTGGTAGAATGAGTGAGCAAATGGGTGAGTAGTCAGGGTGTGTGCATGTATGTAGGGTCTGGGTGTCTATGTGTGTGTGTGTGTGTGTGTGTGTGTGTGTGTGTGTGTGTGTGCACTATAAAAAGAGTGAAAGATGTCACTTGATGTTAATCTGCAGCATGCATTGAATATAGGTATACAGTAATAATGATTGCAGTAGAATGAATCACTGGCCCCAGTGTGTGTGTGTGTGTGTGTGTGTGTGTGTGTGTGTGTGTGTGTGTGTGTGTGTGTGTGTGTGTGTGCGTGCGTGTGCGTGTGTGTGTGTGTGTGTGCAGGCTGCTGTAGCACAGACCACAGAGAGGAATTTGGAGAGCCACTCTGCCATATCTACATGTATGAGTGAAGCAGCTCTGAGTGCTCAGACCTCCAGAGATGTAAATTAAAAGCTTTTAAAATTATGATGGAGGTGAAGGGTAAAGTGACTCTTTTTTGTAGAGCCATTATTATGGGCTTGAGATTTTACCCCTGTTTTGTTGTTGTTGTTGTTGTTGTTGTTGTTGTTTGTTTGCTTGTTTCTTAGTTTGTTTTTAAACACTGTATACAATTGTCAGATGGTGGAACAAAATGTTAGATGGTGGAACAAAAACAAACTGGCTAGAAACCATGAGGGGTCCATCCCACATAGTAACCCACATAGTGAAGTGATCTTCAGTTCAGATCAGTAAGTTAAACCAGTGTTAAACCTGACCAGTGCATTCAGGAGCCTTCACGACGTGGGTGGTTATAATCACAGCATTCTCATTAATTAAGCAGAAATGTAAATTAAATATGCAGAGATGTAATTGAGCGTTTGCGCCTGCACGTCTGCGTATCTGCAGCAGCGTTTTCATTCATGCAGCCCGCAGGTGTCGGGAACCCTGCCAGGCACATGACACTGTACCGGGGGGATCCTGTGCTTTTCTCTGAGTGTACCAGCATGTGAGACTAAGCTCTGAGTATGGGAGCAGACTAAACATTGGGCAGTCTATAAATGAACCATGTCTGTGTGTGGTCTGTAAATGTCTGTCTGTATGCAGACGTGAATGTGGAATTAGTGCTAATGTAGGTTTTAGACTTATAGCCTGAGCCTCCTATTACGTGACTCGTTATATGTTACTCTTAGTGAAATGAAATCTTATTTTTGCAGGCTACTGAACAAGGCAAGTGTGTGTGTGTGTGTGTGTGTGTGTGTGTGTGTGTGTGTGTGTGTGTGTGTGTGTGTGTGTGTGTGTGTGTGTGTGTGTGTGTGTATGATCACCCCGGAATTGGGGTTATTCTAAATCAAAGGCCTTGGCCTTGTGAAATAAAAGGGCTCGATATTTTATACATTTCACCATGAAACGGCACACACCTTTGTGGTTCGCATTGTAGTCTCTGAAAAAAAACATGCACATATATTCTTCAGCAGAAAATCATCACACTTGAAAGAATAGTCACAGTAGTAACTTGAATGCCTGATACATTACCTTATCCTTTCAAGTACGTATGTTCAAATATTTGCCTGTAATATTCATTTGTAATTCTCTGTCACTATATAGACCTTTGTTGTGAGTATAATTGTTGAACTCAGCAGATAGCTTTCATTGAGTGGTGAGAGTGGGTCTTTAGGCAACACTGATCCTGGCCAGGCTGAAAGATTTAGGTGAGTGATGAGGGGGCGACTATAGAGGTTTTTTTTACTGCAGTTGCTTTAGGCAGAGGGAAGGATTAGGCTCAGTGGTGTTGGGTGGAGTGATGGGTTTTGGGTGAGTGGTGCTGAATAGAGTATGTGGTTTGGACTGAGTGATGTTTGGAAGCTGCCCATGGTACTGCAGGCACTGTGCGGGTTGGAGCAATAATGGAATCTCACAGTAAAATGGATCAGATTAGCTGTTGATGCTGAGCAGCCGGTGTGATTGAAGATTACACATGCCACACTCCACTAAGCTCAGTGTCAGTCTGTCCCACTTACTGTTCCACACCCCCAGCCACGTGAAGCCAGACCTTGTTTAAGCAAGGACTCTTCTACATGTATCTTCCTTTTCTCTTGCTCATAAACATCTTCCCTCTCTCTCATCTTCTTTTACCTTGCTTCTCTCTCCTCCATCTCTTTATCCATAACATTAACTTCCTCCATGTGTCATTAGCAATTTGTCTCCTTCCTGAAAATTGCATTTTCATTTCATGCTCATGATTTGACTTCCTGAGCTGAGTGTAAATGTCTTTTTGAGACCGTCAGCTCTGATGTGTCCCGATTCCTGCTCAAATGATTAACACTAACAAAGTTCCTGACAGCCACTATGGTGCTACCCCAGCTCAGCCTTGTGGCCTCACGGCTCTGACAGAGTGACAGAATGGGTTTGAGGGGTTGCCTTGATAGGCTGGTAGTAGCGTGTGTGCTTGCATGTGTGTTCCGGCAGTGTAGCTGGGTCCAGAGCGCTCCCATCCGTCAGGCTGATAAGTGGATATGTGTCTGCGTGTCACCTGTCCCCTTCCCCTCTCCCTCCTCCTTCTCTTCCCCCTGTTCTCTTCCTGACAGCCCCCACTTCTGAGCGAGGCACTCGTCTCCCGGTTGGATGTGAGGAAGAGCGGCAAGAGCTGACGTGGTAGCTGCCGCTACTCACTGGACTGCACTGACAGCTGCTAAACTCCATGGCGGAGATAGCGGAAGCGTTGCAGCGGGGGGGGGGGTGTTCCACATGGCACAGCTTTCCGTGTGGAACGCAACGTGCCCCGCCCGCTTGCCCTGCCTCTCGACTGCTCCAGCGCCACGGCCCGCCTGGCCCGCCTGACCCTCAACGTGCCAGCACGGCCTTAAATGGTACAGCTCTCATCCGTCACCTTCGCTGTGACCTTTCTGCATGAGATAAACTGGAGAACGGTGCACGATAGCACGGAGTGGTGTATGACAGTGGAGAGCGCCTGCTGATGCCGCATGAGTGATAAGACGTGCTGGGCCAGGTGGGCGGGGCTACAGGACTGTTGGAGGTGATCTGAGCGAGGCACGCCAGTGCTTGCTCCGTGCGCTGTGTGCTGTATTCAGCCGATAAGCCCCCCTCTCTGTCCTCCAAGAGGGAGAGCAAAGAGAAGAAAGGGCCTGTCATTCAGCCTCTCAAGGTGACACATGTTTAAAAGCATCAGAGATCTTTGGGGTAAAAGTAGGAGCGGTTTCACACCTCAGACACATTACTGTGCCACAGGTGCATGTGTGTGTGTGCACGTGTGTGTGTGTGTGTGCGCGCGTATGTGTGTGTGTGTGTGTGCGTGCGTGCGTGCGTGCGTGTGTGCGTGTGTGTGTGTGTGTGTGTGTGTGTGTTAATGCTATCATTGAAGCCAAAAGGCTATTTCATCTCTTACCCTGTGAGCTTCATTTTCCTTAATACAATATATTGTCATACAAATCTTGTCTTTTAGGCAACAATTAATATCAAAGGGCTAAGATCCACTTTGGGATCTACAAATGTATGAATGTCTATTATTATTTTGGCTGTAGGTATAAATTTCATATGTGCAGTAATATATTTGGTAATTCTAGATTATATTTTGTTTTTGTATCTGTTTTGTATACTTTGTATTATTAGTTTGTGTGTGCACAGGGTAGAGCTGTCGGTTTAGGTTGGCTAAGGTTCTAAGGATGACGCTGATAATTACATAATCAGCCTCCCCCTGTCCAGGCAATGCCACACATTGGCTGGTTCAGAGCAGCATATGAGACAGGAGTTGAAGGAGAAAAACACGCTTTATTAGGGCTCTTCCAGGAATGATCACAATTTATGAAAAGGTCTACAGCACAGTCAAGCAGGGTTAAAAGAAGCCTGTGCATACTCATAAAAACAGGAACAGGCAGGCAAGGTCAGTACACAGAAAAACTGTAAAGAGAAATGTAGCTATGAGTATATGAGTATATGGTAAGAATTAGCAAAAAGCATAAAAGCAAAGTGTATATATTTTCATTTCAATGAGCCCCGAATAAAGAGAAAATGTTGTTGATGATGATGATGATGATGATGATGATGAGGAGGGAGGCCAGGAAGGAATTAGATCAAAGCTGTGGCACCAGGATGACGCCTCCCTGGGCAAAGAGTGACAGATGTCAAGTGCCTTACAGAATTCAAAAGAGAATTATTTGAAATCAGGATTCTTTATATTCCATTAATTATTGCCTTTCTTCTTCTGATTGTTTGTAGAATATTTTTGCCGTGATAGTGTTCTTAAGGTGTGCATGACTTTGTGGACGAATGTGTTGAAGCTGATAACTGACTGAAAAACACAGGACCCTTCTTAACTAAGCATCTCAGCTAATCTGGGTATCAACAGTGTAACTAGAAAATGTGTAATTGGTATAAATTCATAAATTGTTTCTAAAGTGCCATGAAAGTGCTGTTTCAGTAACTACCATCTGAGGAGTGAAATGTGAGGTGTTTGTATAAAAAATAAGTTATGTGAATAGGTCATCTCTGGAGGTCTGAATTTATCCTTATATATAAAACCATAATTGTTTGAGCTGCAAACTGGCCATATATATAAATGAATTGTGTTTTGTCAGTGTGTATGAAGTGTGTATATGAGTCTACATGTGTTGATCTTTGTTGCTGCATGTATTGGGAATTTGAGTTTGGGTTAAACTAAGATAGTAAATGTATACTAAAATATTGAAACTTTATAAAATAACCTTGGCATGTGACAGTAAGTGGTGTATAGTGTAAATTGGTCTGATACTGAGCAGCACAGTGAGGACTTACAATCACACACACACATACACACAAACATACAGACTATCAAGCATATAATACACACCATACATACACTGGCAATTTAAGAGAGAAAAATGGCTGCCAAAGACATAATAACTGCCAGGGAGGAGCTAAGCTGTCAATACATATAATGAAGAGTGTCCACACTAAGACAATGTCACAGGCAAATGCACTGTATGTATTTAAAAACAGCTATCTTTTTGTATAAGGTTTTATAAATGTCCACCTGTACTGTATAGATATATTGTATATAAAGTATGAGTTCATGGTTAGGCTGAGGAGGTGACTGTGGTGTATTGATTTTTTAGAGTTGGAGAATCTGTCAGTGGAAAAAAGGGATAATTGGACATTAAATCAAGAGCCGGAACTCTGGACCACCACAGACAACATGAGCTTTCAATTACCTATAAAGAGAGAGGAGGGGAGGGAACAATATACAATATATATATATATATATATATATATATATATATATATATATATATATATATATATATATATATATATATATATATAGAGAGAGAGAGAGAGAGAGAGAGAGAGAGAGAGAGAGAGAGAGGGAGAAACTACAAGAAAACAAACACTTTAGTTGACCTTTAGGTTGTTTTTGTGTGCCTCTATGGCCAATGTAGCCCCAGTCTCCTGAGAGAGTGCAGTCACTTTAATGCCAGAGCTGGACTAATCTAGTTTCTCTGGAGCTTTACTACAGAGTATGAGCAGTTTAACCAGTGGGAGACACAGGAGCGCCAGAAATCAGAAGTGCAAAGCAAGACAGACAAACAGACTCTCCTCTCAGCCTAGGAGGAACTGGTATGAACCAAAACGTGCAAATAATGTTTGTGGTCGTCCTTATAACTGAGAGGCTTAGGTGGATGAGCTCTGTCCGGAGAGGTCTGAGCAGAAAGACATTAAGTCTTCTGTCCAATGTACATATTAAACTCTTTATCTTCTGTTGCTGAGGTGTGTAGATCCTCATTGTGCTTTCCCTTCACTGTGGGTTGTGACTTTCATGTAGTAGAAATGTCATTTGGTAACAGCTCCAACTTTCTACTGTATATATGCCATGAACATTTGATGTGATTTGGCCCAGGTTTAAATACATGTGTTTATTACTCATCTGAGTGTCGTTGCCCCACTCCTCACCTCCTCTTCTGCCCACTCCTCCTCCCTTGCCCCCAGTATGTGACCTCCTGTTTGTACATTTCTAATAGTATCAGGTTCTTCAAGAAAATAACTGGAGGAGAAATCTGGATGTTCACAAATCACTAATGAATCTGTATTATGAAATACATTCACAATATATATTGTGCCATACTCTTTTGAAAAAGAATTCTATCAAATAAAGATACAAGATTAAGTCCAAATATTTGTGTTTTTGTGTACCATATAAGATGTACAGTACATGATGAAATTGTTTGGCTTTATATGGTTTGGTGCTGTTGAAACAAACAGCAATTACGACAAACAAAAGTCTGCAATACGTTCATAACCAGAGCAAAAATCGCTGAATAAAGTGGTGGATTGTAAAAGTTTTATTTCCTTTGGAGTTGTGTAGCAGTAATGCCACAAAACTCCACATGTGTGATTTACAAAGTTTCTGTTACCAGAACATCTACTACAGACCTCATGAACTCACATCTAATTACACACCATTGCCTTTTAAAGAGACTGTTCCATCTAAGAGAATACATAACAGTTCAATTTTAACATAACATTTTTCAAGTGTTAAAGGGTAGTTAAGTATCTGCTATATTTTACAGGACATGCCCTGAACAAGAAATATAGTTTAGTAAAAGATTTAGTTTCTTTTTTTTTCTAAAAATTCTAAGCAATCTCCAAAAGAGCTACAAGTGGCCTACAGTTCTAGACAGAAGGAGGAGACACATTTATTCTCCCTCCATCCACTGCTTCTGCTACTACCTCCGTGTCCTCCGTCTGAGAGCTGACCGGTCCGGAGGAGGCAGTGGGCAGGGTGGGTGGGTGTCGGGTGGGTGTCAGGTGGGCACCTCTAGTCTGCCAGTGCCTGCTCTCTCTTCTTTCCGTCCCCTTTCGGCTTCCGTGAATCTGTGGGCATACAGGACATGGCATCAGTCATCCACAATGCGGGGGCTGGTGCAGACGGGTTTTTTGTGTCAGGTCGGGCGGTAGGAAGCAGCCACTTGTCCCCCCAGAGTGGAAGCCCTGCACTTCTATGCAGGAACACTGTGAGGAGGGCAACATGTATCTACGTGCCTCACCTCAACAGAGGCAGGAGCACAACAGACCTTAGTTCTTTCGGTCAAGTTGGGGTATGTCCACTTGTGTGGTGTGAGACAATGATAATGAGAAAGAGAGATAGCTTGATGGGGAGAGAGAGAGAGAGAGAGAGAGAGCTATAGTGTTTAATTAAACAAATAGATTAGGTATCTATTGCACCTGCTGTATATTGTGTTAAATTTGTAATCTAATCAACACCTACACCTTCATCTCCTCTTAATCTCCTGCACGTTTCTACATGCTTCTAATCTAAAATCTTATTTAACTGATCATTCTTAAAAGTTTTATTTTCAATAACAATAATGGTGTAATTTGAAGCTTTAATTCTTTCAGCAAGTTTTATGGACACATGAAAAGATTCCAGCAATATAATTGATTTGCAAAGTAAACCTGCAGGTGTGAAGATTACAGTACATGAATGAGTCCTGATGTAACGATCTGCGGAAGGCAACGGACAAGACAGAATGCTCTTCGCAGACGTGACTTTTTATTACAATTATAGCGCAGACAGTGCACGTATAACATTCAAACATACAGACACATGAATGACTCAAACAACGACGAGCACAAGACACTGTGCGAACGCACATTAAATAGACAAACTACATAAACCCCACGTGATGACGAGACGAGCCACAGGTGAGACGGATTATCACAGGACACAACCACACCCACGGAGATCCACTGACGCAGACGATTAGACGCAGACGACGTAAACACACGCCCAAAGGGAGGGGTCGGGGACCATAACGTGACAGACGCCCCCACCAAGGCACTACCCGTCCCGAGGTGCCAACAGGACCAAGTGCCCCGAACCCACGTTCATGGGCAGACCCGAAGCACCCAGTCCTGCGTCTGGGAGATGACCACCCTCGGTGGAGAGTCCGCCACGAACAGCCTAGAACACCCTCCCTGGGAAGACCAGGGAAAAGACATTAGACACACATAACGGGACGTTTACAAACACACAAACAGGAACATTAACACACAGAGGCACGAAAGGGAAAAGGGGATTAGGCAGACATATGGGAATATTCACGAACACAGTGACAGACAAACATGTAAACGGCGCCAGGCTGCGCGCCAGGAGGAGAGCGGCCAGCGGAGAGAAACCGGGAGCTGCGGGAGCTGCGGGAGCTGCGGGTGCTGCGGTGGGCGGTCCTCTTCCCGCCCTCGCCGCTAACCCTCCACCGGGTGTGGCGCTCCGCTCGTGCTCTCTCTCTCCTCTCGGTCCACTGGGTAATCCCCCTGCGCCTAGCGATAGCCCTCTGGACCTGGCAGCGGGAGCGTCTTCCTCGACCTCCATCTCCTCCTCGCTGCTCAGGCTCCAGTTCATGGGCTCCTCCGGGCTGCCACCCCGGGAGTAGTCCATGTCGCTTCCCTTGGAGCGTTCGGGGGATACGCCCACCTCCGGACTGTTCCTCCCCCTCACGGTCCCGGCAGAGAGCTCTGAAGGGAACGGACTTTCTTCCTCCTATTCCTCCGTGTATGACTCACAGTCCGCACGCTCGGAGCCACCCGAGCACACGGATGGAGGGTAGTCCTCTTCCTCCTCCTCCTCCTCACCGTAATCTACAGTGGGCTCGGAGCATATAGAGGGTGGATGGTCCTCTTCTTCCTCCTCCTCCTCGCCTGGAGAGTCCGCCCCCTCAAACTCGCTCTCGGGGGTCTTCTCCTTGGAGCAGAGCTCGAGGGAGCCTACCCACAGAGGTGAGAGGTCTCTGGAGGGAGAGGGGTGACGCTCCTTCCACATCCGCATCGCGGTCTCGCGGAAGTACTCCGCCCTCTCGGAAGTACTCCCGAGCCTGACGGAGCATGAAGGCACACACGGGGTCCTGCTCCATCATCTCGGGAATCACCGTGGCCTTGCGGTGCTAGACAGGGGAGGTGGCATGGTGTCGCTTACTGGGTCTTTTACCCTTCTTTGCCCGGGTGGCGTAGCCTGGCATTCTGTCTCCTTAGATCGGCTCGTCGTTTTGTAACGATCTGCGGAAGGCAACGGATGAGACATAATCCTCTTCGCAGACGTCACTTTTTATTACAATTATAGTGCAGACAACGCACGTATAACATTCAAACATACAGACACATGAATGACTCAAACGTGATGTGACACCTGAATTCCACAAAGGTTTAAATAGAGTGGACCAGTCTAAGCCATACATACTGTATATAAATATAACATGAAAATAATATTGGGAAATGCTTTAGATCTATTATTTTGATATCTGCTTAAATTATTTAGATGTGGAACATATCAGTGTAGAAAAGGTTAATATTATTGTTTAGATGTTTAGATTGTTAAGATTGTTTATTGTTTTGTTTCCTACCCCAATCAAATGTAGTGATTAAAGTGATATTGTGACGCTGGGCTCAGGGCAATGGACGAGGCACGAGTCCAGCGGTTTCGCACAAATGCCACTTTATTCACCAAACAAATAGTGCAGACAGTGCATATAGAACACTTACACATTAAGTATGGTGTGACTCAGACAAAGACGAGCACAGGACACTGCGCGAACGCACATTAAATGGACAAACCACGTAAGCTTCGAGTGATCACGAGACGAGCCACAGGTGAGACCGATGAACACGTTCAGACACAACCACACCCACGGAGATCCACAGACGCAAACGTCTAGACGTAGACAACATAAACACATGCCCAAAGGGGAGGGGTCAGGGGCTGTAACGTGACAGATATGTGAATAAGAGTGGAACATAATATTTTAAAACTGCATTTCCATGTAGAAAAGGGAAATGTCCATTTACAGTAGTCATTCACATGGATAATCAACATTGAACGTTTAAGTAATAAACAGTGTCTTTCCCTCAAGTTTTGTTCAAAACAACTATTATAAATGACCTTATATCTAAGCCCCCTGTGCCACTCCTCCCCCATTTTTGAATGCATGTGAAGTGTGAAGAGACTCTTGCATTGGCATTGTTATCATGTGTATAAAATGGCACTAGGACGTAGAAAATAGGTACACATTTCACGTATATTAATATTCCTATCTAATACAGCACCAGAGGCATAAAAACATGTTGAAATACTGTGATATTGTGATATATGGAGAATGTATTTGTAAATGAGAGTTAAAAATGTTTTTTAAAAACTGGCAAGAAAATGATTGAGCACATGAACTTTGGTAATCATGTTTTAAATACTTTTAGCAATATATTAATATGGTCTTTTGACTAAATTGAATCAGTAAGCTGTAGGTTTCTCAGTACAGTGCATCAGTACATATTCATCAGCATATTCACTACATGTACGTGTGTGTTTAGAAATAACTTTTTTTTAAAGCCCCAAATTTTGACTGCTGTCTTCAGTAAATGTGTAAATCAGTGTTGATGCAAATTATTTTTTTCTTTCACTGACTCAAACACACACACACACACACACACACACACACTGGCAAGGGTAATAGCCCTGTGCTCCACTTTGTACGCCTGCTTTCATTACTGTGCCTGGTCCCTCTGCTCTGCAGTCAGCACATTCCCAGGGAGCACAGAGACTGCTGCTGAGCCACTTTATTTAGCATTTCTGTTTGATTTGCACCACTTATATATGTATTCATTATGAAAACCACACGGCTGCCTGGAAACACACACACACACACACACACACACACACACACACACGCTTACGCCCATCAGTAAACAGCCTCTACAGGCACCCCATCACAGACTGGACGGCTCCCAGTAGTGAACTTTATTGCAGAAACTGCTTCTAATATGAGCCAAATGACATTCTCAGCTCCCACTGACTGGGGGCAAAGTTTGGGGGTCTAGGGACTAAAGCCTCTCATAATATTTCATTTGACGTATCTCTGTGCTGCGTGGCCGCCTTATTGAGGTATCGTCTGGCTCTTGGACTAATCAGTTGTAGACCTAGACACTCTTCCATCTGTGCATTTTCCACTGAAGATGCCCTTATCGAATGTGGCCTCTGACCTGCTGTACCAAAGGAGGAGTGGTGCGCTGGAACTCATTATGAGGAACAGAACAAGAATGGGGTAGGTTAGATAGCCCTGAGTGTGTGTGTGTGTGTGTGTGTGTGTGTGTGTGTGTGTGTGTGTGTGTGTGTGTGTGTGTGTGTGTGTGTGTGTGTGTGTGTGTTTCTGTGTGTGTGTGTGTGTGTGTGTGGGAGAGTGAGAGAGAGACAGAGAGAGAGAGACAGAGAGAGATAGAGGTGGAGATTATATATTTGTTTACCTACATACCAGAGCTTTGCTTGCCCCACCATGACTCGACCCCATTTTTTGGATCCCAGATCTCATAACTGTCACGGTACGGCGGCCCCCTACTGGTCGCCCCCGTCTACAGCAGCAGCTTGTCCTGTGGGTGTGGCGTTGTGTTCGTCCCTCAGGTGGGCGGAGCCCGCGATCTGTCTCACCTGAGGGTCGTTTGTTCGTCTATATATGTCTTGTCTTTGTACTTATATCCTTAATTTGGATCAGTTCACGGGTTTTGGTTTGCGCACTTTACATATTAAACCATCCTATTTCCCTGAGACTTGGCGTGATTGCTTCCATTTATTTTCGCTCACCCTACCTGTCACAGAATAGCCAGCCACCTTCGGAAGCCGCCAGTCTCCTTTTCTTTCTCCTTCGTTTGTGGTCATGTCTCGTGGTAAGTGTTTGTCTGCGTGGTGTTTTGTTTGAAGAGCTCCGCCGTGCTTTTGTGTTGTGTGTGTGTGTGTGTGTGTAGCACGGCGAGGACCAGGGCAGTCTGCCCTGAGACAGCTCTTCATGTCCGTTGTTTGTTTGTCGGAAGAGTTTCGCCGTGCGTTTGTTTTGTGTGTGGCACGGCGAGGACCAGGACGTCTTCCCTGTAATACTCTTCATGTTGTGTGGGTAAAGTGTGCATGTGAACTGTCGCTCATCACTGTCGCCTCGCTCCCCTGTCGTCTTGTGTTTTGTGTGGGGGAGCGACTAAGAACCTGAGCGGCACGTCACAAAATTACTGAGCGCGCATGTAAGAGTCCCGTTCGTTCATTGTTTGTACACTGTTTTTTGTTTGTCTAGTCTTTGCGTGTGTGTGTTGTTCTCGCATGTCTGTGAAATGTTGTATGTAATTCCACACATGCTCCTCCCCCTTGAGTGTGTGTTGGGGGTGGACCAGTGATGGTCTCATGCGACGGGGAGTGGCACGGAGGGCATTGCTCCTGAGGGAGGCCCTGACCAGGAACATGGGGGGTTCTCCTGAGCCGGTGGAAGACCCCTGCTGAGACGGAGACCCCTCCCCCATTGTAGGGGGGATCAGGGCAGTGCGCGTTTGTGTTTTGTGTTGGTGTGTGTGGGTGTGTGTGTGCATTTGTGTTTTATGTGCAGGTGCTTCTCCCTGGCGGTGGATCGTGGCATTCCTGGACCTTGTGGGGGTCTCCAGCTGGCAGGAGCCCCCTTATGTTGTGGGGTGACCGGAGCCCGGTCGTGAAGAGCCCCTCCCTAGAGGGCTGGGGCCCCCGGATGTTTGGGGACCATGGGGCTCCGGTCTGAAGAGCTCCTGCTGAAGATGGAGATCCTCCCTCCTGCTCGGGGTGACCAGGAGGCCCTTAGGGGCTGTTCCCCAGCCCGCGATAAGGGTGCTCTGGGCCTCGGTCTCTGGTGCTCCTGGGTTGGGTGGAGGAGTCCACCTCGTAAAGGGAGGCCCTGGCTGGGGCTGACTCCCCAGGAGGCTGGGGTGGTCCCTAGCAGAAGGCAGGGGTCAGCTCCGGGAGGAGGTAGGTCCAGGAGGTGACGTAGCCACGCCCCAGGGAGGTAACCTGCACACATACACTCTGGACAGACAAGGAGCCGTAGCCCGTCGTCCTCACACCATGGCGGGGGCTAAGCGGCTAAATGCCGGTTAGGGCGTGAGGGCCCTGTGACCGACCGGGGCGTGGTTTTGTCTTGTAGACGGCCCAGTCAGTCCAGGGCCCTGCCCAGGTAGGTGAGCTAACCTGTGTTTGTGTTGTGTGTTTCAGCTCCAGGACTACAGGGGGTGTGTCCCTTGTCCCTGCCTGCCTGCCCCTTTGTTTTGTGTGCTGCCGCTGTAGGCCGCACAGCCGGTGGAGGGGAGTGCGGCTTGGAGGGGGGATCTGTCACGGTACGGCGGCCCCCTACTGGTCGCCCCCGTCTACAGCAGCAGCTTGTCCTCTGGGTGTGGCGTTGTGTTTGTCCCTCAGGTGGGCGGAGCCCGCGATCCGTCTCACCTGAGGGTCGTTTGTTCGTCTATATATGTCTTGTCTTTGTACCAGTTGACCGCTGGTTATTATATCCTTAATTTGGATCAGTTCACGGGTTTTGGTTTGCGCACTTTACATATTAAACCATCCTATTTCCCTGAGACATTTATTTTCGCTCACCCTACCCGTCACAATAACACAGCCAGAACAGACAGGAAAAATACAATACCCATACTATGCATATGTTTCTGGTTTCTATGTATGTGTATTTATATATAATTTATTATTGTTATTTACATGTATTTATTTACAGTACTGTACAAAGGTTTAGGCAGGTGTAAAAACACAATGTAAGAATGCTTTGAAAACTAGAAGGTTTGTGAATTTCAAAATGCAAAGTGAATGAAAACCTAAACCAAATCAGTATTTGGTGTCACTATCATTTGCATTTAAAAAACCATCAGTTCTTGTACATACACCTGCACAAAGGCAGGGATTTGGTAGGATTACACTCAGGTATACAATTAAACAATTATACAAAACAGGTGATAATGGTCAGCTTTTTTATATGTAGGCGGAAACACAATCATTAACTAAAACAGAAACAAATGTGTAGCAGGAAGTGGAAGACAGCTTCCTGTCACAGGTCATACGGCATGGCAAAGACTGAGCAGAGCAAAAAGACACAAGGTGGTTGTACTGCATCAGATTGGTCGCTGCCAGGCAAAGGGTTCAAAGCAGACTGGGGATTCAAGATGGGCTGCACAAGCTCGTTTGAAGAAGCACAAAGAAACAAGCCGCTCTGAGGACCATAGACAGTGGTCCGCCAAGAAGAGTAAGCATAGCAGATGAAACATACTTAATTCCCTTCTAAATCAGAAGATGTCCAGCAGAGCCAACAGCTCAGAACTGGAAGAACCAGTAGGAGACCAGTGGTTCAAAAGTGAAGCATTGTGGAGGTTCAACAGTGAAGCATGGTGGAGGTTCAACATTGAAGCATGGTGGAGGTGGAGGCAGCAGGCCTGTAGTAACTTTATGGGTGTCCATTGGCTAGCATCAATGCTATTCCATATGTCAACATTTCTGATATATTGATTGTAAGATACATTGTTATTACACATTTCTGATGATTCACTATTACAGCAAGAAACATTAACAGTAGAATACTAATAAATTCATTTAATTTAAATTCATGTCTGCAATGCAGCATGGTGGTGGATCAACAGTGAATTATGGTAGAGTTTCAAAGTGAAGCATTGTGGAGGTTCAACATTGAAGCATGGTGGAGGTTCAACAGTGAATGATAGTGGAGGTTCAACAGTGGAGCATGGTGGAGGTTCAACATTGAAGCATGGTGGAGGTTCAACAGTAAACGATGGTAGAGGTTCAACAGTGAAGCATGGTGGAGGTGCAACAGTGAATGATGGTGGAGGTTCAACAGTGAAGCATGGTGGAGGTTCAACAGTGAATTATGGTGGAGGTTCAACAGTGAAGCATGGTGGAGTTTCAACAGTGAACGATGGTGGAGGTTCAACAGTGGAGCATGGTGGAGGTTCAACAGTGAAGCATGGTGGAGGTTCAACAGTGGAGCATGGTGGAGGTTCAACAGTGAAGCATGGTGGAGGTTTAATAGTGAATGATGGTGGAGGTTCAACAATGGAGCATGGTGGAGGTTCAACAGTGAAGCATGCTGGAGGTTTAAAAGTGAATTATGGTGGAGGTACAACAGTGAAGCGTGGTGCAGGTTCAACAGGGAAGCATGGTGGAGGTTTAATAGTGAATGATGGTGGAGGTTCAACAGTGAATGATGGTGGAGGTTCAACATTGGAGCATGGTGGAGGTTCAACAGTGAAGCATGGTGGAGGCTTAATAGTGAATGATGGTGGAGGTTCAACAGTGGAGCACGGTGGAGGTTCAACAGTGAAGCATGCTGGAGGTTTGATAGTGAAAGATGGTGGAGGTTCAACAGTGAAGCATGCTGGAGGTTTAAAAGTGAATTATGGTGGAGGCACAACAGTGAAGCGTGGTGCAGGTTCAACAGGGAAGCATGGTGGGGGTTCAACAGTGAAGCATGGTGGAGGTTCCTTGCACATTTGAGGCTGCATTTCAGCAAATGAAGGTTGGTCAGGATTAATTGTGTCCTCAATGCTGACAAATGCAAAATTAATGAAATTAGGATGACATTGACTAACCAACCAATAATTTCAAGCAGAAGAAGACTGTAGTTACAGAAGTCTATAAATAGAAGCCATCTCAAGTGATGGCAACATCAGGAACAGGGAAGAGGAAACGTTCTAGAAATACCAAGTGCTTGAAAAGATGTGGGCTGTAAATGCAACAATGATTTCCATACTGATCAGGGCACTAGGAGCTGTGACCCCTTATGGAGAATAGCTCCAGCAGATCCCTTGAACTATATCAGATATCTCTGTCCAGCAGATCCCATGGACTACATCAGAGATCTCTGTCCAGAATTCAGTCCTAGGAACAGCTAACTGTGCAGTTCCATCAAGCTCCCAGGCCTCTGGTGGAAGGCCATAGCTTAATTTTGCTTGAATTTATTTTATTTAAACTGTGGCTTTTCAAAACAAATATCTAGTGGTAGTTATAACTTAAAGGATAAGTATGAAAAATATCTACTTTCTGTATTTATGAGGAACTCATCACCTCACTCTTTTGGCATACTGGAGAGGCCAGTAACAGATATGATATGACTATTAAGACTAAAATTCTACCCCCCCTTCTAAAACACACACACACACACACATACACACACACACACACACACACACACACACAGAAAGGTTAGAAGACCTTCTATGTTTGATGGTTTGTATTTGTCTCTTTGTACCTTTGAGTCTGTTTTTCACATAGCATTTTATAGCAGTCTGTCAAAATAAATATGGGATGTTTGGAGCATATATTATTCTAGTTTGTATCATTGTTATAAAAACTCTATAAACAAATGGCATATGAAAAGTCTCTCATGTCAACACAAGAGCACATTTTATTTTGTGCTGTCCAAGAGCAAATGCTGCAGTCTGTCTTATCACTTGAATTACATGTACATGCTAACAACACACAAGACAGAAGACATACAAAACTATATGAAATCCTATTCATTCTTTCTACTGAGGTGTGTGTGCGTGTGTGTGTGTGTGTGTGTGTGTGTGTGTGTGTCTGTGAATAGTGTATGTGTATGTGAATAGGCATATTAACATATCTGTGCTTCACATGTTTCCCTTACGAGAAGATCAGCGCCTACATTCTTTGATCGTCTATAAATGAAGGAGGAGCACCCCCAAAAGGGTCTTACATACTGACAGGATGTGACATCACTGCAAGCATCATGCAGCAGCGCTGCAGGTCAAATACTTGCTGTGTTTTAGGAGCAGAAGGATTCTGTCAGTACTCTAAATAATTATAATCATCAGAGAGGGAGGGTGGTAAAGATAGGGTGATCGTGAACGGAGGCACACGGTGACAAAAAAGAGAGAGAAATGTCAGCACCGTCTACACTACATCATTTGCTCCAAAATAACTCAGGAACTGCTTACTGATGCAGACACTAAAGAAATAACCTCTTCGCTCTTTTAAATTGCAGAATCTCGAGGGAAAAGTAATTACCTCCCACATGAGTCTTCCTCTGTTTCCTCCAGTTCTGCCATGTCTCTAGACATGCACCTTTTTGATTGGCAAATGGCAGCACATGCATTCTGTTGTCATTCTTTTTTCTTGTGGGTATAGTTGTCAGCACCATCTGAGGGCATTTCATCAGCACCACGGACAGCACTGACAGCTGTCACAGAAGAACACGCTCACCACCAGGGACAGCAATCTTCATTAATTCAACTACCGAGTAACAGGATGCAGTCAAAGAGAGAAATGCTTCCCTTGATTCTTGTTTCATTGAGATAGATAGATAGATAGATAGATAGATAGATAGATAGATAGATAGATAGATAGATAGATAGATAGATAGATAGATAGATTTTAACATATGTGTTAATAACAGTATATCTGTGTTTTTGTGATTATAATTACCCTGCTGCTTGAGTTTGGTCTTGCCACAGGGTTTGGTAGCACTGACAGTGCTGGGGCAGCTAGCATCCATGAGTGCACGTTTCAGCACACCTGTCCGGTTCTTCACCCCTGTGGCCACATCACACTCGCCCCATTCTTGGAAGTCATACTTACACTCACCTGCAGGGGGGGCACAAGAGCATTTATTAAAACCTCAGCAATGTTCAACAGTCTGGCCCAGCAGCTGTACCTCAGTTAGGGAGTGCTTTCTTCAGATTGCAAGGCATGGCTTGATTACATTCCTCATAGTATATGTAAACCACCCTTGATATGTGCAGTTTCTGGGCATTTTTGAATGCACAATTTGTGCTAGTCATTCTTACACTTCTACTCTCCAACCCTGTAATCAGTTTTGGACCACAGGACCACTGCTGGCTAGATATTTTTGGATGGCAGACCACTCTCAACCTGCAGTGACAGTGATGTGTAAAAAAACCCAACCCATTACTATGCTGTTACCATGTCAGTGTCAATTCAGAGACTGGTCTGCCACCCAAATAATTTCCCATCAGCAGCAGGTCTGTAGTAACTTTATGGGTGTCCATTGGCTAGCATCAATGCTATTCCATATGTCAACATTTCTGATATATTGATTGTAAGATACATTGTTATTACACATTTCTGATGATTCACTATTACAGCAAGAGACATTAACAGTAGAATACTAATAAATTCATTTAAAACATAAATAATACAATTCTAATAAATTCATTGATTACATTTTACACCGAACCTGGAATTATGTTGTAACTCAACACAATTAAACATAATAGCAAAACAATCCACATGAAGCTTACTCTGTATTTATCAAGATTACAGATTACTATAGAAATGTATCAATATTGTTGTCTTCAATAGTATCTCAGTAAACTAGCCAACATTCACAAGAAAGCAATCCGATATGAACACAAGGTCCATTTAGCAAATCCAGCCCTGTTACTTTATAGAACATATGTAAATAGAGAAATAAAGCACATACACACTGAGAACATTATTACCATTAATTTATGCAACATTAAATGTTTCAAAGTCTATTCTAATCACATTAATATACAATTTGAAATTCTTCAAGGGACAATCCTAGGGTCCCAACTACCAGGGTCCCTATTGTTTGTAACTATTTATACTTGAGTGCAAACAATGTTTTGTTTGCTGATTACACCAACATTTTTCTAACTGACAATGATGTCAATAAATTATTCTCTTCTATAAATTCTGAATGACCCCTTATTGATAACTGGTTGTTATGTTTCAGCAACCCAGTGCATATATGCATATCAAGAGAAACTATATTGGACAGAGCTGAAGAAAACAAAGAAATAACAAAATTTATCTTATCAGAAGAATGTAAGTCCTCCTGTTAAATCAGTATCCCAGTTTTGTTGAGTGAGTTACAGCATTCCAGGTTCAGTGTGTAATGTAATTGTTACGTCCAGCCCCTCCCTCGTCCCTGGTCCCGCCTAGCTTCCCGCTCCCATTCGTTCCTCCCTCTGTCTGTCACGACCTCGTCATTTGTCACACACACCTGAGTCTCGTTTCACCGTCTTGTTTCCAGTGTATAAAAACCCCCTAGTGTTTTGCTCCCGTGTCGGTCATTGTTTGTTCTGTCTCCCTTTCGCCTTACCCCGCGCTCTCCTTTATCTACTTGCTGTGTGGTTCTGGTTTGTAGTTTGAGTTGCCCAGTGTTATTAGCGTGTGTTGCTGTCCAGTCCAGGTTAGTTTTTGGCTCGTGTTCTACGTCTGTCTTGTTCACAAAAGTTTATTTTGTTCTCATCTGCTTTTACTCTCTGTTCTTCCCCTCCCTACGTGTTTAGTAGGGTTTGTGTCTAGATCGCTGTCTCTCTGTTTGGATTTCTTATAGTAGTGTTTGTGTTTAGTTCGCTGTCTCTCTGTTTAGATTTCATGTTTACACGCCTGTACTGGTTAGTGTCGCTGTTAGTTTTCCTGTGTTTGTATTCTTTGGTTGGTTAATGTTTCATTGCTTGTGTATGTGCGTGCTTCGTTGACCCTCTTGATTATTGCTGTTAGTGTATACCCCATGTCATTGTTTGAGTCCTCCTTCCGTTGTTCGCTTCTCCTTATGCCAGGTTGGTTCTGCTTCTGGTTTTGTTGCGTATCTTTTATTAAATATTCAAAACCCTCTATTGCGTCACCCCTTCCCTGTTAAATCGTTACAGTAATCAAATAATTGTTTTGTATTTTATAAGTTTTGTGCTTGTTAAATAGTTGTTACACATTGCAATTACATATGTAATTTCATTGTTATTACAACTTGTTATTACATAGCTATTATACATAATATATCATACACTGTAACTGTAATAACACAATGTTAAATTGTAATTACAAAGTTTTATAACATGCTATTACACTGTTATTACACAGTTAATACACTGTAAGGTATACCAGTGAGTTATTACATTGTTATAATAACACTGGTTATATTATTAGTTATATTACACTAATATAATAACACAACACTAATACATTTTAGTTATTACAATTAGTTATTGCACACTGTTATTATTATTACATAGTTATTACATGTTGTTATTTCAATTATTACAATTTATAATGTAGTTATTATATTCTTACTACACATACTTATTGTGTTATTACACACTCTTATTGCAATGTATCATTATAATCTGATAAATTACATATCTGAAAAATTATATGTATTGGCCAACCAAACCAAATATTTCCTCTACAAAACGTGTAATCTTCTCTCTCCATTCTGTATATGTTAATGCCTCTCCTGCTGTTTTGCAATTTTTTTTTCTATTTTTCATTCACTGGACAGATTTATGTGATCACTGACATGAATATTGGGGGGACTTTTTGATGTCCTCGTGGCCACGAGAGGTCACAATCTTGATCTGGTCATTACTGACTCCACACAATGTTGATAGATCAACATGAATATTGGCATTTTGGGGTGGGGTCCCAAAGAACATTCATTCCGACCTCTTCCTCACACATCTTTCTGGCATGTAGTAGTAACAGCTATTACTAAAGCAGTATTACACAAATTCACTTGACCATATTATAGTATTACATACAGTATATCTCAGTTACTGGAACTCATGTCTAATATAATAGCATAACCGAACATTTGGAGGCAGAACAAACTTGCCCTTCATAGGCACACACACACACACATACACACACACACACACACACACACACACACACACACACACACACACACACACACACACATATGCCACCACTCCAACACCACCTCTCAATGGCACAGTCTTGCATTCTCAAGGCGCTGACATGTAAATGGAATCTGTGTTCAGGGTGAGACACTGAAGTGCCTTTATCTCACGCGACACCATGTTCTGGGCTCATTGTGTGAAGCAGCTGTGAAGCAGAGGTGAGTGGACGTGAAGGTAAGTGGATGCAAATGACAGGCAGAGTGGGTTTTGGCTCTGTTCACACATGCCCGGCGCTCACCTCCGAACTGCTTCTTCCAGTTACACGGGATCTTGCAGCGCTGTGTTTTGATGGTCTGCTTGCACTCGGTGCCGGTGCGGGTGCCCTCCCTGGTGCCCAGGCCACAGTCCCCCTCATTAGCCACGCACACACTCCACTGCCACTCACCACAGTCTGACTTACGCTCCTTTTTACCTGAGAGAGCCCGTGCACACACACATGTAAGAGCACACACACACACACAGTTTCACATCAGAGATGTTTTTCAAACCACCGCATATAGCTCCTTTCGTCTGTTCTGCACAGACTATTCAGATTTAGACACTTATAGACTGTAGATGGCTGGGCCTGCGTTCTGTGTGCAGCACAATTTTCTCACCTTGTTTCTCTGCCTTGCCACCCTCTGCCAGCACCGCTGTAATGACCAAGAGGGCCAGAACAGCCACACACTGCTGCTGCATGCTGGGAGAGAGAGCAGAGGTCATTACGAAACATTATTTTAAGTGCACTGTTCTTCACAGACAAATGCTAAGTGAGGCATAATATGGCAACACAACTATGCAGTATAAAAAAAACAACTATAGTATTTAAATAAATATATATAATTGTGTCGAGTTAGGCAGGAGGAGTTTATTACTTCAGAGACTCAATGTAAAAACACTGTTTACTGATATTAAACATTCTCTGACCAAACCAAGGCTAAGGCTCCACCCACCTACTCACTACTTGTGTGTGTTTACACGCAGGCACCAAGTGCCTCATAGCCACCGCATGTCTCCAGAGTCTGGAGCTGAAAGATGCCAAAACTGCAGTAATTCCTGTGTAACACACTGTGCTTAAAACGAATCCTTTCCCCTGAGTATCCCCCTGGCAGAGGTTTCTCACTGTGCCTTCGCAGTGTGAGTGTGTCTGGTCCTGACGGAGACTCCGTGACTCCTGGAGGTGTGCTGGAGTTCAGGGAATAGGACTGGATGAGGAACTCTGGGTAAATGCTCACAGCTTGCTCCACACCCCCACGCCGCCTGGGTCTCTATCCTCTGCTAAATACACTCGTTTCAACTGTTTATCAAAGTTTCCATGAATTCTCACTCTACTCAATTTCCCTTTCTTTTCTTAACATTAACAGTGGTCTCTCCCCCTCTCTCTCCCTCTTTCTCTCTCTGTCTCTCTCTCTCACAAACACATGCATGCATTCACCCTCTTGTTAGTTTCACTCTCATTCTATTTCTCTCTCACTATTTCTCATTATTTTAAAACAGCAAAAGTGCACTCAGGCTGCTCAGAGGAGGAATGTGTGGTAATTATGGAGCGCGTGAAGACCAAGTGCTTCACTGTGTGTAAATTACTGCAAAGGTACAGCCTGCCGGCAACATTATCTCCATTCCTCCATTTCAATTAATCACTGAGTGTGGCTCTCTCCATCCTCCTAACTCTCCTCCCTAAACTAACTTTTCCACCATAGTTCTACCTTTCTGATTTCTGACACTGTGATCCTTTGTTCTCTGATAGTGTCTCCATTATAGACTCTGATCTAGATGAATGGGAGTCATTCATGAAATAAACCCATGCACAGTCCTTTACCTCTAATCAGGTCCCTAGCATTAATGACCAACTGTTCTCTGTATAACTACACATATCTGGCCTCATTAGACTGGGGGGTGCTGGCCAGCCCCCCTAAAATGGATCTTGCTCACATAGTTTTGATTAGTACACACACACACACACACACACACACACACACACACACACACACACACACACGCACGTACGCACACACACAGGCACACACACACACACACACACACAAATATTCAGCTTAGAACAGACTGTTCTAAGCAGCACTGAGTGGAACACCATGTGTTATGTCTGGTGATGGATGTGGCCCTGGACGCCGTGGCTGCAAGCCGTCTCCCCGACAGGTGACAGGGTAATTGGCTGCAAGGTGGCAGTACTTCGGACTGGCTCCCGCCGGCACGACGCAGAGAAGCATTAGCAAAGTGCTGGGTCACATGGCCCCGCCCTCCACCACAATAGCCAATGAGGAGAGAGCAGGTGTCTGCTGCACTATATGTAGTATTAACACCAAGGTGTACTTAAGTATATGGAATTTTCTTAAAATTCACATAATAATATTAATTAACAAGTAATGTTATTAACAAGTTTCGCTTGGTTATCAAAAGAGAATTTAAAATGCGCTCTGAATGTTGCAGGATAAATGTGGAAGATTCATGGTGGCCAGTGTGCTTAATGTTCATGGAACATTGTCTTTTCTCGTTATGAGAATGTTCTAGAAAACATTTCCAGAATGTTACAGGTCAAATGTTGTGGAAATTATTACTTTGTCCAGTTTTCTTATATTAATAGAATGTTTTTTCTTGGTTATCATTTGCAAAATGTTTTCAGAATGTTACAGTTCAAATGTTCTAGAAATGTTTTATATGAAAGAAACATTAAAAGGTTGTTCCAGTAATGTTTTACCAAGGACAAATACTTTTATCAAGGACTATCAATACTTTTATAATGAAAAAGCATGTCCCATTATGTCCCCTGGTTTTGTGAAACTTCCCTGTTATCTGTGTAGATACTGGCCTACTAATTGATTTATCTTGCGTTGTCTTTTTCTTGGACTCTGAAGGGCCTTGACATTTGCCACTTCTGTTGATTTAGTTAATTGGTGAAGAGTTGATTTGGTTAATATATATTTATATTAATTAATCCAGCTCTTTTAATTAAATACATTTTTGAAAGAAATTCTAATGCCCCATTTTTCACTTGTGACAGTAGCTTTTTCCTTACTTTTATAATAATAATGTTTTCATAATTTAAATATATATCTTATGATTAGACTACTTATTCTACCCAGGCAATCAAATCTGGAACTTCCTAAAGTATGAGCTAGGACTAAATTAGTCTCAACTAATATATGTGATTTCATTAGGCTGTTTCATTTCACTTGCAGAAATATGATTGTGTGCAGTGGAACCAAAATCCAGGCCCATTTAGAGAGAGAGAGAGAGAGAGAGAGAGACAGACAGACAGACAGAGAGACAGTTTAGTTTAAATCTTAAAACATAACACACAAATGTACACCCAAAGGTGCATTCAGTGAGTCAATATATTCAGAAGACCTCAGGTGTGTGTGTTTTAGGGTGTGGCTTAAGCCCGGTAGGAAGGTGGGTGTAACTCCAACGGAGGAGAGGCAGTCTCACTCTGAAGGACACCAGAGCTCTAATTGACTGACCATTAGCTGCAAAGCAGAGACAGAGGGAAAGAGAGTAGCAATCTATTGTGTATGTTTCCAGTCTCCAGTATCATCTGCAGGTAATGGAGCCATCAATTGACTCTCTAAAACAAGGTTTAAAGTACGGGTAACTGCCAGCGGTCTCAGTGACCCTTCCCTGCTGAACTCATTCTGACTGTCTCTGCCCCTCATTGTTCCTTCAGCAGCATGCGGAGAGCCTGCCGGGGACGGGAGTGATGGAAGGGTGAAGGAGGCGCGCTGGTGAGCGGGGAAGATGCGCGAGAGCTGGGGGTTATTGGGGAAACCTCACGGACGACTTCAGCAGTATGGGACCCCCGCCAGCAGGGCTGTGGGGTCATGTGACGTGGGCTCAGCAGGAAGCACCGGGTGAGGAGGTGGTGACTCATCACAGCCTGGCGGGAAGGGGGCCTCCCATCAGCAGTGGAGACCGGTGGGCCGCACAGCGTCTGCTTTTGCCCACATATCCCCACTAAATGGAGACTCGGGGGGTATGGCCTCTGTGTGTGTGTGTGTGTGTGTGTGTGTGTGTGTGTGTGTGTGTGTGTGTGTGTGTGTTTGATGAAAGCAGGAGAGAGCTTGTACCATTATGCCACTCCATTAGTTCATTGATCTGTGTCAAAGCAGGTATCCCGACTGACAGACACAAAAGAGAGGCCATCATTGGCCAGATAACAAACCTTGTGGTCACTGACCACCACTGAACCACTGACCACAAATAGGCTTCTACAAAATTAAATCAACTGGAATTAAATGAATGCCTGTTTTTAAAACTAGGTGTAAGTGCACCTTGTGCACTGAAGTCCAATTCAATGTGTTAGCTGTCCATTTAACTGCACACCCAGTTGGGGGCACACACACACACACACACACACACACACACACACAGGCATGGGCATGTGCACTAATTCATATACTAACATCTGACACATTCATACAGGACATATGCACAGATGTACACACACATACACACACACACACACACACACACACACACACACACACACAACCAAACACTGACTCAAAGAAACCATGCACGTATTTACCTATCTGCCATTGTCTAATTCCTTAGTCCATCTTAGACAACAATTATGAACATCAATGCATATCAATACACACTGCTAAACAATATAACATGATAAAATATTGCAGACAGAACTAGTAAGTCTAAATGACAAAAAAGCTGCAAAGCTTAGATTAAGGTGTGTTGCTAAGATTCCAGGGTTAAGTCAAAGTTAGAAACTCAGTGCATGCTAGATGCACTTAGCAGTAAATCCTTCTCTATGGTGCAGTCGATTTTAGTTTAACAATTAGACTGGCTGGAAATCACAGATAGCAAAGCCTATTAATGAAGTAAAAGCCTTGATAATCCATCCACACTGCTGTAATGTATGTTAGGAAGGTTAAGAGAAAAGAATATGTGATGGCTGTATAGTCCTATATTTTCTGTTAGAGTGACTGTCATTCATTCGGGATTAGATAGGCTTTTGGCAAATGCAGGATGTGGCTTTGCTTGGCTGGATACAGAGGGGCTTCGTAAAGTAGTTTGATTCAGGAATTTATAGGAATTGAAAAAGTTTGCACAAAGCTACATGCCTGGACTACAAAATGTGGTCAACAGCCCAGGCTGGGCGTGACAGCGGGTGCCTGTGTGAGACTAAGATCGCATTCACATTCCTGTCTCCACTGGCTCAGAAGCACCCTGCTCTAGTGGCCCCTCTGGGGGATACAAGGCGTTTCTGATTTTATGGCTGGCATACCTGAATTATTTCATCTTGAGGATTTTTTTTTGTGTATGTGTGTGTGTGAGACAGAGAATTAAGCATTAGTATTAGCATACATGAGCTTTTTTAATGCAACATAAGTGAGCATAAATGAATAAAATGCAGTAAAAACATCAAATGCCATGAATTTATTTATGACCTTTATTTATGACCATCATTTATAATGAATTTACTCATGACCGTCATTTATCATGAATTTACTCATGTAGTGACAAGCAGATCACAGCTCATTCTGGGCATTCTGAGATTTCAGAATGAAGCATGGCCAGTTAACATTTCAGCACATTGACAGCTCCAGTGTGAACCGTGGGGAGTGTGTTCGCACGGGCTCCTGTCTGCAGGTGTGTGTGTAAGTGTGTGTGGGCTTTCGAGGGATTTTACATGGATGCCAATGAGTAAGAATGTAGAGCAAAGCTTTCACGCCAGCGCTCCTCAGTCCTGTAACGTGCAGAAGTAACCGGACGCCCTCTCCTCTGCCCAAGTGCAGGACGCCTTAACGTGCTGAAGTAACATGATGCCCTCTCTCCTGCCTCAGGATCTTGGCTCATGCTAATCAGGACCTCACTGAAGGTGATTTGTCTCGTGTCGGGCTTTTGCTTGGGGCTTTTATTCCGTACGTCATGGAAACCAAAAAGGACTCATTTGCCTTCTCTGCAAAGGTCAAAGCACAAACCCCATTCCAACTTAGTACAGGTGCTGGTGACACAGACATGGTAAACACGTGCACGTGCCTCTGCTGTTTCCACAACAACCTCGCTGACTCTCAACTGAACTGACACGTGCATATGTGCACATAAATACCCAGTGACCCAAATCCCTGCTGTAAGAGTACATTTAACATTAAGCAAATATTGCCGTAAACAAAGTTAATAATAGATGGGCACCCAGTGAGGATGTCTGGCCTCCTGAGGGTGCCGTGTCTCCACCCCCTGCAACCTGCCACTGGAACAAGTCCCTTCTACTCTAGCAGCCTGGTCTCATTATGTAATGGAGCTTCAGCAGAATATGGGGTTAGCCTCACCCAAGCATGCACTCCTGAATAGTCTTCATTTTCTTCCATAACACACACACACACACACACACACACACACACACACGTACACATTATCCAAGTCACTGAATCATGCTGCTTCTTCTGTTTTTATTTTTGTCTGCATGTTGCCCTGCAAATCTCTGCAAATATCCGATCATTTCCGAATTGTTTCTCAAAGCTCTGCATTCGTCCTGGAGCGAGCATGCCTGTTTTCCAGCAGCGACACCTGTGAGGGCCTCAGGACATGTGTTCATTAGAGAGAGCTGAGGGGAACGGGGGCTTTCAAGCTTCTGTGCCTTAACAGGAGCATCTCATTCCTTTCATCCCTTGTTTTCTCACGTTGCTTTCTTCAGTACATGTGTCGCCTCTGAACCAAGATTGCATTCGCATATTGGCACCCACCAACATACTGTGGTCCCTCTGCATGTGTGAAACTGTGAGCAGTCTCAGTGGCTTATTGTTCCTTACCCACAGCCTCCTCATTTTTCTCTCCTTAGGCCTCACTTCCTCCCTCGTTCTCCCTTTTGCTACTGGTCGCACCGCCATGTGCTTACAGTTGGCTTTGAAAGGACAGTGTGACGCGTGGGTGCGGGTGGAAGGACGTGGAAACCACTCGCACACTCAAGCTCCACGTTTATTGAGTGTTCTTTACTCCAAAAACATTAAACACATAAACACTAACGTTCTGACACTCAGACAAAGACGAGCACAGGACACTGCGCGAACGCACGTTAAATAGACGACCAACACAGACCCTCGTGACTCTCGAGACAAGGCACAGGTGTAACAAACGAACACGCACACAGACAACCCACGCCCACGGAAGTACAAACATGGACATAACGACACGCAGACAACATAGCGGCACGCCCACAGGGAAGGGTCCGGAGCTGTTCCGCAACAGACAGCCTCTATTTAGCAGCCCCATCGCCCTGAACAATCTCAACCAGGCTGCTGCTGTAGTGCCCTAGCAGTGTTTATAGCATCAATTTAATATACTTTTTTTTTATATGTCAGGACCAGAAGATGCATGGCCTCTAATAATCCACCATCAAAAGTATTTTATCTCACCTCCCTAATTCCACTTCCCCACTCTTCTTATGTTATGAAACTGCAAATATTGTAACATGAATCTTTTATTCAGTTTGCTTGTGACAGAATAATTTAATCCTAATAATAGTCCTCTGCTCCTGTGTGCAATGCTGAAAATATTTAACACATCTGAAGCGTCTGGTGCCAGGGAGAGCTTTGCACTTTGAATGCTTTCGAAGGTTTAAACCCTTAGACGAGCACAGGGCTCAGTCTGAAAAGGGTTGCTGGCATGTATCAAAGGGTCTGATTCATTACCACATTCCTTCAGTGGGCAGTATTCCCCAACACCCAGAATAGCCTTTCCTACTCAGTCCACGAACCCCCACCCACACACACTCACACACACACACACACACCATCATGTTTCTCGCACATACAGACAGGTGTGACTGGCCCGGATAATGCTGGCACGTTAGAGATAAACCCGTCAGTCACCTGTAATCCCAAATCACTTTTACAGGCAGACACATGGACAAACGCACATGCATACAGACATACAGACATAAGCGACCAATAGGCACCATCAAATAGGAAATAAATAAATGAGAAGATCAGAGTTCAATTCAAATCTCTCTACCAATGTTGCTATGAGCTTGGGGCAAGCGTCAGGAAGAGGGACCGCCTCGTCCATCAGATGACTTGGATCTAAACGTGGTGCAGGTGCAGTCTGCCTCTCTGAGCCCCAAAGGCATCATACATCACACCTCACTCTTCTGAACCCCACCCCTACTCACCCTCACACCCCCCTTACCCCCACTGTGCCCCCACAGCACCCCCACCTGTTATCTGATCATGAGAAACCTCACCTCAGATTACCTCTGCCCAAGGGACACATTCTCAAACACACACATACAGACATACCTACATAATCTTAGAGTGAAATCTCTAAGATCAGTAGACACACAGAACACAAGGGGGGAAATGAGGAAGAAAAGTTTGGACCAGACTGTCTGCTTAGCACTCAACCAGTCCACCTGATCCAAGAGGGATAATGGAGATTAAAATAAACCAAAAGTAATTGCAGGCCCCACGTATATCAGAGGGGATTGTAGCTACCTTGTTAACTTCTGATTTTCAACATAAATCAACAAAGACTATAGGAATTGTGTTGTCTGGTTATTTACATTAATAAACATGTCTGAAAGTGAAGATAACATACTGCAGTGTGGTAGTTTGTTCAGCTAGATAATGAAATACCTAAAACTTAATTTTCTTATTTATTGCAAAGGCACGTAAGAAGTTTGTTTCTCTAGACAGGTTATTATTAAACGCAAGTGGCCCAAAACAACACACTGTGGAGGTAGGGCCCTGAGTGGGCACAGACGTCATTGGCAGATGTAAACCTCTTCATCAGGCAATGTAACTTACGTAAATGACATTTACCTATTGTAAATGACAGTCAAGGATTTAGATGTTTTTTTTTAGCTACACTGTACCTGTTTTTTTTTTCTTGCTGTGTAATTACCAATAAAATATTATGGCATTTAGAAGTATGAGGCCATTTGTCTGCTTAAACTCGGCAGTAGAGAGACAAATTGTATATGACACATGCACTCACATTATACTATTTTTCTCATACTTTTTCATAATAATCTTTAATCCACTAAAGATGTCAAATCAAAGTTATGTCATTGAAAATCTCTATTAGTCATGGAGAAAGGTTCAAAAGGGTTGGCTCAACTAGGCTCAAACAATGAAAGGAACTACAAACTGACATTAGGTGAGAGGCTACAATGCCTATGTGGCAGATGCAGAAATCAGGTCAGTTTAGCGGCACAGGTGGTGGCTAGTACCCCTAGGCCCTTGGGAAACTAGTGCCCTCTGGTGTCAAGAGAATGTTCTTGCGGTTGCTGATGTTTTCTCTACATTTACGCAGACATACATAATGCTGGGCCAAAAGACAAGCACTGTGATAGAACTTCTTTTGGATTGAGAAGTGGTTTTATATCTACATGGTCCCCCAACAGCTCCATTCAGACCAATGCTGCTCTGTTGAAGGAGAGATATTGAAGCACTGTGTAAGAAGAATTAAACTATTCCATATCACCCAGAAAGTAAAGGGCCGTGTAATCACACTTTGCACCTCCTGCAAACTTTGCAAGTAGAACTAATCTCTAAGTTGCCCCAGCATCCACCTCAGTCCCTCTTTCCTTAGAAAACTACATTGCACCAATCGATAGGCTGCTGCCATTATGAATTGATGCTTGACCAGAAGTCGCAACAACCCATTTATTCTTTTGGAAGAGAAGAGAGTGGAAATTGTGCGAAAAATTGTGAGTTTACACCATCCACCCAGTGGAGGGTGATTGTCCCAAACGAAAACTCATAAAACATAGAACATAACTATAAGTGGAGCCTGGCCAGGCCATTAGTCCTCCTGTTGATGTGGAGGTGTTGATGTCCCCAGACCAGTCACGCTAGGATGGCAGAAATGAGGAGGAAGAGGATGGCCCATCTGGCCGGTGGGTACTGAGTAGTGCCCCTGAACCTGCAATAGACTATTAATGGCAAAACAATAGCAGGTTCCTGGCATTGGGTGTGCACCGTGAATGGTAAGAACTGGAGTTGTCTCACGGCAGGAAACAATCAAGGCAGGTATTGCCAAGGCAATCGATACAGAAGACTGCAGCCAAGCATCCCAACCTGCACAAATTTCCCTTCCCAGTGGTTCTCCAACATGAGGTAATGGGGGCTGTAGTGTGGTCTGCCCTCAAAAGGGTGCAGTGATATTTTAAACCATGCTGACTGCCATGTTTTGTCAATAGGACGGTGACCTTCCAAATCATGGGTGGAGGACCTGATCTAGACTTCTACTGGCAGAGCAAGCACCCTAGGATGCTTATAATCCCCTATAGTTAGTGGAAAGTAATGTTTGGTCCTATGTATAGTGATGCCTCCAGTGGCGCTGGGAAAATTTGAAACTTTATTGAAAGTTTGCTGGAACCTAGCCACTAGGGTGCACACATCATTGTATTTTAGTGCTGGTCCCAAGCCCGGATAAATAGGGAGGGTTGCGTCAGGAAGGGCATCCAGTGTAAAAACTGCACCAAATCAAACTATGTGGATCAAAAATAGAAATTCCATACCGGATCGGTCGAGGCCCGGGTTAACAACGACCGCCACTGGTGCTGTTGTCCAACAGGGCATTAGTGTAAATTGGACTACTGTTGGGACAAGGAGGAGGAGGAGAGGGGGGAAGAGGCTTCTGAAGCTGAAGGAGAGGAGGCAGAGCAGGAAAGTGGAGGTTAGAGTTGGTACGTTGAATGTGGGCTCTATGACAGGTAAAGGGAGCTAGCTGATGCGATGGAGAGGAGGAAGATAGATATACTGTGTGTACAGGAGACCAAGTGGAAGGGGAGCAAGGACAGGAGCATTGGTGGTGGCTTCAAACTCTATCATGGTGTAGACAGGAAGAGAAATGGAGTAGGGGTAATCCTGCAGGATGAGTTTAGTAAGAGTGTAGTGGAGGTAAAGATACTAAGTGACAGGGTAATCTGTGTAAAGTTAGAGATTGATGGTGTGATGATGAATGTCATCAGTGCTTATGCTCCTCAGGTAGGTTGGGGCAGTCATGGTTAGGGAACTGGTCTTGTGACCGGAGGGTCGTGGGTTCGATTCCCAGACAGGCCATGACTGAGGTGCCCTTGAGCAAGGCACCTAACCCCAACTGCTCCCCGGGCGCCGGGCTAGGGCTGCTCACTGGGCACGTGTGATCCACAGCCCCCTAGTATTCACTAGTGTGTGTGTGTGTGTGTGTTAAAAGGATAAAAATAGTTGTAGTTAATACTTACTTTAAGAAAAAGGAAGAGCACAGGGTAACATATAAGAGTGGGGGAAGATGCACACAGGTCGACTATACAGTATCCTCTGTACGAGACAAAACCTGAAAGAGGTTAGTGATTGCAAGGTGTTACCAGGGGAGAGTAAACAGCATAGGATGGTGATATGTAGGATGGTTTTGGAGGTGAAGAAGAGGAAGAGAGTGAGAGCGGAACCTAAGATCAGCTGGTGGAAGTTAAAGGATGAGGACTGTGGTGTAAAATTCAGGAATGAGGTGAGGCAGGTGGAAGGAGTATTTTGAGGAACTGTTGAATCAAGAGAGTGAAAGGGAAAGGAGGTTAGAAGAGGTAGAGGTTGTAAATCAGGAAGTGCCTCAGGTGAGCAAGGAGGAAGTAAGGGCTGCAATTCTCAGAATGAAGTGTGGTAAGGCAGTTGGACCGGATGATATTCCAGTGGAGGCATGGAAATGTTTGGGAGAGACAGCAGTGGAGTTTTTGACTGGGTTATTTAACAGAATCTTGGAAGGTCAGAAGATGCCTGAGGAGTGGAGAAGAAGCATAATGATGCCGATTTTCAAGAATAAGGGCAACGTTCATAGCTGTAGTAATTACAGGGGAATAAAGTTGATCAGTCACAGCCTGAAAATCTGGGAAAGAGTAGTGGAAGCTAGGCTTAGAGGAGAGGTAGAGATCTGTGAGCAACAGTATAGTTTCATGCCAACTAAGTGCACCACATATGCTATGTTTGCTTTGAGAGTGTTAATGGAGAAGTATAGGGAAGGACAGAAGGAGTTACATTGTGTGTTTGTTGACTTAGAGAAAGCTTATGATAGAGTACCGAGACAGGAGCTGTGGTATTGTATGAGGAAGTCAGGAGTAGCAGAAAAGTATGTGAGGGTAGTGCAGGATATGTATGAGAACAGTGTGACAGCAGTGAGATGTGCGGTAGGAATGACAGACGGGTTTAAAGTGGGGGTAGGACTACATCAGGGATCAGCCCTGAGTCCCTTCCTGTTCGCAATTGTCATGGACAGACTGACAGACGAAGTTAGGCAGGAGTCCCCTTGGACTATGATGTTTGCTGATGACATTGTGATCTGTAGTGAGAGTAGGGAGCAGGTGGAGGTCAGCTTGGAAAGATGGAGATATGCTTTGGAATGAAAGTGAGCAGGAGTAAAACAGAGTACGTGTGTGAATGAGAGGGCAGACGGTGGACAGGTCCAGTTACAAAGGAGTTGATTTGGTGAAGGTTGACGAGTTGATCTACTTAGGGTCGAAGGTACAGAGTAATGGAGGAAGTGAAAGAGAGGTAAAGAAGAGAGTGCAGGCAGGGTGGTGTGTATGGCATCAGAAACGAGTTTATTAGAGGATCAGCACATGTAGCATGTTTTGGAGATAAAGTTAGAGAAGCGAGATTGAGATGGTTTGGACATGTACAGAGGAGGGAGGAGAGGTATATTGGTAGGAGGGTCTTGAGGATGGAACTTCCAGGCAAGAGGAGGAGAGGTAGACCTAAGAGGAGGTTTATGGATGCAGTGGTAGAGGATATGAGAGTGGCTGGTGTGTCAGTGGAGGACACTCAGGATAGTGCCAGATGGAGGAGTTTGATCCGCTGTGGCGACCCGTAAACGGGAATAGCCGAAAGAAGAAGAAGATTCAAAGTTTGCTGAAGAGAAGTGGGTTAATGACAAGACGGAACTGCTAAAGAGGCTGTGTTATTCGTGAATGATACACACGTGTGGGAGTGCTATCTATGCGGTGTGCTGGTATAGGTTACAATCAATACTAGTGTGGTTTCTAGTATGAGGATTCTTTTGAAACTAGTGATGTAACCGCATGGCATTAGTAGAGGTAGTTTGTTGCACAGTGTTAGGTTCATTATTGGAGCTGGAGGTGCATGACGAATGTGCCAACATCCAGGTAGACGTCTTTCAACATCCAGGTAGAAGGCTTTGGCAATTACTTAAAACTCCATATGGTTGCCATTGAGGAAATACTGGTGCGTGTTCCCTTTTTCTGTTATTTTTTAGTGTACTGTATGTGGAGTTTTTGACTGTGGTAGTAGACAGGGACGTTTTGACTGTGGTAGTACACAGGGACATTTTGACTATGGGAGTACACAGGGAGATTTTGACTGTGGTAGTAGACAGGGACGTTTTGGCTGTGGTAGTACACAGGGACATTTTGACTGTGGTAGTAGACAGGGAAGATTTGAATGTGCGAGTACACAGGGAGCTTTTGCATTCAGTGCGATTATCACTGATATTTGACCCGTGATGGATTTATTATGCTTATAATGTAGGCTATATTAATTTACTAAGGTGGTTAATTGTTTGCTTATTTGTTTTACACAGTGGATCAACTTATAATACTCCTTGTTGATCCTCAACATATATTTGTTTACATATTTTTGTTTACATATATACCTGCATCATTTTCCTCTGTGCATAGTGTGTTCTACACAGTTGCTTCTTTTCTCCATATATCCCTGAATAGTGTCTATATTTGAATATTCTTCCCAAATCTATCTTTACTACAGAATAGTTTCTTTTAGGCCATGTTGTTTCTTTCAACTAGAGAGCGTCACTGTTACATTGATTAGCAAGACCCTGGGCTGTTTATGGCCGCTGTGTTGGGCAGAATATGTGACAGAATTTGGGGCTTACTTATTCAGGAGGACACAGCAATAGTAAGTGAGGGTCACACAGACATGACAATCAAAGAATTTCCATTGAGCATATTTGTTGTGTCATCCTGTTTGATAGATTGCAGATATTGAAAACAAGTTATTACATAAAATAGCACAAACGACTGAGTGGGCTGAAAATGTGAGCTTGGTGTGTTTTCACAACTCTAATGAAGCATCTTAATTTGTCCACGTGAGTTTACCACTCCCTGATCTCAGCAAATAATGTGTTACTGTACAGAAGCAAAGTAAACTGACCAGAACAAAACATTTAAGTATTCGGTTTTGTTTATTTGAAAGCCTGTACTCTACCTGGAATATGAGGCCAGATCCAACCATACTTTTAAGGGTTTCTTTTTATGTACAAGGGGCCAGTTTGCTATGGAACTGCATTAAATTGGTCATTGGTGACCAACATTAGTCAAAAAAGGCATATATTTGCATAAATTACAGCACAACATGTTGGTTGCTGTTTGTGTTATTTATTTCAGGTTAATTGTGTCTTTCAAGAGTTGTAGTAATGTTGTGTGCTCTGCATACAATAAGCTCATTTATTCAATGAAAAATGAACAGAAAAAACTTTATAGATTGATTGACATTGAAAGGCCAGACTGAGTCTGTTGCTCCAAATACTGAATCATGTGAGGTGTGAATTGTGTGCAGACTGAAGTAGATGTGTTGTAATTGCTTTGTTCTGCACACCTGGTCCAAGCTGCTCTCTCTAAATGAGCAAAATTACACCTTCAGGGACCTGTACCAATATTGACAGTTGGCCATACATAACTAGACATTAAGACACTTTTTTCTTTTATCTTGGGATTTGAAATGTGTCAGATTTTAAGCAAGGTTATTTACATCTTCACAAGTTTGCTCTCCCACCCTTGTACAATGATCATTCATTTATGAATATAATTATTTTTATGTGGTTCTTTAAATCTTTACCAATCCATTGACAGCGTAGAACCTGCCTCCTGTCGACATCACCACGCTCTCAGTATTTTTCCTGGTGTTATTCAGCTAGGAACTGAAGCCTCTTTCAGATCCTGTTTGTTTCAGGGGCTTTTTGCCTTAGGCCTGTCTTCAATAAGTGAAATGCATGTTTAGTGGGGTGATTCAACATCCCACTTCCTGGCCCTGAAAAGCTTCACACTTTCTTTAGTAGTGTGTGTTCAGGTCAGCGTGTTGCTGCTGGTGAAGTGCTTGGCATCCAGTCTTAAGATGTTTTGTGGGATCTGAGAAACGAAGAAGCTTCAGTACGCTACAGAATTCATCCCACATCCACCAGTTGACCCACCATCAAAAAAGCCCCACATGTCAGTGCTGTCAGGTTTGAGGTGAGTTTTTTTTTTCCTTTTATCATGAGCAGCCTGTGTGTACCACACGTACCGGTCAATTAAAGCTGAAATTCTGCATGTTAATCACCATGTTAAGTGATTCTTTTATTTTAACTCTGCTGTGCTACAGTCCAAAGATGAAGTCGATTGTGGGACCATTCTGCTCCCACCCACATGGTAAAAGGTTTAGTCGTTTCCTCCAATTCCTACAGAGCTGTAGTCCTCTAGGACACAGCCTAAATAAAGAAATTTAGAAAAATTGACATGGCTGTATGTAAAGCAATTTGCAGAACAATCTAATGGGCATAATTAAAGATTGCTTTACTATTTTCTATGACTATTTTCTGCTATTGGGTAATGAAATGTTAAAAGTAGAAGTCATGGATCAAAGTCACATTCTGTAATCTTGTTTGGTCAGTTTGGTTTGGGGGTTTGGTCAGGAGTCTTGGTTGCTGATAATCATAGTCATTTAACAAATAATACTGGATGAACAAACAAGGCCGATGTTGGGAAGGTTCTAGCATGCCGTGTATTTGGCTGCACTAACACTTCCTCTTCAGCCAGCAATCAACAGACTGAAAGTGCTATGCTTTACTAAGCAGGCAATTGTAGTAAGGGGCTGAATTATACAACATCATACTATAAAGTGTGTAACAATGATATCTCTCCTCAGGGGGGTCAGGGTTCAATCCCCATCTGGCAAATGTACTGTGCTATACCAATAAGAGTCCAATAAGAGGCAAAACTGCTAACACTACACATGCCTACGACATCTGTAACATGATTGAAAATTGTAAGGTTGTCTTGATATAAGCACCTGCCAAATATGTAAATGCCTAGGAAAAACTGTTAATATGCATGCAAAATTCACCAGTACATGAAATAGGACTCCTTGACAATGTAGCTAGTTAGATCATAAGCCTCTTATTAGTGGTCTATTGTCACCAGTGTGTGTTCAAGTAAACATAAAAACATTTTCAAGGTAAAAACAGAGAAAAGTTATACAAAACAGTTACAAACGTCCAGGAACAAATATCTAATATGTTTACGTCATATTTAGGGATTTCAAGCTACATGGAACATTTCAAACACTTTAGAAAATGGAGCCCAAGACATAAGTCAGCTATTAACAGACTGAACAGAAGCAATATGTTTGATGTCTAACACAACAATCACAGAAAACAAAACACAACAACAGTGGAAAAAAAAGAATCAATACTTGAGTGCAGTGTTCTAAGTTTAAATAAAACCTGTCACACGTGGCAGGGTCACTTCTCAAATCAAAGAGACAGCATTAACTACTCTGTCAGATTTATATCTTCTGAGGATTAAGTATTCTAACGCATGCTGTAGGCATTAGCCAGTGCTTAATGGTTGCTTGGCTAAAAAGCACACACACCTCTGAACTACATCCACCACATTACACCACGTTTTCTGCAATACTCTGTTCACTCCTGGGAAAACTTATTTATCTGTTTCACGTCCGCCTTATCTAAGGAATGAAATGTTACACCAGCCAAATATGGAAAAGGTGTCTGAAAGTATTAGAAGATTTAAACTCAAATATCCAATCAGTATGGCAGGCTTATATATACAACTCTAGAAAAAAAATACAGTGTGTGTCTGTGTATGAGCATGTGTTTCTGTGTATGAAACATGATTTGTCTAAAGATATATGGTAATATATAACATACAAAAACTGCATGAAACCTATTCAGTAATGCTGGTAATATTGGCTTGTGCTAACCTAGCATTTATTTAAACAGAATCACTGGTCTGGTCTAAAAATGTTCCATTCTGTGTACAAGAATCATGGAAATCTGTGTAAAATTATGGAAACCCGTTTGGAAGACAGGTCTGAACCATAAGCCACTGCAAATTTAAAAAAAAGACTACAAGAGAAAGCTGGACCTAATATCTAACAGCAATACGCTACATCATGGAAGGGAGTCATATACACATGACCGGGAGAATGAGAAACTGACGCAGGGATGGTATGAATGTGAGAGGAAGATGTGATGGTATTGGTATACAGCACAGTGCTTGTTTCATATCTCTATCCTCAGACTTCATCCCGTAACTGTCAGCTCCTGTCTGTGTCTCTGTTCTTCATCACAGAAATGTGCCTGAAGACCAAACAGGCAGGAGGGAGAAGCCTTAACTGGGACAAATGAATAAAAATGGTCTGTAATATATAAGGCCCATGTGCCCAGACCAAACACTTCACTGCCTCCAAGACAGGTTCTCTTTAACCCTACTGTCCAAAAGCCCAGCGACATCTCTCTCACACTCTTGTCCACTCTCTCTCTCTCTCTCTCTCTCTCTCTCTCTCTCTCTCTCTCTCTCTCTCTCTCTCTCTCTCTCTCTCTCTCTTTTAGTTAGACTCCAATTCCCAGAAGCCCTCTTCATCGTGCAGAAAGACAGGTTTATTTAGCTCAGTATGTCTGCAGGCAGCAGATTGTTTACTGAGGATGCCAGCAGCTATGCAGGGAGACAGCTCACATGCATCAGATGACTGATTCCTGACTCCCCTCATTCCTCATCCACTATATACACTAGCAGGTAACGCTGTAAGCACTGGCCCCTTGACATCAGAGTGAAACAAATTCCAAATCCCAGAGAAAAGAAAACATTGGGATTTGAATTTCTGATATTAAAATATCCAGTAATAACACGTGAACTGGGCTTCTCACTATGACCAACAAGGACCGATGGGAATGGGACACAGGGACACCCTGCAGTCCGGCCACCTCGACCTCATCTAAAAACCTCTACCTGAATTTTCTTTACAGACTGAAATATTCTCTGCTAAAATGTAATAGATAAAAGTAGGCCAACTGTCTTACAATTCACAAATACCTAATACCCACATTTTCTATTTCAATGCTTTCCTAAATGCACTATCCTGTACTTTTGTAATATCTAAGTAAAATACATTTTGTGTATGTATATTACAGGATTAGTGTTTTGCTTGAAATAAAGAGCATATACAATCAATTAATTCATTTGTAAAGGCTGTCTTTCACACATCATTGTGTATGATTATAAATTAGTGTTGCAAAAGGATGTCCTAAGCACCTCACACACGACTCATCAATTATATGTTTTAATAGCTTTACGTAAGTCACCAGTGTTTAATTAACAGATACAGGGTCCTGTTTAACTAAATTTAACTCTGTAGGAGCTAATTGAACACAAGAGATTGCCATATTTGTTGCGGGATTAAAATCCCAAAGGACCTCTCAATGTCACTTTAACTGAACAACAAGCCTGGCAACTAGCCATTAGGAAAATATTTGTGAGCAAGAACACACACACACACACACACACACACACACACACACACACACACACACACACACACACACTGTACTGTACACATATGCACACAGAGACACATTTTGGATGACAACTCTACACAAAGAGCATCCGTAGGACATGCAGCATGTTTATTGATATAGAACAATACTATTTTGTGTAATCTCCACAGGGTTAGGGTCAATGTTACTGCTAAGTGTGTGACACACACACACACAGATACACAAAAACACACACAGGGTCACTCAGATCCTAATGCTTTAGGGCGTTTCAGCATTTAAAATTTTTTTTGACTAAAAAAAGAACCACAAGGCAATGGTGTGATGGGTCTGGTGGATCTGAAATGCATTCCTAAAGGTAACAACTTACATATTCATATGTACAGACACACACACTCACTTTTTAAGATAACAAGCAAATCGGGCATGACTCCCAGCTGTCATGGGTCCATCCACAGCCAGTGCTCCAAATCTCCTGATTACTAGCACCTGTTCCGTGTCTCTGAGTCACTCATGTATATTATTTAACCTCATTGTGTGGGAAGCCTTATATCTTTATGTAGCATTCCTTACACCTGTTTGTTCATTGTATTGTATTGCATTTATCTTTAAACTTTATGCTTTAGTGTTCTTAATGTTTGAGTTATTGAATGTCTGAATGTTTGAGTTATTACAATACGCTTCACTGCAGCACCGCAGGAACAGCTTCATCTAGCTCAGGAGAAGTCAGCCGGGATGACATTTTGTTACAGAAACAACAGCCAGTTCTGCCGCAGCAGTGACTGGGGCTTCCTTAGAACAGCTGACCTCAACTAAGGATGCATCTCCACACCAGCTGACCAGCATACACTTCCACTGCTGTGGACATGAATTCCCATGTGGTTCCTCAGTATTCCAAGCTGTCCAAAACAGAGAGGTATGATGGCAAATCATCAGACTTCAGAGGGTTTTGCTTCATTGTTCATGTCTTCCGTCACAGACTATCTCACATTTTCTCACATTCCAAGATTGTCATTGCTTGTTTGGCCTCTCTTCAGGAAAGTGGCATCGCATTTGTAGGATTTGTGCAAATGAAGATAGTTTATAACTTTCATTTGTTAATTGTTTATGTTGGTTAGCTGTAAATATTGGGCACGATAAAAGTAGCTTTGTATTGGTTTCAATTATTAGCCTAGCTATTTTGCTTAGCCTGTAACCAGTAGTGAGGAAAATAAACAATTTTAATATTACATATTTGTCCTTAAAGTAGTAGAACACAAGTTACCATGTGCTCAGTCTTTGTTCAGTGCTCTGACAAAAGACAAGGCCAGTATTTCAGGTAAAGACCTCAAGGGTTGTCTTGGGTCTCGTTTTTCTCTCTAGCTTCTTCTCTGTACCCTCATATTGTACCACTCCCTCTTGACTTCACTAAACACCTCTAAAATTCCTTCTTCCCTTCTCCTGAATTCCTTCCATTCCTTGGGGATTATTCTGGACTTTTCTTGTCTCTTCCTGTATTTTGTTACCCTTCTAACTCTTTGGTTGTGAAAGTCAATATTTTAACAGTTTTATTTTTCCTTTTACTCTCTGTTTGAGCACATCAGCTCAAAGTGTGATCAAAAAGTGCCGCTAAGACACTAATTGTAATGTATGGCTTACAGTAGAATGGAGTACTGTCACTTTAAGGGTGGTGTTCAGGGAAAGTGCTGGATGGTGAAAGTACTAGGAGAACAAAGTGTAATGACAGACGGAATAAAACTTGCAGTATTAAACTAACGTGGATTGTCGTCTCCTTATGTCATGTAAGATAGATACTGTAACGTGATCCTTCCACTGAGGGAAGAATGGTGGGGTTTTGATAACAAACTCAAATGCAAAGCCACAGAGGTAACGAACTGAGACCTCCGTAAAAACAGCACAGAAAACGAGACCAAAAGAAAACACATGTAAAATGTGTAAAATACCAACAGGAAAACCAAAAATGCCAAGGAAGAAGCTGGTAGCCAGAGGCAGACAACGTCTATCAAAATTCCTAATATTTTTATATAAAAATTTTTAATATAATTTTCTTAAAAGAAAATAACAAAGAAATAGGAAGAGAAACAGCATAGGAAAACATGAGGTAGGCCAGGAAGAAGCGCAGAAGTAAAGGACTTGAAAAACAAGGCAAGAGACAAGAGAGCTGGAGAGAGAACACAATGGCGAGCGAATGTGTGAAAGAGGCAAAAGAGAAAGGCTGACTTGTGAGAATTCACGAGGTGGCATCAGACAACTCAGCAGTGAGACACTGTAACTGTCTTCCTTAAATAGGAGGGAAGACAGCTGCAGGTCATCACTGCTGATTGCGTCTCTGTCGGGAACTGACTCGCAAGACCCTCCTGTGGCGGCAGGTAGGGTAGCCCTGGAGCCAGCCCTGACAGATACAGACATTACATGGTGTCAGAAGTTGAAGTTACTCATGCCTAAAGGAAAATTATGTCATGGCGAAGTTTAATCTACCGAGCGATTTCAAGTTTGATCGTCCCGCGGATTGGCCGGACTGGAAACAAAGATTTTGGCGCTATCGGTTAGCAACTAAGCTAAACAAGGACAATGAAGAAATACAAGTGAGTTCTCTTATTTACTCCATGGGGAGCAAAGCCAAAAAGATATTCAGCTCCTTCAATTTCAATAGCGAAGAGGAGAAGAACTTTGACACAGTTCTCAAAAAGCTTGACGAATACTTTATTCCCAGCCGTAATGTTATACATGAACAGGCATGTTTTTACCAATGCGGCCAACTGCCCAGGTAGACCATGGATCCGTATATATGCGCACTGTACGAGCTGGCCAAACACTGCGAGTTTGGAAAAAAGGCGCGATTGGCACATTAGAGACCGCCTGGTTGTGAGCATTCTGGATAAAGACCTGTCTTGTACATTTCAATTCAAAGCAGACTTAACATTGGGTGAAGTTATTGATCAAGTGTGACAAGCGGAATAGATTACTAAGCAGGTTAGTCTTCAATCTAACCCGCCAGTCTAAAAGCAGTACTCCTTCAAAGTCTACATCATGAGGGGAAGAGTCAGCTGTCTCCTAGGCCTTCCAGAAGCTGTGGACATGGGTCTCGCGAAAAGGGTAGATGAGGTCAGTGCCGTTTTCAAGTCAGGCGGACTACTGAAAAGAGCCACTGGAAACTTCAAAGCCCCCATTTCCCCCAAAGCAATGGCCATGCTTTACCTGAACTTCCTACACCAGGACGATCCCTTCCTTGCTCTGATGACATACAGAGCAACACCCAACTCTTCTACCAGAGTCAGTCCAGAAGTGCTAATGGGCAGGAAAATCAGCACTACCTTGCCCATCCTGCAGTTTAATTTGAAACTGGACTGGCCCAACATGGACAAAATCCAACAAGCCGATGACAAAGACATGCATACTATTACAACCGGCACCATGGAGTATGAAGTTTGCCACTACCGAACTGAAACTACCAAAACTGGATGGACAGAAACAATGGACAACTGTCGTCCAAGGCACAAGCTCCACTCCTAGATCTTACATAGTGGAGACTGCACAAGGTGAGCGATACAGAAGGAACAGGTGTCACCTGCTGGTTAATCCCAACCATCTCTCCCTAGACAGTAGAGGTTCTGAGGCAAACACTTCAGCATTGGACGCAGACATCGAGTTGACCAAGAAAACTGTGACACCAGTTTTTGTCACACGTGAGACTCTTACACCTGGGTCTAAGGTCACTCGTTCTGGCAGAATGAGCAAGCCAGTAGCTAAACTTAATCTGTAATCTGGAGTGATAGAAAAGTTTGATGTTACAAGAGTATAGATATTTCCATTTCCCAATGGTTGGGAGCATATACATTGCATGTCTAATTTTTGTTACTTTTGCATAGTACTGTACGGGGGATGAGGATGACGTGCTGAAAGGTCTACGAATATAGATAGTGGTGTCAATTCTAGGTTCAGAGATTAAAAGTCCTCGCCAGGATTTTGCTCAGGCTTCCTGGATTTTGTTGATTCCACTTATTTTACCTGGATTGTTCATTAGAAAATCTAGCAAGCTTGAGCAAAATCCTGGTGAGGGCTTTTAATCTCTGAACCTGGGATTGACACCACTAATTATAGAGAATGATTTCAGTTATTGATTCACTGGGGTAGTGTTGAACAAAGTTAAATGTTAATAGTGATGGTTCAAAGTTATGTATGATTTTCACATTATGTTCTCTTTTAAGAAGGGGAGATGTAATGTATGGCATACAGTAGCATGTAGTACTGTCACTTTAAGAGAAGCGAGCGTTACGGGATGCTCTGGGAAAATGCTGGATGGTGAAAGTACTAGAAGAACAAGTGTAATGAGAGACAGAATAAAACTTGCAGTGTTAATCTAACGTGGATTGTCATCTCCTTTTGTCACATAAGATAGATATGGACATTACACTAATAGCTCTCCAATTTGTATGGACAATTTCTAAAACACCTAAACTGTTTTTTGTGAGTTGTTTTGTGCTGATAATGTGCTGGATTGGTAACCCTGAGCATGGTGGTTTAGTCCCTTGGGTATTTAGGTTTCTTCATGGGGAAGCTCCCCAGATCATTACACGCCTAGCTCATGTTCGCTAACCTTTGAGTTTGTGATTTGTTTCTTTCAAGTTATTTTTCAAGTTCACTATCTGCTCTTGGATACTCAGTCAGTTTTCACTGGTATCCTAGAAACAGTGATATATGTATGAATCCAGCTCAGGGGGAGTCATCTTGTTACAGGTATCTACTCATTAACTCATAAAACTAAGAGCTTCTTGGGACCTTTCAAGATCATCAGACCCATTAATTAGGTAAAATCCTGCAGCTTCCTCTCAATTTTGGTTCTTCCTCTCAATTTCATGCTTCTCTCCAAAGGTGAGAAGTACCAGGTCCTCTGGAGGAAGCCAAATCACTTGACATTTTACCTCCAGCCTTTTGATTTGTGGAACTCCTATATATGCCATGAAGTCTCTTCTGGGTTCCTGGAACAAAGGTCGGTGGCTTCAGCATCTCCTAGATTGAGAGCGCTGTGGACTGGGTTGCTGCTGTTCTGGACCCTCTCTTGAAAAAGAATTTCCAGCCCTGATCTGCATTTCCATGGTCATACCCCAGGCGCACATTTTATCTTGGCAATGACATCTCAAGAGGGTTTATCTCCAACAAAATGGTGTGTGCTTCATTTCTGTGTTATCAGTGTATAGTATTTAAGGTCTGTGTTTTTTCCTTGTTTATCACGTTGGTAATAATAAACTTTGTGCTTTAACATTCACCATGCTGCTATGCCAGCATTTAATTTGTTTGTTTTTTTCAATCCAGCAAATATTTGAAACAATCAACATACTAACAAAGGTTGTGAAGAGTTCAGCTGCTCTCATCACCCCTACCCTGGGTCATGCTTTCTTGTTTCTTTGGTTTCGTCTTTGTTTTGTTTTTCTTGGTTATTCCTTGTGACTGCCACACCCCCCCCCCCCCTCTGTTAGTCATGTTCAGCTGTTTCTAGTTTTTCCTTATAATTCGTTTTTATTCCCCGTGTATTCAGTCCATTGTTGTACGTCTTCCTTTCCTTGTGTCTTGTAAATTTGCGTACTCACAGGCTGCTGTAATCGGTATTTCTATCATTTCCAGCCCCTTCACTGTTTTATGTTTGTGACTACAGTCATCTTAACCACATTAGTTGAGCCTACCTCATTGATTCTTCTTCCTGCACATGTATCCATGTAGCCCTGTGTTCACTGTATTCCCGTATAGTGGATTATTGTTAGTTTTATCGTGTTGTGTTCGGCTAGTTTCGATCGTCCATGTTTGGTGTTTTGTGAAGATGCCTCTGTCTCCACATCATCTGTATCGGCACGGTTTGCCTTCAGGAGGCTGTGTTAGTTCCTGACAATACAGTAAACTATATTCTTTCTAGCACTTGTGTCCACCTCCTAGTTCCCAGTCATTACACAACCTATGCAATTTCTTCATAATTACGTTATGTAATTGTGGGAAATAGGAAAGGAAATACTGCATTATAAAAAGCATGTCACTGCAAAGAAAAATCTCAAAACTATACCTTCTGCTACTTCATTCACATACTCCCATTTTAACCTTGTGCACTGTAAGGTGCCAATTAGAATTCTAAGACCATGAAGGTGCCAATTGGTTGTAGTGTTTAATGTGACAGTCTTCTCAAACCGAATCTAGGGCTGACTGACCTTGACATTGTAACAGACTTCTTGAGTAATATGAGAACCCTTGCCAGTCTAGAGAGCACATGAATAAAAACAACTTTCTCCTCCAAGGTTTAGCTACATATTCCTACTATGTCTTTTGAAAAGTAAAATGTTCCCCTTAAAATTATTATTCTCAAACAACAAAACATCTGTTCTTTTAATATTCTTCTAATACCCTTAATGTTTTTAAGTTGACAAATTGAAAATAAAACCTATGTAGCAACAGCTAATATAAATCTAAACAAAGACTTAATTCTAACAATTACCTTCAGCAGTTCTGTAGTGGGTAAGTTTCTAAAAATGTCCCTATTTGACAAGCATCCTGTCTTTTCACACTATCCATCTTGGCTAATGTCAATGTAGCCTATCAGCCCTCAAAATAAGCTTTGATGTCTTCCCATCTTGTGTGTTTACTTCTTGGCCAGAACAGGGTGATGTGGTTCTCCATCAGCCTTATCTGTTAAATGGGATAGCCTGCATCAAGAATGGAGTTAAAGAGAATGGCAACCAATTTTCATTGCCAAAGATTTTGTTTACTCTGGCAGCAATAGACTTTTAAAATTCACTGGTAATAACAGGCTTTTATCCTAGTCTTTTTAATTCTTCAGCAGTAACACAATATCAAATGGCAGCATGTTGCTGATTTACATAAGCTGTTGTCTTAGCACAAGTTGTCAGTACGGCTTAAAACACACTATTACAAATTGTATCATTCAAATTAAACTAAAGTTGGTAGGATGGTGTTCCAAGAGAGGACATGATCAACTAATGAGCAAATAATTTCCTACATTCCACCAGTGCTTACAGCGATAGCATCTCTTAGTAATTACATACCAGCTAATGATGGACATTCCAGGTTCAGGAAGTAAAATTCCACTCCAGGATTTTGTTCAAGCATACTGGATGTTATATAAAATAATGGCAGAACTTTAATTGTGCATCGCAAAGTTTATTTTACATTACCTATTACATTTATTTTACATTTTACATTACAATCCTGTGGAGGACTTCTCTACTTGGAATTTTAATTCTGCTTACCAGATCCCTCCACCACAGACATAGCAACTTGTACAAGGGGAAACATGATATCTTTAGACTGGTCCTTTTTTTAAATGTCCCACTTACATTAAGCTAAAATAACTAGAAAAAAAGCATCAGTGCATTTTGTCAGGACAGTTCAGCTATTTTTACCTGTAGACAACATTTTTAGGAATTACACTTCCATACAAATTGAACAGAGCTTTTAGCCTTAGAGGGCCTTTTTGATAGGACAAATATGCTAATGTCATTAACACAAACAGAACTATTTTTAAAAGTAATTTTCAATAATTCCCTGAACTTACATGAGTTTACGACATTTAGCTACATTCTTGAAAAAGATTTTTCCTTAATTCTCCATTTCTGGCTTTGGTGATATTTTGCATAAAATATTTAAAAAACAGTAATTATTTCAATGATGGGAACAGATTCTATAGGGGTCTTAGAGAGTCATTTTAAATCTGCATTCAGCCTTCTTTATGCTAAGGCAAGAATCCAAGCTTTTGCCCCCAGGCTATAGTCCAGGAGGACTCCCTCCACAGAGTGTCACGGTACGGCGGCCCCCTACTGGTCGCCCCCGTCTACAGCAGCAGCTTGTCCTGTGGGTGTGGCGTTGTGTTCGTCCCTCAGGTGGGCGGAGCCCGCGATCCGTCTCACCTGAGGGTCGTTTGTTCGTCTATATATGTCTTGTCTTTGTACCAGTTGACTGCTGGTTATTATATCCTTAATTCGGATCAGTTCACGGGTTTTGGTTTGCGCACTTTACATATTAAACCATCCTATTTCCCTGAGACTTGGCGTGATCGCTTCCATTTATTTTCGCTCACCCTGCCCGTCACAGAATAACCAGCCACCTTCGGAAGCCGCCAGTCTCCTTTGCTTTTTCCTTCGTTCGTGGTCATGTCTCGTGGTAAGTGTTTGTCTGCGTGGTGTTTTGTTTGTTGTTGAAGAGCCCCGCCGTGCTGAAACGTTGTGTGTGTGTGCAGCACGGCGGTGACCAGGGCAATCGACCCCGGTCGGGCTCTTCGTGTTGTGTGGTCACTTGTGTGTGCATGTGTGTGTGTGTCAGTGAACGGATGCATGGAACGTTGTGCGGCGCTCGCGTGTGTTAATTGTTAAATGTGTTGTGTGTGACGCTGTCGCCGCTCGTCACGGTCGCCTCGCTCCCCCGTGTGTCTAGTGTTTTATGTGGGGAGCGACTGCGAACTTGAGCGGCGCGTCACCACTGTTTGTGTAGAGCGCGCATGTGTGTGTCCTGTCCGTTTGCCGTTTTCCACCGTGCTTTTGTCTAGTCTTTGTGTGTTTTTGTCCTAGCGTGCTTGTGAACTGTTGTGTGTAATTCCACACATGCTCCTCCCCCTTGAGTGTGTGTGTGGGGGTGGACCAGTGATGGTCCCGTGCCACGGGGAGTGGCACGGAGGGCGTCGCTCCTAAGGGAGGCCCTGACCAGGAACGTGGGGGGTTCTCCTGAGCAGGTGGAACTCCCCTGCTAAGATGGAGACCCCTCCCCCATTGTAAGGGGGATCAGGGCAGTGCGCGTATGTGTTTTGTGTTGGTGTGTGTGGGTGTGTGTGTGCTTTTTGTGTTTTATGTGCAGGTGCTTCTCCCTGGTGGTGGATCGTGGCAGTCCTGGACCTTGTGGGGGTCTCCAGCTGGCAGGAGCCCCCTTATGTTGTAGGGTGACCGGAGCCCGGTCGGAAAGAGCCCCTCCCTAGAGGACTGGGGCCCCCGGATGTTTGGGGACGATAGGGCTCTGGTCCGAAGAGCTCCTGCTGAGGATGGAGATCCTCCCTCCTGCTCGGGGTGACCAGGAGGCCCTTGGGGGCTGTTCCCCAGCCCGCGATAAGGGTGCTCTGGGCCTCGGTCTCTGGCGCTCCTGGGTTTGGTGGAGGAGTCCACCTCGTAAAGTCAGGCTCCGGCTGGGGCTGACTCCCCAGGAGGCTGGGGTGGCCCCTAGCAGAAGGCAGGGGCCAGCTCCGGGAGGAGGTAGGTCCAGGAGGTGACTTAGCCACGCCCCAGGGAGGTAACCTGCACACATACACCCCGGACGGACACGGAGCCATGGCCCGCCGTCCTCGCACCTGTGGGGCTATGCGGCTTAAGGCCGGTTAGGGCGTGAGGGCCCTGTGACCGACCGGGGCGTGGTTTTGTCTTGTTGACGGCCCAGTCGGTCCAGGGTCCCACCCAGGTAGGTGAGCTAACCTGTGTTTGTTTTGTGTTTCAGCTCCGGGACTACAGGGGGTGTGTCCCTTGTCCCTGCCTGCCTGCCCCTTTGTTTTGTGTGCTGCTGCTGTAGGCCGCACAGCCGGTGGAGGGGAGTGCGGCTTGGAGGGGGGATCTGTCACGGTACGGCGGCCCCCTACTGGTCGCCCCCGTCTACAGCAGCAGCTTGTCCTGTGGGTGTGGCGTTGTGTTCGTCCCTCAGGTGGGCGGAGCCCGCGATCCGTCTCACCTGAGGGTCGTTTGTTCGTCTATATATGTCTTGTCTTTGTACCAGTTGACTGCTGGTTATTATATCCTTAATTCGGATCAGTTCACGGGTTTTGGTTTGCGCACTTTACATATTAAACCATCCTATTTCCCTGAGACTTGGCGTGATCGCTTCCATTTATTTTCGCTCACCCTGCCCGTCACACAGAGACTAGGGTCCTTTCTTATACACTATATATATATATATATATATATATATATATATATATATATATATATATATATATATATATATATATATATATATATATACCTCTGTCTTCAGAAGTGCTTGAATTAATAATTGCTGTTATTAAATTCAAGGTCATATTTAACAAATGTTAAATCATCTTTAGCAGAATAATTTATTGCATTTCATTTTGAAGAATTAATGACACCCCGTTAGTGCTCCATGAAAAGAAGTTTGTCCTTAAATGCAAAGGATTTCCAGTGTTCTGCACATTTGAAATCAGGACACATGTATTTTAATTGGCTGTCAATTTTCATAGAGACTAATGACATCTAATGAGTATGCACCTGTTTCAGTGTTTCAGGTTTGTATCAAAGTACACTACTCCAACAAATATTATGATATCAATATTTTGCACCTTGATACTGACACTCCCTGAACTGGATGCAAATAGCCAAACACTCTATTAAAAGGAGGTTAAAAGGAAGTTCTTTGTGATGTGCAAAATTCATTAATATGACAACGTTTATGACACAATACTGCAACATCAGAGGAGATATATAGATCTATATATCTGATACTTTGCGTATGGCTATCCTAAGCTCTCTCTTTCTTTCAGTGTCATTCTCTCTTTCTCTTTCTTTCTCTCCACTTCTCTTTCTCTCATATATTACAGATGAATAGATTGTGATTGTTCAGTTTCTCTCCTTTTCTCCCTCACTCGCGCAAGCATAGTCCCTGAGCTGAATGTTAAACACTGGGCTATATTCTGAACTTCACCAGCAGCCCAGCAGATTGCTTTACTCTCTCTTTCTCTCTCTCTCTCTTTCTCTCTTTCTCTCTCTCTCTTTCCCTCTCTCTCTCTCTCTCTCTCTCACACACACACACACCCTTCTCTGCAAGTTAGGTTAGCTGTCTTCTTTCTGTGCATAGCATACAGATGAGGGAGTCCAGTTGTTTCTGTGTAAGAGTGTATGTGTGCATATGTATTCATGTTAGTAAATCAAACCTTTAAAATGTACCTCCATACTCAACAATGAACAATGGAAATCAACAATGGATTTAATGATAAGTTCACTGACATTTATTTTACTTACGACTCATTACATTTAAATAATCATATAGTATAAAAAGAAAGAAGGTGTTGCAGTTGAAAGCACATCTATCCTATTTCCCCACTCCCTTTTTCCTGGGTTTGTGATTTACTGTTGGAGGCAGATCTAACCCAATCTCGGACCACTTTAATATTCTTCAAACTCCACATTTCAAGTTATATTTAGAGGTCTACATTTGCATCTTCTGCTAAAGGTGATTATTGCAGTCAATCACATCTCTGTGGGTGGACGTGAGATCAGTGTGAGTATGGGACCCTAGCGCTGGGCTTCAATAATCCTGCACCGTTAATCTCTCATTAATGAAGCCTCTTCTCCTGCCTCCCACCAAGACAAACCAGCTGTCTGTCTGCTTTGATATCAGCCGACACTGCTCCTCATCACTTCTGATTAAATCCTTAAACAGAGATTACGATTTATGGGGATTAATAAAAAGACAGCGGTTCAACACCTTCGTCCTCTGTCTTTTTTCATCTTAAAATGAAGATTTGAAGGTGTACTTTATCAAACAGGGCGATGAGTCTTTTGTCTGTTCTTGGTAAACTAAAGATTATTGTTTTAAGGCAAAAGAAAGCCATTTCTCCAACAGCAATAACTCTGTCATTAATGTAATAATAAGGACAAATAAATGTGCCTGATGTATATGTGCCTGATTCCTTTGGGAATGGATACCTCATTATGCCAGACCACTTCAGTCGGTAAAGTTATCTCAAATGATGAAAGTCATGAACACCTTGGAGAGCAGTAGAGTCCCACAGACAGATAAAAGGCAATAAGAAATTACCATTGGCACGTTTCACTGGTGTGATTATCTGTGGCCAATCTGTGGCTGTTTATGATTCAATGTGGATTAGGCACATATCCAGTGAACTCCAGCACATGATCAAGAACTGTTTGACTCTCCCTTCTCATCTGCACACTTCTCCATTAGGCTGTTATTCCAAGCCATTGCCTCCCCATTAGCATACAGGAGCCTATTAGATTGTGGCAAGGCCGCTCCCAGGTACACGATGCGCATCAACGCTCTCATTCCAATCAGCATTCTGCCTGCTCTCAATTCCAGCTGGCATGAGTTCTGCAATGAAGATACAATCGGCTATTTTCCACCAGATGCACTGTCACAAATCCACTGGGTAAGGCCTGGACGCTAACAACAGCTCCACTCAGCCAAAATTGGAAATGACTGAAAACTGCCACAAACAAAAATTATATGTGAGAGAAAACATGGAGAAAAGTAGTTTTTTTTTTCCAGAATGAATGAACTGAACATGCATTTACTTTGTGAGAATGCACAAAAAGCATCAAAAGTAAAGGGCTGTTTGAAATGCCAAAACATTTATTGGTTTAACCAAATTTGTTCTACACTGATACCAGTCTTTATATATTTACCAGTCTGCTTTATTGACCTGCACTTCCAGTCAATACTGGGCTCTCTTCAAGGTTGTGCACATTTCATCATCAACTGATTATGCTTCATCCCTGTGCTAGCCAACACTCATTTAACACCCCATGACATGCATTCTCTCTGATTAACAAAAGTCATAATATCTTTAATAGCCTTGTTTGGATTTAACTCTCATGTTCAGAGAAAGAAGGTGTGAGTGTGTGTGTGTATTTGTGTGTCTGTGTTTGAGAAAAGGTGCTTAAAATAAATGAAATGCTGCCAATGTCACCCTCAAGCATGTAATGTAAGCAACCAATGTAATCTATATGACTGGAGTTTGCAAACACAACACTCATTCTATAGTCTTTCACTAATTGCAGATTTGATATGTAAAATTTTTCAGTTTGTGTTTCAGTAATCATGATATCTACACAAAATGGCTAAAAATGTGCTTAGTGTACGAATCATATTCACTCAAGGACATGTTTGAATTTGTTGCAGTAGATATTGAATAACTGTCCAAAACTATTTGTAAGTACTTCACAAAATTTCTAAATTTATTAGAAATCTACTAATTAAAAGATATATATATAGACAGAGTATACACAAAAAATTGACAGATTACACATAGTTGTGATGGGATTTAAATGGTTTGACAAGAACAGCTTTGAGGTGTTAAAATGCATTTTACATAAAACAAAATTTCCATCTCAGATATTCCTCAAAGATTCCCTCTCTGTCTCTCTCTCTCTCTCTCTCTCCCCCTTTCACACACAGACTTTCTCTCTTTATCTCTCTAACTCTCTCTATGACTGATATGTTAATACAAGTTCATTTAAATCCACTGATGCCACCTCAACTATAGATGCCTGGCATTCAGTTGTCCCCACACTGATTCTTTCTCTATTTTCTCTCTCACTTTATCTTTACACCAGTGGTGGCTTAATAAAATAGAGAATTATCTCACTTCATTCATTAAACACAAACGCCCCTACTGACCCTGGAAGAGAGGTAGAGACAAGACTATAGAAGGATCACTATAACTAAAGAACCTGGTAAAACCTCAGAGATTCCAATGCATTCTTTATGCCCAGAGGTTGAAAGAGAACGACAGAGAGAAAGAGAGAGAGAAAGGGAGAGTTTGTTCAGCACAAAGCTTTAACTCCACTAAGACAAAGTAGTTTGACAAGGGAATCTAAATTCTATAGTTTCTCAAAACAGAATCGTTTCGATCTACAAGGACTGTCCTCCTGACAGTTAGAATAGTTCCTGCATCCTGTTATAAACGATAGGGAATTCCAATATGTCCTTTCCAACATCCTGTAACAGTACATTACTGTCTCAGTCTCAGAAGCACATACTGGTGAACTGTCAAAAATACATTACAAAACATGAAATTATTTTTGTGTACAATAATACAACTTTCTCACTAGACAACTTTCTCTTTTGACTGCTTTACATTATTTATTTTGAGCACTTCACAGTAAATTATTTCAGTAGTAAATTTTTAGCTAGGCTCATTTAGAGACACCAACTGAGCAAACATGCACACCTGTGGTCAGAAACCAAGGTATACAGGGGACACCTGTCACCTCCACACAGACAGCAGTCAGGCAGGGACCCAGAGCCCTGAGGCTGCAGTGGTAGCCAGCGTGCTCCTCTGCTGACCTTGCTCACCATCTCTGCTCCAAGCATCTCCAGAAACCATGACGCATGATACCATGCAAATAATTGAGCTGATGTCACAAACGTGCCAATAATTATTATGTTCTATGATGATCTATTTCCAGCTACACATTGTCACGGTGGGGAGGCAGAGTTGCCGCCAGAGGGCGCGTGTCCCTGTTCAAGCTGATTCTCAACACACGCCCCCAAGCATTAAACCACTCCTACCGTCCCGTTCACCTGAGTACTAGCACCTGTTCCCCATTAGGTTGTGCACCCTTTTTATTTCCCCAGGTCGTTCTGTCCAGTGCTGCACATTGCCCCGCTAGAAGTTTCACGCTGGACCTCTCTCCGCTCCTGCTGCCTATTTGGTGCCTATTGTCTGGAGTTTTGCTAAGCTGACTGCTTGCAGTTACCCTTTGTTATGATCTGTTTTCTCCTATGGAGAGTAAACACCCTTTGATGCAACCCTCGCCTTCGGCCGCCTCTGTCTCTGCGTCACACACGTTTGCTACATTCCGTTCAAAAGATTTGGCAGGAAAGCAGGAAATCACTCAAACATAATTTAGTCATGTCCCAGTGTCTCAAAAACTGGTGGTCCTTCATATTATGAAGCTCAACATTTTCCACCATGGGTTAAACTCTGCCTCCACACAGCAGTTCCAGAAGAGTCTAGAATCAGAATCTTCCCACTAAGGTCTCCACAGCTCCATACTTGTTTCATCCCAATTTTAAACATTTATCTCCTCAATAAAGTACCCACAGTAGTGCCTCTGTAATGAAGGAACACCATTTTTGAGACTTGATTTTGACAATGAAATGCTTATTTTAGAAAAATTACTTTTCTTCATATTACTTTATGTATTTATCTACAGTACATGGTATGTGTTAGTCTTTGGTTAAAGCTTTTTCTACATACTGATTCTCAAGTATATAATGCCAATACTGAAAATCAGTGCAGTCCTATATTTATACACATAAGATATTTTGCCATAATTACTGGGTGTTGTTTTGTATATAAACCCAACCTGTAAATGTGTTATGTATTTCATCATTCCTTTTCAACTGATATGATTATAATAAATTGACAGTAGTGAGCAAATAAACTATTTTACAAACCATTAATCTTTTAAACCATCTTAATGTGTTATGAATTACCATAATATTCACATCACTGTCACCCTTTAAAGTCAACCATTGGTTAAATGTTTGTTCAGTTTTAACTCTAATGATATGTAGACACAAAAGTGGCCACTGACACATGTCAGGTTTGGTACTTTACTCTGGCCACTCCAGTCAACAGACAGGGTTCGGACATGAGTGGAGCATACTGGGAAAATGAGTTTTATGGATTAACTGATGATGATTGTGAGGTGTTATATACCACATTCTTCTCAAATAGCACTCTTTTGTCAGAAATAGATTTTAGAAGCAGTGTCTATTGGAAGCATTCTGTAGTTCATTGGAGTTCCAGATCCTTGTCAGAAATTGAGCCCAATCCACTTATACCACTGAAAATGAACTCTGCAGTAGTTTGACTAGGAGGATTATTCATTCATTCATCTTCTAAACTGCTTAATGCAATTCAGGGTCACAAGGGGCCCATCCCAGCAGTACAGGGCAGGATCCAGCCCAAGGTGTGGCACCAGGGCACACATGTGGGAGGAAGCCGGAGTACCCAGAGGAAACCTTTGCAGGGACACAGAGAAGACGCAAACCCCACACAGGCCAGGAAGTGACCACAGGTCACAGGAGCTGTGAGAAAAAAGTGCACGGGGCATTGCACACGTTAAATCAATGCAGTGCCTTAAAACCCAATGAAATTTAAAGTGTTATTTCAGAGGTGAAACTCTGAAATAACTCTTCAGAACTCGCACACTGGCTCTTGAGGTGGATCATCTCCATCTCAAAAGAGAGGTGTTGCAACAGAGGTCCACCACAGGGCCTCCTGCATCACTCGGGTGAGATTACCCATTGCTCCAACATATCCTTACTCCCCTTCTGGTTAGAGATTCCTCCCCCATCCATGACCTACTGTAATCTCAGCTTGGTGCCCCATCATAGGGGCCCACAGCTGTGTGTGTGCATGCGTGCAGTCCTGAGAGATGGCTTGGACCACAGACAAACAGCTTTGTCCTCAACAGTGTGTCTTAAAGTGAGGCATTCATCAACAAATAATGTTTGCAGAGCTCCTTAAATGGGAGACACAAAACAAAGTGAGGGGTGGAGAGGGAGAACGAAGATTCTGCCCCTGTTACCACCAGCAGCCTCAAACAACCCCCCACCAACTGTCTGGGGCCATGCCAAGTTCTTTTGTTATACTTGGCAACTCTACACGGTATTACTGGTGTCTTCATTAAAAAACATAGCCTCGGAGCACCGTACCCAGCACAGAACCGGACAGTCACAGGGGAAGTGCCTTCATTATTCCTGTGTATGAGCGCACTCCTAACCCCAAACTCAGACAGGTCTCAAATAATCTAGCCCAACTTTTCCCAGCATGCCCGGATGTCCTGCGGCAATAATCCTGAGTTCCGATGGGAGGCGAGTCCCCCAGGCGGGTCTTTCCTGGTTAAGCTCTTTCATTAGCTGCTCCCCATGTGCTGCGGGTGGAGAAGTGGAGCGGCTCCTTCAGTGCCCGGGCCTGTGCAGCCTCTTTTGTGTGCAAAGGATTGAAGCAGAGTTCGGTCTGGCCGGAGTGACTGCGACTCAACTAAGAATAACTATGGCAACCGCAGGAGCACCAAATGTCTTTCTCTTTCTCTCTCTCTCTCCATCTCTCTATTTCTTTACAGCAGCAGTGGGTCAGCTCTGTGTCCGCCCAATTCCCATTCCAGTCAGAGACAACCCACTTTATAGTCCTTAAACATACACATGGCTGATACAACACTGGACCACATTATGTACTATACATTGCATGCATGAGCAGCCTTACGCTTAATCACACGGTCTAAATATGCAATTGGAAGCTATACTGCACATCTAAGATGGGAAAATGTCAAAAGATAGATGTCTTAAAACAAGTTGCAGCGTGTATGGAAACCTCAGTGGCAATGTTAGATATGTTGTTACTGCTCTCATATTTTACTGCAAGTCCCTCAGGCGAGAACTAAACAAGACCTTTAACAAAACACAGAACTTTAAGCATGTTTTAAAATAAATCTCTATGAAGTAAAAACATCATCTTTAGCTCCTCCCATGTTAAATAATGCAGATTCCTTGTTCTACACCTAACTTCAATGCACTAACAAAAGAAAACAGTCAAATAAAACCTTGTTCTAATCTCCTCAGAACCCAGACAGTTCAGTCCTCACTGACAAATAACTGCTCTCCCATTTTCATCTTCTCACATTTGGTTTTGTTTTGTTTGTTGTTGTTTTCCATTTTGCAGCATCTCAGACTTTGTCTTAAAAAGGAGAGGCAGGCTTGTTCTGTCCTCATGATAAACACTGCTGGCTAACACAACAATCAGGACGCGCTTGATAACACACAGCAGAAACACTGCATGCAAGCGAGAGAAACAACAAAGCTCTCCTACGGAGGAGAGCAAACCTGAGAGGATCTGACTTCACCATTTAACAAGGCATCATCGTCACAGCCATAAAGACATGCACATCATTTCCTAGTTCTGTCCTATCTCTAGCTTGATATACAGAGCAGGCCTCGGATGCTCTGACAGATGCTCAAGTAGAGGAGAGTCTTCCCTCGTGCCCTGGGCAGACCGAGGGCTCATCAGGCAGGGACCAAGTGCTGCTTGTAGGACATACCGCTGAGTCCTGCCTTCACGTACTCGCCAGAGCATGGAAACTGTCTCTGACCCCCAAATCCCCTCTGAATTCCTCTGCCTGTCACCTCCATGCTCACCCATGACAAAGTATTCACAGCACACAGGTTCCCTCAGGCTGCAGAAAACCTGCGATTCTGATTCATGCCTCTCATTCTCTCGCCCTCAGCTCTTTCCCTTCTAGTACAGCTAACCCTGTTTTGCATGGTACTTACTTTCAGCTGGAGTTTCCACAGTTTGGTGTTTCCACACTCAGAGCAGTTTTCTCCCTCTCTTCTCATCCACTTAGCGATGCTTTTTGGCTCGATGTCACTCTTACACATTCACTCTGGTTCATGCAACCTCCAGCTCTCTGAATCACAGGGTTGAGCTAATGGTATCTATGCGTGTGTGCATCTGTGTGTTTGTGTATGTGTGTTGGTGGGTGGTTAGTCGGGGGGGGGGGGGGGGGGGGGGGGGGGTTGTTGTTGTACTCGGGCTGTCTCTGGGAGGGCGTGCTGAAAGAACTGCTCTCTGCCTCATGATTACACCCTCATTAAAACAAGGTCACTCCAGGGACAAGGCAGGGTGAGAGAGAGAGAGGGAGGGAGAGAGGGAGAGAGAGAGAGGAAATAAAAGAATGAGAAAGAAAGGCTCCAGGGCGGACGTTTGTCAGTCAGAAGAATGGGTCATCTGGACAAAGTGGCAGATGCAGACTGTGCTATGAGTATGAAAGCACTACATCTTTAGATAGAGCATCCAGCCTTTGGTATGATGCAACAAAAATAATTAATAAGGAAAATTCCAACTCCTTCTCAGAATTTCTTCGATTTTGGCATAAAGTAGCAATATTTGTAGCTTCCTGTCGCAACACAGGAGACAACAAGTTAGGCTGCGTATTAAAGTGTTTTTTTGACAGAGCAGCCTGCCTCTTGTATGACGCAATAAAGAATTCACTATAGAAAACTGCAACACCTTTCCAGAATTTTGGCACAGAATAGAGAGCTCGATATTCTGGTATAAATATTTGTAGGTTCCTGACACAACACAGGAGACAAGTGAAGTTCTATTCTATGACCCTTACTTACAAATACAATTTATTATATTATTATTAAAGCAATGTAGTGTGATTTGATTACTTTGTCTTTAAATAATTAGGTAGTGAGTAATCAGCGTAGTAAAGCTTTCAGTGCCTTATTATCCTCTTGTTGTGTTTGCTGTTATAATTTTCTTCTTTTATGTTTTTGTTAATTGCTTCATCACACAGCTTGCCTTCTCTGCAAAATTACATTACCTCCCTTATCAATCACATTGCATCTGTTAATGACAAGAGGTAATCTGAGATCCTTTTATAGCCATTTTATCAATTCATCATTTAATAGAGTGCAGAAGAATTACTGCCCAGATTAAGCAGGACCCTCATTCCATCTCGGCTCCTCCTGTAGGTCACAAATGCAGGGGCCACACCTCTGCTTACTGGTAACATCTTTTTCTTGAGCTACAGAAAGGAGAAAGGCCTCTAACAGACAGATGTTGCTATGACCCTGGGAAAAGCTTCAAAACCTTTGCAGATGTTTGTGCATATCTATATAAATGTGCCTTCCCTAGCCCTAGCAAAACATTGTGAATCCTGTCAGTGCGCTTAAGAATCAAGTACAACAATGATGCAATGTTTTTTTCTTTAGTTTTCAGTCATGATTGCTCTCTACTTTTGAGATGTTTCATCTTTGTTTTTATCCTTTAGGGCTTTGATCATTTGATTTGACTGTAAAGCAACTTGACTGACACCAACTGTCTAACATTTGACCTTTGTGATAATGTGTGTGTAGGCTTCTGCACCTTCTGGACTTCTTTGAATACTGTAACGATTGTCAGAGGCAGGAGTGACGCAAACGCAAGATGATGAATATTTATTAAAAAGGAAAAAACACAACACAACACTACAACATAGGAGGCTAAGAGGGATTACACTAATTATTAAAGGTGTAATATAGTTAGGAAGGAATACATGACAACTAAAGAAAGACGACAGGTACGGGATCATAACAAAACCAACATATGACTACAAGTAAAAGGGAGAACCATTAAACCATGAGGGAAGCAGCAAGTAACGGGAGAGAGGGGAGAGAAACAAAACCAGACAACGCACAAGAAACTTAATTCAACTACAACTGAACATGATGAGGGAAAAGACTACAATCTAACACAACGAAGGAAAATGTAACTGAATAAGCAAACTAGATACAGAAGAATACAACCGGAGTTTAACATAAGCGATAGGGAAAACAAACCACAATACAAGTGACAAATGAGACAGGCAACACGGAGCGGAGCAGGAGGACAACGGGGGAAAAACATAAACTAGTAGAAGCAACCAGAGAACAACTAGGAACATCAAAAGGCAAATCGAAAAACAAGGAATACAACAGATCATGAAAGCAAGGGAAGACTCACGCACAAAGACCAACGATGGTAGACAGGGCAGGGGAAACTAAATATACAACAACCAGGGAAGTGAACGAGACACAGGTGGGAACACTGAGGATGGGAGCGTGGCAGACAGAAGAGAAACCAAGGAAAAGGGGAACTAGGTGGGACAAGGGAGGAGGGCGGAGCTGGACGTGACATAACTCCTCCTCAAGGCAACACTGAGAGAGACCAGAAGGCAAGTCTGGGACAGGGACAACATACATGGGGTAGGACGGACGTAAGGGCCTATAAATCAGATTCAAGGGAGGACTGGGACGAGGAACCGGCTGAGACACAGGACTAGATAGGATGGGACTGGGAACAGAAACAGGAGTCAGAACAGAGAGGGGCTGGACCAGACGTGGTCAAGGGCACAGGACTGGACACGTGGGGGGATCTGGACTCAGAGGACAACAAGTGGAGGATAACGGAGACTGGGACAGGGACAAAGTGGGTGACGACCTGGGGAACTGATACAGGCACATGGACCTGGAGGAAACCACTAGAAACAGACACAGGGACAGGCCCATGAACTGGAGGGGCCGGCAGACGTGATGTGTGGACTGGGGTTAATAACGACCTCTTCAGGGACGATGAGGGAAGCTCCAAGGAGCTTGGGAGCCAAAGAGGCCCTGGGAAGCTTGGGCACTGATGAGGATCTGGGGAGCTTGGGCACCGATGAGGATCTGGGGAGCTTGGGCACCGACGAGGATCTGGGAAGCTTGGGCACCGATGAGGATCTGGGGAGCTTGGGCACCGACGAGGATCTGGGGAGCTTGGGCACCGATGAGGATCTGGGGAGCTTGGGCACCGATGAGGATCTGGGGAGCTTGGGCACCGATGAGGATCTGGGGAGCTTGGGCACCGACGAGGATCTGGGGAACTTGGACACCGACGAAGAGCTGGGGAGCTTGGGCACCGAAGAGGATCTGGGGAGCTTGGGCGCCATTAAGGAGACGACGCTGGAAGGCAAGGGCGCTGATGCGATGTCGTCGGGAGGCTGGGCTGCCGGGCAGACGTCATCAGGGGCTGAGGCACCCGGGCTGACTTCATCGGGGGCCGAAGCAGCCAGGCCGACGTCATCGGGGGTCGAGGCAGCCGGGCCGATGTCATTGGGGGCCAAGGGTGCTGAGCCGACATCATCGGGGGCCGAGGCAGCCGGGCCGACGTCATCAGGTGGCGGCGTCACCGTACTGACATCATCGGGGGCGGCGTCACCAGACTGATGTCATCAGGGGCTGAGGCAGCCGGGCAGACGTCATCAGGGGCCGAGGCAGCCTGGCCGACGTCATCGGGGGGCGGGCATGGAGACCTGGGCGTTGTAAGCGGGTGTGGAGACCTGGACGTTGCAGGCAGGCATGGAGACCAGGACGTTGCAGGTGGGCCTGGAGATCTGGGCGTTGCAGGCTGGCATGGAGACCTGGGCGTTGCAGGCGGGCGTGGAGACCTAAACATAGCTCCCCGCAATGGAGAGATGGACCGAGCAGTAACTCCAGCAAACCCAGCTTCTGTCCATGCTTCCTCATGACGATTGGCCAAAATTATGTCAGCCCATTGCAAAGCTTTACCCCTCAGCTGGGATCTAAAAAACAGCACCAGCACATTCTCCGGAGGTTTGGGGCAGGTAACCAATTGACTGCATATATTGCATTGCAAATAGTAACTATCTGCGGTTGCTGTTTCTCCATTATATTCCTCCGGGTGGCTTGCTAACGAGGGAAGAGCTATGGGATTACCCCTCGAGTCACACACAAGGAAAGACTAAAGATTTTCAAGCCTTGCGCTGAAATATTCCTTTCTTTGGTCAGTGAATCAACTCGACATGACTCTTGCTGCGTCATGTTTTGGTCTGTCATTTTTTAATGATTGTCAGAGACAGGGGTGACGCAAATACATTCACAGAGCTGAACTGTTACACATGTAGATCCTATTTCATTTCATTTGACTACAGAAAGTTTGATGACTTATCAGTCACTGATTGTTGTAAAAATAAAGAAAGTGTTTCTGCATGCAGCAAAAAGGTCCAGTTTCTGTCATACAGAAAAAAATACTTTAAAAATATTTTTAAACTAGTTGCATAGTGTTGTCAGTGCACGTGATTTAAAAATCCACTTGAAAGAGGAAACACATCCTTTCAGCTACATTGTACCTTCAGTGCTCAATACTAATCTAGTTTAGCACCCATCTGATGAGTGAACGCAATCAGTTCAGCCAATCAACATTAGGCTGTCTCTCTACATATGGTAATTAAGCACCATTTTTTGCCCAGCAGTGAAGCCACTATGTGTTATGATTCACGGCACCGTGTACTTTAGCAGATGGCCAGACTGTGAAGAACGACCCATTCCGTGTGCACAGTTCCAGCGCCAGCTAGTGGTGAGGTCACGGACACAGTAGACCCTCCGGGGCGGCAACGACTCTCACCCTCATGCTCAAGGCCCATGTCCTGTGCTGACTGTACTGCGCCAGACCGAATCAACAGAACTGAGTGGAGGGTATGTGAGTTTTGTTTTGGCAGTTCTGACCGGCACATTTGTGGTGCTGGTGGAAGTCTGCGATGATGCCGGAACAAACACACCAGATTCATGTTAGCGCCATCTGAAACTACTCAGATTATAAAGGGAAACTGCATGACGTTATGAGTGTTAGTCTGGAAGTCATGATGGTGGACGTCAAGGTTTAGACTAACTGGATTCAAACATTAAGCCTATCTCATAATATAGGTTAAACCATACAATATATGTTAGGCCTAGGTTAGGAACTGGAATACAGGATAAAACCTTGTTCAGATTGGATGAGTTTATCAAGGGGAAATTTGTAGTGAAACATTTTAAACACTACATTTCCAAACACAAACAATCTAAGAGACTAAGTACAGCAAGTAGCAGTGGTCAAAACGTTTTCATCCAAAGCGAGGGGACAAATTCTTGAAAAATCCCAGAGATTTGGACAGGGCTACAATTATCAGACAAGCGTGGAATATTATTATGTGAAAAACAGGTAATTCGGCATGTAATTCTCTCAGGGTAGAAAGGAGACAAAACATGGACATGACTGATCCAGACGGAAAGAAAATCACAGAGGAGCATCTGTGTGAGAAGAAATCACTCTGAGACCCCATGTAAATTTAATTTAATCCGAATAGGGCTTAAGATAACATTAGACAAGCCCTGAACCTCAAATTTAGTTCTGAGCTGACTGCTCTGACAGATTACAATCCAACCAGTCAATATCCTGTCCATTACAACTGTTCTCTCTCTCTCTCTCTCCCTCTCTTCATCTTTCTCATTCTTTCTGTTTTTTACACACAACCAGAGGCTGTTGTTGAGTATGTGAGGCAGGCCATCAGCTGTGCCTCCAATGCCAGTTTTTGTAGGAGCACTTTTCTAAACTGTCCACCGTACTGCAGTGAGAGCGCCCCCTGGAGGGCCTGATCCTCCACTTATATAGGCTACTGGACTAACCACAGAGTGACACAATACAATTTAAACATAACACAGCCATAGCTCTGGAGTATATAGTTGGTGCTGCTACAGTTCACTAAACCCATCAGTGGAGAAGCACACTGTGCCTACAGCCTTTGACTGGGGACTCTGTGCTGAGAGAGGAGAATTTCTCAAACACACACACACACACACACACACACACACACACACACACACACACACACACACACACACACACACACATAGTATAAGGAAAGAATCATTTCAATATGAAATTTTAATGTAGGGTGTCGGGCTCAGAGCTACAGCCTGCGCGTCCCCTGCACCCCCCCCCCCCCCCACACACACACACACACCATCTCTCCGGCCCCCTCTCCTTCCTTCTCATTTTCCTTTCATCAATAATACACTTCATCCATCTGCATCCCTCCAACCTTCCTTCCACTCTATCTCACGGCCCTTAGCCTCCCTCTGCTCTGCATAAGACGTCTTATCTTCGTCAGTCTTCATTCTCCCCTCTCACCTCCTCTCCCCCTCTGGCTGGAGGCCAGTGTAGTGGGAGAGTTGTGTCCTCTCAATCTTTGTGTGATATGGTTATTTGTCATTATTCCCGCACCAATGTGGCACTGGAACATGCAACATGTGTTCAGCCTGCACCTGTCTTACCTCCTGGATTCATTTCACATCAGATACATCGGGGTTCAAGTGGCTGTGTTCATTTCAGGCATAGTAATGCACTTTCCCTCACCAGCACCAGACATTCATCTGATTGTGTATGCATGCATGTGTGCGTGCATGTACGTGCGTGTGTGTGTGTGTGTGTGTGTGTGTGTGTGTGTGTGTGTGTGTGTGTGTGTGTGTGTGTGTGTGTGTGTGTGTGTGTGTGTGAGTGCGCACTGAGTGATGAAACTAAATGAAATCTTCCACTCTAGCAACTGGTCCTATGACACATTCCCCGAGGCCATCAAAAAAGCAGACAGACGCACAAAACACACACACACACACACTCACTCACACACACACACACACACACACACACACACACAAACAGAAGAACTGAAGTAAATGGCCGGCTGAGATATGCAGTTACCCCTCCAGTGTTTAACATGTGTGTTAATGTGTGTTAAAACATGTGTGCTTCTGAGTGTCCGTGTGTGTCTGGTCATGTGTGTGTTGTGGGGCAGGGGGTATGAGGAGAACAAGAGAATATCACCTAAAGCACTTGCTGGCAACTCTCAAGCATTCTAATTACAATTCTGATCCTCTCTGCACACACACACACACACACACACACACACACACACACACACACACACACACACACACACACACACACACTCACACACACACACACAAACAGAAGAACTGAAGTAAATGGCCGGCTGAGATATGCAGTTACCCCTCCAATGTTTAACATGTGTGTTAATGTGTGTTAAAACATGTGTGCTTCTGAGTGTCCGTGTGTGTCTGGTCATGTGTGTGTTGTGGGGCAGGGGGTATGAGGAGAACAAGAGAATATCACCTAAAGCACTTGCTGGCAACTCTCAAGCATTCTAATTACAATTCTAATCCTCTCTGCACACACACACACACACACACACACACACACACACACACACACACACACACACACACAAACACACACACAAGAAAATCAACAACACACTTTGTCACTTTCTAAACATGCCACTTCTTCTCACCGATGATGAGACTGGGAAACATTTTCATTAGTCATTGCTTTCTCAAATCTTCACATGCAATTGTAAAACTCACACAAACATTTACAAACAAATGAATTCTGAACTTTATAAAATCACAGTACTGACCATTCAGATAACCAGTTCACAGTACTGTAATAACTACCCTTTCATTAGTGTACAAGGGAATACTACTACTAAGTCAAAACCTGACCTGTCACTCTGGCAAAATATGTGTCTATGCACTATGCATCTGTATTAGCATAAGCAGGTCTTGGTCAGGCCATAATAGCTGATCAGCATCACACGTTTGCACATTGTACTGAATGTGCCTTGTTGCCCTGGCTTCCCTTCCTTTTGAAGAATGTTATTGTGCAGATGATCTAGAAAGTGGAGTTGTGACATGTTGTACTGGATATCTGGCATGGACCCACTTTGCCATGGCTGCAGAGGGTCTCCTGATTACTACACGCTGTACAGAAGTTGCAGTTGTTTCATCTGTAGGTTATTCTGAATGATCCGATCAATGGCAATGCTGATGCTGCCAGATTCTTGGAAAACGCCATGGTGCTCAACAATTTAGGTTTGAATTTCATCCAAACAGATGGCATTGCTGACGATCACCATATTCACCAGGGCAGCGTTCTGCTCAGTTGTGCCTCTGCCTTCCTCCCTGCTAGCTCGGTTGACCTATGGACATCGATTATGTGATGCAGTAAAAGTCTCACTGAGTAGTGGAGCTTCAGTCTATATGCACTACAACGGTACATGTATCACAGTAACAAGACACATTTTGTCATTCACAAACAAACAATTGTACAAACAATAGATGCAACCATGTAATGGCTTAGGAGGCTCTAGCTGTCCTGTGTATCTCATAGTTACTGGTGTGTCGATCTTACGTGACTTTTGTGATCAGAAGATGGATTGTATAGAGACTTACCGTACATTGTGGCTAAACAAGGTGCTCTACCAGCCAGTAAACAAGAGATCTTCCCCCATATCCATCCACCTTTTTCTTGTATGTGCCTATGTCTTCACATAGTCTGCAGTGAGTGTCCTCCCATGTTTTTCTGGGTGACTACACGATGGAGCATTCCGGTGGGGGCAGGAAGCCAACACTTGAATGGGGCAAGTGAAAACAAAGCACATTATAGTTTTGTACAGTATAGCATAGCATAGAGCTTTTTTCATATTCTACCCAGGGCAGGAATGTGTTCCAGGTGGAATAATGAGCTGGTATTAGAGTCATAGGAACTTGCTAAGCTCCTGGTTAACTTGTTCTGCTTAACTGTTGGACTAGAGGTGGCATTTGGATGTAAGTCTCACCATCACATTGACCTTTCTCAACAACTCTTTCCACACCCACAATCTGAACTGTACATTGTGGCACAATATATTTCACAGTGTCTCTGTGCATGGATGGCCATCAATAGTGTGCTGACACCAAGTGTCACTTCTGGGTGACCTGACCTACAGTTGGTGTGAGTCCAGGAGATGAGTTAGGGGTGGCACTGTATTAGGGCCATATAGAGGCTGGCAGCAGGACAGTGAGGATTAGGGTTGGCCTGGTTGATGGCTCAATCCAGGTCCCACTCAGTGGTTCCCAGGAAGCAGAATGCTGACACAATGGAGTCTTAGCACGTGGGTCTGGCCTCTGGTCTGAGGCCATGTGCATAGAGGTCATGTGCTTTGGTATTTCCAGAACCCAGCCTGAGAAACTAAAGTGGGAGAAGAAGACAGACCACTGGCTCTGCCTGGCAATGAACCTCTTTGCTGTCTGAGAGTACTGTAGATTCCTATGGTTGGTAATAACTACAAAAACGAGGCTAGGTCCTCGTATAGAGTGGGGTAAAGAACACTGGGATGGGCCTCCAGGCTTTCGATGGAGGTGAACCGGAGAGGTTGAAGCAGGGACCAGAGACAATGAGAGTGACATAAGGGAGAACATCGCATTTCATTATCAGACTTCAAACTGTGGAGTAGCCCTTTTATTGCCCCCTTATTTCCTGGGCTCATAATTAGATAACCCATTGGACGTTAGGGAAGACCTAAACTGACAGTTTGGCATGAAGGTCCTCCCTTAGTTCCCTTAGTACATTCAACTGTATGGCAGCTGCCACAGTTCAGAACTCCAGAACACACCCCGCCTATGTTAATCATAGCATGGCTCCACTATATCCTGCTTCAGTTGATTGAATACTGCTCTGAGCTGGCTACGCCTCAACGTGGACTTAGTGGTCACCGGGATAGATGTCCAAGGCTTGTGCTCAGCTGGTATAATTCCAGGCTTTGTTCCGCCAGCTCCTGCTATTGGTGACCTATTGTGGTGCCTTAAAAACAGGAGTGTAAAAACTTAGTGACACACAGCTCACTCACTGCACTCTTGTTGGGTTTCACAATCTGTGGCATCCTTGGGTGAAGTGTGGACCACAAATGGTTTATTCACTAAAGCAAAAGAAACAAAAACAAAGGAGTCTGAGCTGAATGAAAGAATGCTAGTGAGATGAGCAGGGACAATGTCAGTAGACCGCGCTAAGCATTAGTATGAATGCAGGCTAATGTGAAACGTCTGGGCTGGGAACCTGGGGGAATAAATAGGGTGAAACAAACAGGCAATAGGTGATGGTGATAACACTAATAAGTGGGAGATTTGGATCTGTGAAGTGATCGTGGAGTGCGATTGGTGGATGTGTGGGAATTGGCTAGGCTGGGAGCCGACATTAAAGGAGTATTGCAATGTATGGAAACAGGTGAACAGTGTTTATGATTACAGGACATGTGTATTTGCTTTTGGAAATGACCTCAAGGTATAGTTTTTTGTGCTAGATGAACCTGAACCAGATTTTGTGTTTAAGCTACTGAGAAATACTGTAATATAGTACATTTATTATCATATTCTTATGAGTCCTAGCTCTAAATGAACACTTAATAACCCTCAAATTCTTCAGAACCTTTGAGTTTAAATGTCAAGTGGGATGAACTCATCATCAGTATTACAGTGTAAGTCATTAAGAAATTGTGGCCAACCACTTTACTGCAATTTCAGTGTGCTGCACACTACCAGTACTTTGTGTGTGTGTGTGTGTGTGTGTGTGTGTGTGTGTGTGTGTGTGTGTGTGTGTGTGTGTGTGTGTGTGTGTGTGTGTGTGTGTGTGTGTGGAATATATATTACGTTTAGGTTTAAGGTCAATGCAAAATGTCTGGAACAAAAACCAGAGGCTCTGACATGTGTGATGTGTGTGTGTGTGTGTGTGTGTGTGTGTGTGTGTGTGTGTGTGTGTGTGTGTGTGTGTGTAATATATGTTTAGGTCAATACATAATTATTGGAGCAAACACCGGGAGTTCTGACACATATAGCACTTCAGTTTAAGTGTACTCTATGAAACCAAACTTTTATTAATTTCAACCTTCCAGACAGACAGACACATACACTTAAACACACACACACACACACACACACACACACACACACACCCTATTCCCAGCTTTGTGCCTAAGGTCTTCATGTCTCAAAGGTTATGATCAGTCAATCTACAGCTGCTACCCAATTGTCTAAACAACTGCACCTGGCAGCTGCTGTTCTCACTATCTGTATTTGAAAGGGATTCAGATGGATGGCTAAAGTGAAAACTAACAATACTATTAGAATTACTGTCACACATACACACCTTTACCAACACCCATACAGACAGTACATACAGACAGGTGAGCACATACAGTCACATTCATTCTCATCATATTCAAGACTTTTTTTTCAGACTCTTTCTCTCTCTCTCTCTCTCTCTCTCTCACACACACACACACACACACACACACACCTCTTCTTAATACAGAGGAGATGAGGGAGGAGACGGAGCCCATTAACCCCTTCCAGCTCCTCACCATGCTCTTCTGCGGAGAGGTTCACATGCATTTGGATATGAGTGCTTCTCTGAGAGCAGGTTGCACTGCTGAGGCCTGAGGGTTTGTATCAGAAGCTCGAACACAGGCTTCATTTGGACCTGACAATTAATCTCCATCCGCCTCTCAGGTCCTGTGCTGGAGCGTGGAACCTCCCTATTACACTCGTACGCATCCACAAGCCTGTGCACGTTTTCTTGCACAGAAAAATCTCATTAATTTATTACAACCTTGTTCCCAGCTCAGATATGTCATCTATAGTGTGCTTTCTCAGCAATGGCTTTGCATAATCAAATGCACTGTTAATCCTAAAAAATTTTTTTAAGTATATATTTTTAATCCTTATCTGAAATTACAATGAGATTACAATGAGTTGTGGAAAAGAGCGAACCAGCAGGTTTCTGACATTATTTTTTGTCTAACTGGTAATCTGGCGTACCGGGCATTTGCCCGGTGGGCCGACAGTCCTCAGGGTCCGATGGAAATTTTTTCTTCTCTTTTTTTCTAAGAGACCGAGTCACAATTTAGAGGGGGCGGCCCATTGGCCCATCTTCAATATAGACAGTGGACTGAACCAATCAGGATATAGGACAAAAGCGGCCCTACCCTTTCTCTGCGTGGTCCGCTGTAACTCCCATTATGTTCAGTGTTGAGCGCGTTGTTAAAGGAGAGGCAGCATGGAGCAACAGAAACGGCAGAAATGGGGTGCGGAGTAGTGATGGGAATTTCCGCTCTTTTTAGGGAGCCGGATCTTTTGGCTCAGCTCCTCATAAAGAGTCGGCTCTTTCGGCTCCCAAACGGCTCCTTATTTGAGGGGGTGGTGAACATAATTTGTTGACGGGGGGGAATGGGGTGGCGAACGTACTTTGTTGACCGGGGGGAGGGGGGGTCTTAGAGGGGAACTGGCTCGGTCTTAGAGGGGAACCAGCTCTCGTCGTTCACTTAAAAGAGCCGGCTCTTTGAACCGGTTCGTTCGCGACCAACACATCACTAGTGCGGAGAAGTTACGCACGAAGAAATTGAAGAGTCTCAATCATGGACGTAATTTTGATTTCAAAAGTGGGGGGGACATGGATTCGTAGCTATTTAAATATTTGGTTTTAACCGTAAAAACTGGGGGGGACCAAAGCTGGCTTTTGAAAAAGTGGGGGGGACATGTCCCCCCCGTCCCCCCCCCAAAATTACGTCCGTGGCCTCAATGTAGATGCTACAAAATGTGTAAAAATCACAGACATGTTCGCTGCTGTAGCCTCCGCGTCCTCTGTAGGTGAAGACAGCAGCAGCAGACAAGGAGAGCAGTAGCCAGAGATGCAGGCTTGTGAAAGAGAAACCGAGGGAAACTTAGTGGGAAAGTGTAGTACGTAAACAGGTGGTAACGTTAGGATAACACAGGGACTTTATTACATGAGAATGATGAGCAATGGCGATTGATTAGTATTAATATTAATTGGTATTTGTATACTTCCCAAAATCTGACAGCCACGTGCCCTTATTCTAATAAAATAGCAAATGGTCAAGACTGAGAAGAGTTGGATGAGCAGCAAGTGTCCATTTTAGGCTATCATAGCATTTTAGATATTTATGTTAAAGGTGTGTTGAAAGGCTGCACAGTAGTTTGAATTTGTAGCCCCAATGCTGTGGTTCAACATGTTTTTAAAAGCACTCAAACAAGTGCAATTACAGATTTTAAAACTTTTAAATGATAAATAAAAGCTTTGCAATTTAAACATGACTACAGTAAGTGTAAAAAAATATATAAAAGTAATATTAGCAAAAGATATGCCCACACTGAATAAGAGTAAAACGGTGTCAAATGCTTTTAAGACATATTTGCATTGCATGAATTCATAAAACAGCTTTGTTTGTAGCCGGATACAAATACATGTTATAGGTATTTAAAGGAGTGAGCATCTTTAACCTGAAGAATTAGAATTGAACTTGAATTAGAATATCGGAGAAATTCAGAAAATACATATTAGAGATGATTTCAATAAAATCATAATAGTGATTATGATATAAGTGTCACGTTGAGGACCCCGGCCCCTCCCTTTTGGGCGTGTGTATACGTAGTCCACGTGCTTTGTCTGCGTCAGTGTATATTCGGGGTTGGGGGTTATGTCGTGTGATTAATAAGTATCACCTGTGACTTGTCTCGTAATCACATGGGGTTAATGTGGTTTGTCTATTTAATGTGCGCTCGCGCAGTGTCCTGTGCTCATCGTTGTCTAAGTCTACACGTTGTGTCAGTATATTCAGTGTTGCTCGTGCGCCATCGCACGTTTATTTTGTGAATTAAAAGTGACGTCCGTCAAACTGCAAGGATTCCGTGTCTCATCCTTCGCTTCGCCCCGTTCGTCACAGAACGACGAGCCACCCGAGACACCAACAACTATGCCAGGCTACAAAACTAAGCCGAAGAAGGGGAAGAAGCCCAGTAAGCGGCACCACCGCTCTTCCTCCTCTCCCCCGCGCCGCAGAACCTCGCCGACGCGGGCGCAACTGGAGGAGGACCCGGTATGCGCTCTCCAGCTGGCCTCAGCCCAGAGGGTCGAGGAGAGAGACCCCGAGCTGGCGGAGATCTTCCGCCAGGGAGCGGTCAGGATTTGGAGGGAGCGACACTGCCCTCCATCCCACGCCCTCGCGCCGACGGAGAGTCCCGGTGCGATTTGCGTCGCGGACTCAACCCCGGAGGCAGAGTTTGGGGAGGGGGACTCCGAGGAGGAGGAGGAGCAGGACGAAGAGGAGGGGGCATACCCTCCTTCGTTGTGTGATGCCTCCACCGTGAACTACGGTGAGGAAGAGGAGGAGGTCTACCCCCCCTCGCTGGATGACGCGTCCACCATATACTACGGGGAAGAGGAGGAGGAGGAGGAGTCAGAGGAAGAGGACTACCTCCCACCGCCCGTAGGTCCCTCTTCTGTAGTAGAGGAGGGGGAGGAGGAGGACGAGGAGGACTACCCGCCGTCAGAGCGCTCCACATACCCCTCCGATTATGGTGAGGACGAGGAAGATCGTCCTCTGTCCGTGCACTCGGGCGTTTCGGAGTGCACGGACAGCGAGCGTTACTCGGGGGAGGAGGGTAGTCCGCCCCCCTCTGAGTGTTCGGCTGGGACTGTGAAAGGGAGGTGGATACCAGAGGCGGGTCCATCCTTCGTTCACTCTGGAGAGGAGAAGATGGAGTGCTCCCGGGGTGGCAGCCCGGAGCAGTCCATGGAGTGGAACCAGAGCGAGGAAGAAGAGGACATGGAGACCGAAGAGGTTTCCCCAAGTGGCCCGTATGGGGAGTCCGCCGACCGCGCTGCTCCGGGCGCCCACGCCGGACGCGCTGCTCTGGGCGCCCACGCCGGACGCGCTGCTCTGGGCGCCCACGCCGGACGCGCTGCTCCGGGCGCCCACGCCAGACGCGCTGCTCCGGGCGCCCACGCCGGACGCGCTGCTCCGGGCGCCCACGCCGGAGGCGCTGCTCCGGGCGCCCACGCCGGGCGCACTGCACCTGGCACGTCCGCCGCAGCCCTGGCGGCCCCCGGTCTTCCTCCACTCCTAGCTCTTCTCCTGGCGCGTAGTCTGGCGCCCGTTACGTGTATGTTTGTTCCAGTGTTTGTAAGTCTACCCGTATGTTTACCAAACCCCTTTTTCCCTCTCGTTCCTCTATGTGTTAATGTGCCCGTGTGTGTGTTCGTGTCCGTTCCATTTAATGTGTCAAACGTTTTTTCCCCGGTCTTCCCAGGGGGGGTGTGCTAGGCGATTCGGGACGGACACTTCGCCAAGGGCAGTCACCTCCCAGACGCAGGACTGAGCGCGTCGGATCCGCCCATCGTCGTGGGTTCGGGGCACTCGGTCCTGTTGGCACCCCGGGACGGGTAGTGCCCTTGGAGGGGGCGTCTGTCACGTTGAGGACCCCGGCCCCTCCCTTTTGGGCGTGTGTATACGTAGTCCACGTGCTTTGTCTGCGTCAGTGTATATTTGGGGTTGGGGGTTATGTCGTGTGATTAATAAGTATCACCTGTGACTTGTCTCGTAATCACATGGGGTTAATATGGTTTGTCTATTTAATGTGCGCTCGCGCAGTGTCCTGTGCTCGTCGTTGTCTAAGTCTACACGTTGTGTCAGTATATTCAGTGTTGCTCGTGCGCCATCGCACGTTTATTTTGTGAATTAAAAGTGACGTCCGTCAAACTGCAAGGATTCCGTGTCTCATCCTTCGCTTCGCCCCGTTCGTCACAATAAGACTACTAAGATTGAATCTAATGACTAACCAGTAATTTTTTTATTATTATTTTTTTCCACGTGGTACCCCACATACATAAATTACATGTTGATTGTGGTCTGCTAATTATGAGGGGCCGGTCTGAACCAAAAATGACAGGGCCGATTTTTTGTCCCAGTCCAGCCTTGCACTGAGGAGAACACTCATATACCTGAGCTCTGGAAAAGATGAGAACCCCAGTGCCCTGAACGAAACGGAGCAGGACAATTCATCATTGCTCTGGATGTACACTGGAAATATCAAAATACTACCATTCATTAAGAAAAGGCATATTCGTTATGAACATACACAAGGCTGTCGATCTCAAGGATTATATAACCGCACAGAGCAAAGGTAAAGTGATCACAATCAGCACATACTAGTGTTTCATTATGACAATCAAACACAGAACTATAATATTAAACCTGCTTCTGTTTCCTCTTCTCACACGCCTGCCTTTTCGTCTTCAGTGGAAGAGGACAAAAATCGATTCTGAGATGAATGTCCTGCTGGAGGCATTAAGACCCAGCTGTGTCTCCACTTCCCAAACTCCCAAAGACATACTGCCCACACCTCACACAGAACACCAAGTGACAGTGTAGCTCTTGGTGTTTTTTCTTCTTCTTTCTTCTATCTTAACATGCTATCTATCTATCTATCTATCTATCTATCTATCTATCTATCTATCTATCTATCTATCTATCTATCTATATATCTATCTGTCTATCTATCTGTCTATCTATCTAACTATCTATCTATCTATCTATCTATCTATCTATCTATCTATCTGTCAGATATGGGTGTGTTCCATTTGATAAAGCCACTTAAAATAATTCTATGTTGGTCCATTCTTTCAAAGCATACACATATAGGAATTTGTGAAGTAATATCTAATTTATTTCAGCTGTTGTCCATATAATCCCATTTAATATATGGGAATTACACCCATTCATTTTTTTAATAAAGGTTTAAGGTAACAGTGCTGTTGAAGGCTCATTTGTAATAGGCTACTTGTAATATTATTAAAAATATATTAGCCTCTCTAAAATTGTATACTTAGCAACAGAGGCAAAATAATTTGCATAGCAACATAAAGTTTGACCTAGACAGCTAGGGTTTTGTGTTGTCACGGCGTTTGCCTGCTGTCAGTCTTCCCCTGATGTCCTTAGTTTCGTTTTCACGTGTTGTATTTGTTTCGTGTTCTTTCGGTTGCCTTTGTTATTCTGCTCCCGTGCCTAGACGGTTGAGTTTCATTTTTCACGTGTTGAGTATACCACGTTGTTTTCTGTTGGATTTTTCCCCGCATGCTACGGTTGTGTTTTCTTTTTTGCGCGTTGAGTTTTCCGCGTCCTTTTAAGTTTCGTTTTGCTTCTCTCTCTCTCTCTCTCTCTCTCTCTCTCTCTCTCTCTCTCTCTCTCTCTCTCTCTCTCTGTGTGTGTGTGTGTGTGTGTGTGTGTGTGTGTGTGTGTGTGTGCGTGCGTGTGTGTGCGTGCGTGTGTGTGTGTGTGTGTGTGTGTGTGTTTTACGTGCATGCAGATTGGTTTCTCTGTTGCAATGCTTTCTCGTGTGAGTGATACACTCACACTGCGTTAGTGATGAGCTTATTTTACCCTATTGGTTTCATACGGCATTTGGGTTCACATCTCCCTTCGTTTTCTTACGCAGTGTGTACCGGTCTGTACGCCCTGCATTACACCTTCCTTGCAGTTATATCACAGTGATAGCGCATATACATCTAAAATGTGTGTTTGATTTGAAAGAACCAAATGTTATGCTTCTCATTTCTCCCAATATGTCCATAAATGAATTAGATATTAGAGGTATTGTCAAAACATTCCATAGTTCCCCTGGAACTACATTTAACATGAGAGTAGTTAAAGATTTCCAACAAAGCATGACCTCATTAAAACAGAAATACTATATCACCCACTCATGCAATTACTTGAGAAAACTAAAATCACTACAAGACTAAGAATTCCAGGATGACAATCATTAATTCATGAATGAGAATATGAATATGCAATTATCCAAAATGCCTTTTCAAAATTCCACATTCCTTTTCACCATGACGAAAAATATGTTGGAACTAAAGCAGAGATGCAGACAGCTGTGGGTTACCTGTTCATTTCCGCACACGCCTGACTGCTCATGCAGCAGACCCCTAGAGGATGAGGTTGTGTACCTGCTGTATGTTCATTTGTACTGACAATCAATCTGAACTTGGAGGTTCATGTGATTGGATTATGATGCAGGTGAGAGACCCCATGGCCCAGTGCTCTGTAATGTCTAAATCTCTGACCCTTAAAAACAAGCCTATTTTTGTATTTGCAAATGAAAAAAAAATCAATCTCTGTAATATGAAATATGTTTGGGTATAGCATGCCTCAGCACTCCCAGCTAGGCCACACCTCTTTTAAGGTAGTGGGATTCTGTCTCTGCCTTCTTGACCACACTATTTTGCTTGGTTGCCCAAACTACCAACTAAGGACTAAAGTACTGCACCTTACACAGAGCCAGTATCTGCCATTATCCAGTAACTACTGCCCTATACACTACCACTTCATGCTCAGGGAGAGCATTGCCTAGGCATGTGTTTAGGTGTTGGCATCTCTCTAGTGGAATGATTTACCAATAGACTATACCTTCCTTGCACATCCAAATGTACTCCTCACCTGACACCAGTGTGCCTTTCCAAAGGAGAGTCCTGACACCCGTGTGCCTTTCCAAAGAATAGTCCTAAGATCAGTGTGCCTTTCCAAAGGAGACTCCTGACACTAGTGTGCCTTTCCAAAGGAGAGTCCTGACACCCGTGTGCCTTTCCAAAGGAGAGTCCTGACACCAGTGTGCCTTTCCACAGCAGAGTCCTGAGTTCAACTTCAGTGTGAAGTATGTGTGTATGTGTTCGTGTGAGCATGACACAAATACAGAGCGAGAGATACAGATTCCATCTGAGGCTCGACTAATGACGTCCAGAGGTGATCTACTCTCAGCACCAACGGACCTGAGCATGTGAACTTTAACCCGGCTACTATTCATCTAGGGACTCTCAAACAACAAACAGTAGGAAATCTGTACACAAACACACAAACACATTACTTATGTCTGAAGGGAGCAGAGGCGAGAACGTGCATGTGTGTGTCTGTGTAAGTGTGAGCGTGCACGTGTGTGTCTGTGTGACTGTGATCATGCACGTGTGTGTCTGTGTGAGTGTGAACGTGCACGTGTGTGTGCAAAGTTCCAGAGTGCATTTGATTAATAATGTTTCATCTCCAGTCCCTTTTCCACTGTGAGTGGAATAATTCACTGAGTGCACTGCACCCTTCCCAGCCAATGGGAAATATGTGATCAGGGCAATCTCTATAATCAATAGTGCTATTATACATAATCACCTGCTTATGGGGAGGAGCTCTGCTACACATTCAATACCACATGACCTTCAGTGAGCCCCAGACCGACTGCCAACACCAACAAAACAATCATGGCTCTCTCTGATTCTCTCTGATCCACGCAGCCATCATGAAGGGAATGCAGCAGCTCACCATGTATTGAGCTGTACAGGGCCCACAGCCCTGCCCTTATCGCACTCAATCAATAATTTCAGAGCTGCCTCTCACATTTTAAAGTCCCTGTCTCTTCCAATCTCTTTTTGTCTCTGTCAACAGAACGAAAAATAAAGAACATAGGTAAACTAATGAACTCTAGACAGTCACACTCATTACAGGGACAATGTTTTTTGTAAGAGAAAATTGACTAAAAGCTCTCATGCTTGTCTAAACATTACACTATATGCTTCCATTCCCACAAATAGCAGACACAGATGCGGTGGACCAGTTTACTAACTCAGAGATGGTCTATTCCTCCTGGTCTCCTGGTCTCTCTCTGTTGTGTTTTTGGGGCAGCATGAGTTACAGCATGGTGCTGCAATTTTAGGAACATAGCTTGTATAGTGTTCATCTAGAACTAACATCATCTGGAATTAACTGTAGGTGTTAATTCACCACTCACAATCCTGCTGTGGACAAACACCACACACTATGCTTCAGCTGAACCTATCAACCAGCCTCAGTTTGATTATACCTTATATTACACAGACACTGTTACAATGTAGCTGTACCATTAATTGCAGTGTATGCACTGTGCAACTGTGCAACCTTCCATTCAATCAATACATTATCATTATGTTTTCTGGGTATTGAGGTACTGTTCTATACTAATGTGCTGCCACAGACTTGAAGTTGTGAAAGGTTGACTGGGCAATTCTACAGCATGAATCAGTGTAAAAGTTCATTCATCATAAGAAGGATCAGGTTCACACAGCGAATTTTAGTTTAGATGCTGTAAAGTCATTTTACCATGTGCACTGTTTAGATATTTTCTCATATATTTAAATGTGCAGGCCTTGGAGAATCACATGACATGACATATATTAGAATCCTATTCCTAGTGTGAATTTAGATATGATTCAATTATTTTAATAATTTTCAGGCTGCAACATTAATATCAGCAAATCATTATTGATGCCCACAGGGCTGGAACAAGTAACACCAGAGGCTTAACAGATGAAGGAATTTTGGTTTCCCCTATTTTGAGGAATCTTTATAAAGATTTTATTTAGATTTTATGCCCCTATCATTCATAAAATCAAAACTAATTAAGAAAGATGTATATTACCCATAATTTCATTCCTAGGTATGAATGGAATAATTAAGATTAATATTTTAGAATCTTATAGAATTTACAGATGAAAGCAATTCCATTGAGAAGCAAAGATGTAAGAAATTAAGATTCTCTCTCCTAGTTGGTTCATCTGAGCTGGCAAGAATCCAATATAGCTGCTAGAAAAACAGCTACCTAGAAAACTCCCAAAAGACCCAATTTTTTCAGAAGTCTTTCAATCACAAACTTTAAGTTCTCTTTAACTACAGAATGTACATTGTTTGCTTTTTTGTTTTCCTTTTCCTCTGCTTCATGCCGAAGCAAATTCCTAGTCTGTGAACCCTGTTCATTGACAATGGCAATAAAACTTTTTCTGATTCTGATTCTTTATGACTTTGCTGATTGCTGCTTAATGTTTACATTGATGGTAATCTGTTATGTTTACATTCATGTGTACATTGTTGTTGTTATTGTGGTATCCGTTGCCAGCCCGAAGAGGATGGGTCCCCCTGTGAATCTTGGTTCCTCTCAAGGTTTCTTGTCATTGTCACTCAGGGCTTGGACATTTGTAAAGCTGCTTTGTGACAAGTGCTGTTGTAAAAAGCGCTATACAAATAAATTTGACTTTGACTTTATATTATACAGCTCTAGAAATATATAAGACATGTTCATGAAGTAGGTAGGAATGGGTATTAGTGCCTGTATGACATGTAGGACAAAGATCAGGTATCAATCCTTAGACACTTTTCTAAATTGCTCTGTTCAGTTTGGGATCTGTATCAGTTTGGGAGGTAAAGGAAGCAGAATTTAACTAGTTTTTGTTCATATAGATGCCAGACCAGGGGTGGACACTATCACAAGGATCCACTCTAACTTACCTGTAATAACTATGTGGTGGAGAATTTCAGCATTATTCTTAGACTGAAAGATATATTTACTAGAGTTTCTCAAACTGAAGATTTGTCAGTAGAGTCTGTAAATAAATAAATAAATATAATCAGTAGAGAAATTATTATACTTACTACTACTACTTCTTACATATATTGTATATGTAACGCTGGATGCAGGAGGCAGACACCACGACGTATACGGTGCACAAGTAACATTTATTTACAGTAACACAAGTAAGCTCTCTGCGGCGCAAGCAGCACACACACACACTCACGCTGACACGTAGCTTTAGACAAAGACGAGCACAAGACACTGCGCGAACGCACATTATATAGGTGATTAACACAGACCCTCATGATCTCGAGACAAGGCACAGGTGATACTACGAACACGCTCACGGACAATCCACACCCACGGAAGTACTAATATGGACATAACAGCACGCAGACAACGTAGCGGCACGCCCACAGGGAAGGGTCCGGGACTGTCACCGTAACAGTATATATATATATATATTTGTTTATGTTGGTTTGTATATTTTGTCTTTATTTGCTATTGCATATCAGAAAAATTCATTTTAAAATAAATAGATGTGGGGTCCTGTTCTCTAATGAAAAAAAAATGTAGTGAGCAACACAGTAGAAGATTGGATTGTTTAAATCTCTGTGAGCTTCTGAACTATTCCTTCAAGCATCGTGTACTTCTCTTTAAATATGTCAGAGGGTATGATTAGTTTAAAGAGTATGATTAATGTTTTATGCTTGAGTACAAATGAGTCATTATTAACCCTTTGACCTCCAAGGTTTCAGATGCTCATTCTTCTCTCCTGTAATTATATACCTTTCATATTTGTTTCAATGTAGTTACTAAATAATTCATAGTACTTTCTAAATTATATGCCATAAGACTAATAACTGAGAAATAAACCCGGAAATTAAGAGAAGGATGCATTATTAAAGCAAAGTCCTGTTTAAAACACCCCTGGATGCCTTAAACGTCCCACTTTAATTGCAGTCCTAGATTAAAAAGCGAGAAACAGAAAGTAAAGACTGATTCCAGATCAGTTATATACAGTTTGATCTTTCCACTCGAGCCCTGAATGCAATGAGCCAAACAAATTGCCTAACAAATTCTCCATACAATACTGTGTCAAGCATCTGGGACCCATGCTGGGAACTTTAATTGGGAGCTGAGAAATTTCAGTCCAGGACCCCTGGCAACGTCTCTGTTTCTGTCGCGCTATATCCGCTGGTGGGGACGGTAACCGTCCAGTTACCTGAGCAACAACTTCCCCCTCGATTCATCAGTGAGAGAAGCTGTGAGTGGAGCGGAGAGAGAGGGCGGTGTGAGAGTGAAAGGAGTGTAAATGGGTCTGCCGTCAAAACCGGCAGAAGCCACCGTGCTCAGTCCCACACACAAACCACCCCATTCAGTGGCTCTTTACCCGTCCCCTCCAACACTGGCCCCACTGTTCACTTAATAATGCCTCTGTATCTGCCCCACTGTTTACCAAATAATGCCCCAGTAACCCACCAGCGCAAAGCTGCATTCTCTGGCCAGCGCTCTCCAAGACCACCCTGGGTAAATCCGCCACAAACTCAGCGGGAGTTGCGGAATTCTCTGTCCGTACTTCAGTTCTGTGCTGCCCGCACGCACACAGCTCTCCTCACGGCACACGTGATGGCAATTACAGCACATTCTTTTAATATTTCAAAAAGCAATGAAGCTGACCTTTAATAGACTTCACAGGCACTTCAAGAAGTCTTTTTCTTTTTCAAGGTCTGTCTGCACGAGCAGACTACAGGAGCAGACTTACCGTGCAGCAACACTCTGAGGGTACCTCAGAAGCAGTGTGCACAGGAAAAACCTGTCAGTCTCCCCAGTATGGAATAACAACTGCAGTGCTAAATTAACACTTATAATGCTCATTTGTGTCCAGCTGGGCTCATAAGCTCTGTAGGTGTTAATTCAGCGTGGGGATTTTGCTGTGTGCCTTCTTCAAAGGCACAGCAGCAAGAGGAAAGGCAGATGCAGCAGCTCTCTAGAAGCCACCAATCAATGTCCCTGCTGCTCCATCTGAAATTCCAATCAGCAGCACCTGGTTCTTGGTGTGTGAAGTCGGAATCTAAGGAGCTGCTGCCACCAGCATCCACCCAAACGCCGCTCGCTCCGCCCCGTGGAAACAGCGCAGGGCATTATTATTTTCTGCATGCGTGTGAAAAGTCTGTCTGAGAAGAACATGCTAATTTTAAATGGAAAGCTTGTTTTAGCTTAAAAACAACGTGGGTCGTACCTGGTTCCCACCCACATCACAGCACCATCTCAAGTTGACAATCTTGCACCATAGTAGGGCAGCAAAAAACAGTCCTCTTCGATTGGCTGAAGCTGCACTATATCTGCTGAGGACTCTCTGTTCACTTCCCACCAGAATACCACAGGTGCTCTTTTTGTCAAAACACAAGTCATAATCTCAAAGTAGAATGTAAGGCAGGAATACTTGATTCCCATGTAAAAGTGCAGCTTTTGTTCATTAAAACTGAAAACTTAAAATGAGACTCACTAACTAGTGCTTGTCAGTATAGCTCCAGTCGTCTTTAAAGCCAAAGCCTGTTTGGATATTTATTTAGGAATATGACCGTGTTATAAACACCATAGACACAGTAATAAAAATGTTAAAGAAATCCAATATAGCTGATCACTTAAAGAGTGTAAAATATAGCCTGCTACTAGTATGCACTTTCATTATTCTTTGATGTGTTATGCAAGCATCGGTACAAAAACGAACTGTAATTCCTTTCACTTGCATCCTTTTACACAACTGTCATCCACACTACAGCCGCAACCTTTGACCAGTCACTCCAGACCATTCATGACACACAGCTGGCTCGGGGAAGTGGGGCCAACTACAGAAACAAGCTCACCGCCACCTTCACATAACCGCCAGGTCACCTCAACATCCGCACTCCAAAAATAACCAGCAGCACTGAGTCACACGGCCCTGCCGCGTTCTGTGCCCACGCGCTCGGCGAGGCGTCCGCTCTCCCGCGCGAGCCTCCTGTGGGCCGGTAGAGGCTGCGCGCCGAATCGCCCTCTAATGGAGTGCCGTCTCACGCAGCTCGGCGAGAACACACTCGTCTTTACATGCTGACAGCGGACGCAGATGCCTTCTGCTCAGATAACATCACCAAAGAGAGACGGGCGGGGAAACTAATAAAGATAAAACAGACCAAAAACAACCGTCTGATGATTATTCTATCTCTACCTCCCTCTCTCTCTCTCTCTCTCTCTCTCTCTCACGCTGTTTAAGGAGAAGGATGAAATTGCAACAGGGAGTAGATGTGCTGAATTGAACCACTCTTCCCGTCGGCTTCCGTTTATTGAAATGATGTCGCTCCTTTAAACTCCATTTGAAGTGTTGGTGGGCGAGGCTTGGGGAGTGGGGAGAGTGCACACCCAATACCTTGGCTGGAAGTGGCAGTGGGTAGGGACAGCAGGGTTGGAAGCACATGGATCACGAACCTGGCTCTCATCCAAACACCCAGAGCTTCCCCCAGACTTTTCACTCTCCCTCACATGTCCCTCCGCATGTGTGCATGAGTACCCACCCACCACAGAATTACAGTTTTCAATTATCATGTTTGATCAGACTTCTGGTAGAGACTTTAAAATTGCTTCAGAAGGAACTCCTCAGAAGTACCATTGCTTTTTAGCACTGCTATCCTCCTTGTTCTACTAGATCTATCTGCCTTCAAGCAACGTTGTGAATCCTTCCTCAATTTTCAGCAGCAGAACGTGACTGAAGTGGAGAAATGTGATCTTTAGTAACCAGAACCAGATCTTGGGAAATTGTGCAATTAATCCAATTTGCATGCAAGTCTGAAATCTGACAATGTAGAAAAGGCAACTTGGTCTGATCACACCACGGGTTATTTCTGGAAAGTGGGGGAAGCTAGCCGTCACAAATGCGTAAATGCACAGAAATGGCATATCAGTACGCTCCAATACATTTGCTAATGAGAGTTGCTTTTAATATTTCATCAGAGACTCAATTTGATAAGACCAAATGAAGAGTAGCAGGAGTTGACTAGTTTAAAGAGAATCAGGAGTAGACCCGTGTGAAGTGTCCTGGTCCCCTCAGCAACCCCTCTTGTTTTCGTTTGATTGGTTTCCTGGCTTCCCCTTTGTGTGCTTTTATTTTGAAATTCATTAAATTTACATTTATGGCATTTGGCAGACGCCATTATCCAGAGCGACTAACATTTTTATCTCATTTTTTTTTTTATACAAGTGAGCAATTGAGGGTTAAGGGCCTTGCTCAGGGGCACCTCGGTCATGGCCTCAGGTCTGGGAATCGAACCTGCGACCCTCCGGTCACAAGACCAGTTCCCTAACCACCAGGCCATGACTGCCCTGTTCCTTATTGTGTCTGCTTTCATGTCCATCCCTTGTACTGCACCCCCCTCGTCATGGTCTTCAGGTGTGTCTCATTTGGTTCTTGGTTTGTCCGTGTATTTTAGTCTTGTGTTTCACCGTTTTATTGGTCATTGTCTATGCATGTTTGTTAGTTGTTATGCTCTGCTTATGCTTCTAGTGCTTTGTTCCTGTCTCTGAAGATATTGCCATGCTCTATATTGTTGTATCTTTAGTTAGTGTTTCCTAACTGGTTCTCATCAGTTATATCATTTGGTTTGTCTGTGTTTGATAGAGTGTGTGGGTGTAAGTGTTATGAGTTTGATTGCGGTTTGTTAGCTTGGTGTTTCATGTCTTTATGTCACCCCTGTTCTGTGTATTAGTGTTTTCTGTTAGTTATCATGTGTTCTTGGTTAGCATTGGAATTGTCTATGTGTCATGTTTGTGTACTGTTAATTCTATTCATCTGTTCATTAAACCGCTCATGTGACACAGGGACAGAGGCAGCAGGAGGCAGAGGCTGTGAGCAAAAGGCTTTATTATCCATAATGATAACTGAAATACTCAGGCCACTAGGCAGATGAAACACAACAGAATACTCAAGTAAAAGAAGGTAAGTAATGCATCCACTAGCGTGTGGCAGGTCCAGTGCAGAGCAGGCTATCCCACGTAGCGAGGCGAGGGGTGCAGGCTGTATGCGTAGCACTGGACAGCACGACCTGTGGGGATTTAAAGTAGCGAACACCACGTATCGGGGTATTCGCTACAGTACGCACGTAAAAACCTCCCTAGCTCTTTATTAGCGCATTCCACCTAACCATTGGCTTGCGGGTGATAGCCAGACATGAGGCTGACGGTGATGTTGAGCTTTGCCAGGAACTCTCTCCACACCCGTGATGTGAACTGGGGACCTCTGTCTGAAACGATGTCCTCTGGCAAGCCAAATTGACGGAACACCTCTCTGAACAGCACTTCTGCCGTCTCCCAAGCCGTCGGCAGCCCAGGCAGCACTACAAACCGTACCATTTTGGAAAACCTGTCAATTATGGTGAGTATGGTGGTCTTCCCCTCTGACATAGGCAGATCTGTAACGCAGTCAACAAAACCAGCAGCTGTTTAGGTATAGGGAGGGGCAGCAGCTTACCCGCTGGAGGCATGCGTGACACCTTGCTTCTAGCACACTCCGGGCAGGAGGCTACATGCTGCATAACGGGCCACCAGTAGCGCGCTCCCAGCACCTGCGATGTTCAGGTGTCAGGGCAGGCCCCAGCGCTGCCCCGCCTATGACCACCAGAAGGCGCTCACGATCTACATCTAGTAGACGCAATCAGTGAAGGTGTCTTGCTCCCTTCTTAGGGAGGCTGGCTGCGGTGTCGCTTCACTGAGTTGTTTGTTTTTCTCTCGAGCAGTCAGCAGGTAATACTCTCTGGTAAAACGTTCCATGGATTTTGTCGTCTCTCTCTTCTTTCACTGTTTTTCAAATGTGTTCACTTCTGCACCCTTTTGGGTCTTTCTCAAGTCGTCGTCCCCCCCCCCCCCCCCCCCCCGCTGTATTTTCTCTCTAGTTTTACTGTCTGATCATTTAGGGAAGTTTTATTTTTGGCCGTTTAGATTGGTGAGCCGGTTCTTCCCTCAGCGGTTTTTGTTTCCCTTTGTAAACTTACATCGCGTTGATTCTTTCTGCGTTTCTTTTGTTTCTTGGTTTTCATTTTCTTTTGTTGGTTTTCTTACATCGTGTTGATTCTTTCCGCGTTTCTTTTGTTTGTGCGTTGCATTTTCATAGGCTACTTACCTCGCATTGAGTTTATTCCGCGTCTGTATTTTGTTTTCTTCTGTTTGTTGTTTTCCTTCGTGCTTACTTCACGAAGAAGTTTTCTTTTGTATCTTTTCCCGCATTCATTTTGGCGGTGGTCTCAGTTTTTCGTTTTGTTTGTGGTTTTGGCGTTTGGGTTTGAAACAGCACTACGCGGTGTATGCGCGTTCACATACTGCCGCATATCACAACACGGTTTATGCACGTTCGTGTGCCCGGGTAGATCGGGTAGATCCAGGATGACCTGTGCCAAGAGAGGTGTGCGCCCAACTGATGAGAGGTGTGCATTGGGCTAGTGGAACGTACCTATGGTGAGGACACTGAGGATGCGGATTAGTGGCTCTGATAGCTCTGTCGATGTCCCAATCCACAGCACTGAGTAAGTAGTCTGCCGGGAGGATCGGCTCTTCCTCCGTGGATTCCTGGCTTTCAGGGAACAATCTGGAGAGAGCATCAGCGTGTCCGTTCTTTGCACCGGGGCGGTAGGTGACCTGGAAGCGAAACCTGGAAAAGAACAAGGACCAGCGTGCCTGCCGTGCATTCATTCTCTTGGTCGACTTGAGATATTCCAGGTTTTTATGGTCAGTAATGACGGTAAATGGATGTTTCGCTCCCTCTTGTCAATGCCTCCACTCCTCAAAGGCTAGCTTCATGGCTAGTAGTTTGCGGTCACCTACCCCATAGTTCTGTTCAGCCGGGCTTAACTTCTTGGAGAAGAAGGCTAGCGGTTTCGGTGAGCTGTGCTTCTTGAAGCGCTGCGATAGTACGGCTCCCACTCCCACATCCGAGGCGTCCACCTCCACTATGAACGGTTTATTCGGGTCTGGCTGGTGTAATACGGGAGTGGAAGCGAACGCTTGCTTTAACTCACCGAATGCCTTCTCAGCCTTGGCATTTCACTGCAGCCTCTCGGATCCTCGCGCAGTAGGTCAGTAAGGGGCTTGGCTATATGGCTGTATGATCGGATGAAACGCCTATAGAAATTCGCGAAGCCCAGAAAATGCTGAAGTTCGCATCGTGTGTGAGGCGGATTCCATCCCATCACAGCCTCCACCTTGCCAGGTTGCATGTGCACGGAGCCTGGCCTAATGATGTAACCTAGGAAGCTTACCTCGGAGAGATGAAACTCGCACTTCTCAAGCTTGCAATAGAGCATATTGCGCAGAAGAGTGCCCAGGACAGCACGCACATCATGCACATGTTGGTCCAGGGAGGGTGAATAGATGAGGATGTCGTCGATGTAAGCAACGACGCATCTGTTCAGGTATTCCCTAAGGACCTCATTAATAAACGCCTGAAAGAACGACGGAGCCGAAGCCAAGCCGTAAGGCAAGTCCCGGTACTCGTAGAGTCCAGTGGACGTACTGAATGCCGTCTTCCACCTCACGGATGCGGATAAGGTTGTAGGTGCTGCGCAGATCGAGTTTGGTGAATATCCTTGCTGCCCTCAACTGCTCCAGTGCCGATGGCACAAGCGGAAGCAGGTAGGAGTAATTCACCAGGAGGCAATTGAGTCCTCGGTAATCTATGCAAGGCCTCAAACCACCGTCCTTCTGAGGCAGGCGAGGTGGACAGAGTGATGTAGCCTTTCGCTAAAGCCTCCCTGACGTACTGGCCCGTGACCTTCTCCTCCTCCTGTGAGAGAGGGTAGACTCTACCCTTAGGTGGAGTAGTGCCATCCTTGAGAGTGATAGTGCAGTCCCACGGGCGATGTGGGATGCCGGTATTGTCTGGGGATCGCTTGGGAGTTGGCTACATTGGGGCTCTCTATGCTGGTGGTCATAAGACGTGCGGGAGCCCGATGATGCACGCGACTGTGTGAAGTGGACCAACGTAAGATACGACCTGATGACCAAAGTATGAGGGGATTGTGCAATCGAGCCAAGGGAGCCCTAAGGTGACTGAATAACGCAGGTTGGACAGAACGTAAAAGGAGATGTGCTCAGTGTGACCTTGTATTGTGAGATGGAGGTAAGCAGTGCGATAACTAATTATGCCCTCGCCCACAGGCCGTCCGTCCAGTGCCTGCACGTGCCTCAGTGTCTCCAGCTCCTTCAAGGGAACCCGCAGTCGTTCCGCCAGACCCAACTCCATCATGTTGCCCCTCTGGAATCAACTAAGGCAAAGACCCCCACAGAGCAGCCCTTGTAAGACACCGATGCAGAAATGGAGAACAAAATCTCAGTCAAGGAGTTACTCACCCAAGCTCTGCCACCGCCCGGGCGAGCGGTCTCCCTGGCTGAGGTTGTCTCTCCCAGCTGCATCGGCTCCGGTGTTGGTGATGCAGGAGTGCTGGAAATGGAGCAGGGCGGCGCAAGTTCCCTCTCTCTTGCAGTAGGCGGTCGCAAGCCGAACCACCTGGTTGAAGGCTGCCGGCAAGCCAACTCGGCCCGCAGCTCCGGCTTAAGTCTGGCTAAGAAAATGTCCACTAATGCTTCATCATTCCATCCTGTGCTGGCTGGCAGAGTCCTGAAGTCCAGAGCATACTCGGACACAGGCCGTATGCCCTGACACATCCTTAGGAGGCTCTGTCCACAAGCCCTCCCCTGTCTCGGATGGTGAAACACTTCTTTAAGTTCGGTAATGAAATTGTCATATGTCGACAGGAGTGGCGACTCACTTTTCAGCAGCTCTGCTCCCCACTCCAGCGCTTTGCTGGTTAAACGTGAAATCACGTATGCAACCCTCGCTTGTTCACTTAATTGTGAATGGTACTTGAAGTACAGACCACATTGTACCAAGAAGCCCTCACACTTGTCCGGGTCCCCTCCGTACGCTTCTGGTGGGGCTATGTGGACTTTCTCCTCCCTAACTGTGGAGGAAGAGGCACTCGCCTGTGAAGAGAGGCTCTGCAGACAACTGGACATAATTAGCATCCAGTTCCTCATCTCAAGTATGTCTTGTTGCTGTTTTCCGATCGTCCTACCTTGAATCGCCAGGACCTCAAGTGGCAACAGCTCCTCAGCTCCAGGTTGCACATTCTTTGACACGGGGACAGAGGCAGCAGGAGGCAGAGGCTGTGAGCAAAATGCTTTATTATCCATAATGATAACTGAAATACTCAGGCCACTAGGCAGATGAAACACAACAGAATACTCAAGTAAAAGAAGGTAAGTAATGCATCCACGAGCGTGTGGCAGGTCCAGTGCAGAGCAGGCTATCCCACGTAGCGAGGCGAGGGGTGCAGGTTGTATGCGCAGCACTGGACAGCGCGACCTGTGAGGATTTAAAGAGCCCGAGTCCAGTTAGTGCCAGGTGCTAATGCTCGGGTGATTGGGAGTGAAGGAGTGACCGGGAGTGAGAGGGCATGCACAGAGTCGGGAGTGGGCGTGTGTGAGAAGGAAGGAGTGTGTGTGTGCGCCCTCTGGTGTACACCAATGGGACTAGGAGTGGGAGTTCAGGTTTCTGCCATATCAATAAATCCACCCACAGAATTACTGTAATTGAACTAAGGCCAGTGCACATTTTCCTCATAGAGACTTGCAGTCAAGGCATGGTATAGTGTTTGTAATGATTAGCAGGTCGAGATCCAAGTGCAGGAAAAACGATTAACAGGACGATTAACAGAGCAAAAATAATCACACTGATGATGGGAGGCACTACACCTGACCAAACCACAGATTACAGGCACACACAGCTAACAGGGAAACTAAACACGTGGAGTAGGACACTAACGGGAGACATGGACACAAAACTTAACAGGGAATACAATGAGGGAAAAACCAAGCACAGAACGCAACATGATTGCTTAAATTTACTAGGATGAACATAGAAGGAACTAGAACTTAAACCTTCTTGCTGATCATAATCATGAAACAGGCCAAACCAGGGTAGAGGATTCACAGGGGGATCTGAGAGCAGGGAATACAACAACATACACAGAACACAGCACAAACTGGGAAACTGACTTACAATAACAAACAAAGGGACTGGCTAACATGGGGATTAATATAGGGGACTAAACAGGACACGACACAGCTGAACATAATAATACAAAGGTGGGGACACAAGGTACAGGGGCGTGACAGACGGAAGGCAGGGAAACCAAAAAACAAGGCTGGATTAAGGCTTACAACACAAGACAGGGGCAGAAGGCAGAGCTATATATGACACTGTTACATTACTTCTTTCAATGATCAATTTCTTCTGCTGAAAAGTTCTCCTGCTGTGACAAAATAAGAGCTGTAACATTTGGGAGGAAATTAGTAAAAATAAAAGAAAACCACAATGAGACAGAGTGTGACACTGAGAGTGAATTGTGAAGTTACAGTGAGACACTGAGAGACAAATGTGAAGTTAGAGTGAGTTATGGAGAGTAATAAGCACTACATGTCAGACTGGTTAGTTCTAAATCTTCACAGTGGTTAGCACTACATCCTCACAGTGGTTAACAATACATCCTCACAGTGGTTAGCACTAAATCCTCACAGTGGTTAGCACTACATCCTCACAGTGATTAACACTACATCCTCACAGTGGTGATCACTACATCTTCACAGTGGTGATCACTACATCCCCACAGTGGTTAGCACTACATCCTCACAGTGATTAACACTACATCCTCACAGTGGTGATCACTACATCTTCACAGTGGTGATCACTACATCCCCACAGTGGTTAGCACTACATCCTCAGAGTGGTTAGTACTACATCCTCACAGTGGTGATCACTACATCCTCACAATGGTTAGCAATACATCCTCAGTTCAGCTCCTGTGTGTGTGCTACCTGTGTGGGGATTTGATGTACACCCATTGCCTTAGTGGGTTTTCTCTGGGTACAATATGCATGGTAGGTCAACTAATGTTTCTAAATTGGCCTGGTGTGTGTGTGTGTGTGTGTGTGTGTGTGTGTGTGTGTGTGTGTGTGTGTGTGTGTGTGTGTGTGTGTGTGTGTGTGGGTGCCCTGCAATGGACAGGCTGCCTCCTGCCTTGTGCTTCTAGGGTAGGTTCTGTGACCTGGAATTGAATTAATTGAATCAGAAGATGAATTAATGTATTAGTAGATGCCACTTTCACAGAGGTGGGCATTCCAGTTTCATTAAGTAAAAGCCCTCACCGGGATTTTGCTCAGGCTTGCTAGATTTCCAATTAGTGCAATCCAGGTAAAATTAGAGGACTCAACACAATCCAGGAAGCCTGAGCAAAATCCTGGTGAGGAAGGACTTTTACTTTCTGAACCTGGAATGCCCACCTCTGCACTTTCTTTTACTTCCTATTTTTTTAGCTTTAGCTCCATAGGAGTAGTGCAGCTATACTACAGTTATATAATGACAACTAAAATAGCAGCAAATCTAAGTGTTACACATTCATGAAAGATATATGCAGTCTATAACTAAACACATAACACTACCTTTATTATATTGACCTTAAATAGATAATAGGCCCACCACCTGCCAGACAGACATACACTCGTCACACCCACACACAGGTGACTATTTGTGAGCCCACAACAAGAGCTATTTTGTATGGATACATACTGACATCTAGTGGAGGTAAGGAACATGTTTTAAGAATACATGCAAACCCAGAAGGTTATTTCAGAGGTCTTAAGCGCATGAATCTAATTTCAACTAACTGAACGTTTAATCTAACTCACTGCGCACATTGCCATGACATCTGATGCCTTGGTAAAGATATCAAATTTGTATTTTAAATTTCGCACAGAATAAAAAATTTGACTGTAACAACTAGAACATGTATGCACTGAAGCAAAATGCAACATATGTTCAATAATAATAAATAAGAACAAATAACCAATGACAACTTCAAGATAAACAGGAAGTGAGAGAGAGATAAAACATGTAAATACTGTTTCAGTGCCTGTTTTAATAGCCACCCAGAGTTGGTCAGTATTTGAAAATGTCTGTTAAGTTCATTTTTGGTTAATGAAACAGATATTCTCATTGGGGTTTAAATAAGGATGTCGACCAGATCAACCAGATCAGATTAATGTACTTTCTGCCTAGACATTTCTGAGTAGCAGTATGAATAGAATTTAGAATATAGAATAGAAGTATGAATAGACCAGTCAGAGCAAAAAACGCTCTGACTGGTCATATTCAGTACAGTATACAGTTTCTGGGCAGTGGGAAGTAAAGCTTTTTCTGTTACTCTGTAGACACATAACCAGCTCACCAGGACCCTTAGCTAAAAACATCCCCATAGCATGACGTGTGCTGACATGCTGTTCAGCAGATGGGACACTGTCCTCCTTAAAAGGGTCTCCTACTCATCAGAGAGCTCACTGGTGCATCTCTCTACATCTACAAATCTGACATACATGTCTGAGTTTCATGAACGTACTACAAATAGTCAGATTCTGGTAAAAAATAAATAAATAAATAAAAAAAACCTATCATGGATTATTTTATTTTACAAGAGTGGTTTCTCAGCACATCTTCTGAGCACAAGAAAAATCAAACTTTCCTTTGCAGCGTTCTTTTAGAAAAGGGCCTGTTGTGACACATCACATTTCAAAAACAGTCTGTCTGTCTGTCAAATTCATGCATTTCAGCCAGTCTTCCTTAGCAGAGACAGAGATGGCTTTACACATTCCAGATTCTTTCCTCCTGCCAGTTAATTTGAAAAGTTTACTCATTCTAACAGTGATTCCTTGGTTTCTAAAGCCTTCTTTTCCTGCTTGCTTATGGCACTTTTAATTAAATTTAGTTTAATTAAACTTAATGTATGCCGTGTGCTATACAGTTAAACAAGCCTTGCCCTGATTGTTAAAGCTTTCAGTGAAATGAAAGCTAAACCTGTAAGGGGTGGGGTTTATCTATTAGTAACCAGATGGTGATGTCAGAAGTTAAGTACAAGGAAGTTGACTCTATTATGCAAAAAAAACAAGCTTTGTGTTAAGTACAACAAATAATCCCCAGTAATGGCTGAAGGACACTCACTCCTGGAAGAGGACTTCTGCTGTCCGATATGTTGTGACATTTTTAAGGTTCCTGTGGTGCTGAAATGCAGTCACAGTCTCTGTGAGGAATGCTTGCGGGAGTACTGGGACACTCAGCTGGTGTTGCAGTGTCCTGTGTGTAGGAAGGAGTGCTCAGCAGACGAGCCCACCAGGAGTCTAGCTTTCACCAGCCTCTGTGAGAACTTTAAAAACAGAAAAGGCGCCGCTTCGGCAGTTGATGTCTGCCCAGAGCATGACGAGAAGCTCAAACTCTTCTGTTTTGAGGACAAACAGCCCATCTGTGTGGTCTGTTATACTTCAAAGAAGCATGAAAACCACAAATGTTCTCCTGTTGTGGAAGCAGCCAAGGTGCTGAAGGTGAGGAGGCGTCTCTGAAATTGTGATTGTGGACTGCTAAAGAATAATTGTGCATTTTTTGTAAATCATTCTTAAGGATCTTGTTTCTAATTCTAGGAGGATCTCAAGGACAAAATTTTGACTCTGAATATTACCCTTGATGGGATTACTGAAGCACAGGCCAGTTATGAAGAAAAGACTGAGCAAATTACGGTGAGTAGGGCTGTTCATTTAGACCCTGATGCTATATCATGCCAGGACCTGTATGAAGGTCTGGATGGTCTGGATGAATAATTTGATAATATGCTAAAATTGGAGGCAGTCTTGGATTAATAGAATCTTTTTTTCAGGCAGAAATAGAGATAACTGAAAACAAAATCAAGGCAGAATTTGAGAAATTTCATCAGTTTCTCAAAAAAGAAGAAGAGGCCAGGATCACTGCACTGAGGAAAATGGGGAAAATGAAAATTTCACCATTTCAAACCAGAATTGATGAGATGACCAAGGAGATTTCAGTTATCTCAGAAAACGTGGCATATCTCTTGCAGCTGATGGAGTCTGACCACATTGCATTCCTGAAGGTATGTGTTACGAATTGACAATACAGAAGGTGATCCAAATGTGGAAGTGTACCGCCTTTATTTACACAGAACACATTCACAGTATCCGCTCAACAAACAAGTATACGGATACGTAGCAACAAGGTGTTCTCGGGATAGTCGGGCCGGTCTAAGGTCGTATTGGGAGAGCAGAGTCCAGGGGGTACAGAAGGACTAGACGGGGGCGAGGTCTGGAGAGTAAGCAGAGGTCAGAACATGGGAGATCAAGTAGAGTAGAGAAACGCTCGGTAGCGGCATGAGTCTGCAATACTTCGCAACCAGGAAGCGTACAGAGGGGTGTATATATAGTGGCAGAAGGGCGTGGCAAGAGGATACAGGTGTGGCTGGTTAGGAAGGGGTGATCAGGTGCTATTCCTGACAGTATGACACAGACAATGAGTATTTATGAATGAATTCAGTTCATTGAAGGGCGTGAATAGATCTTACACAGGTTTGAGAGTTACCACTTCCAGGTTTGTTGACTGAAATGAAGCAACATGTGCCAAAGACTTGATAAGAGGGCGGTGACAGCCTGCAGTTTCAGTCTTTACTGGCTGCTTAGATCCACAAAGTGTTTGACTTTTCACTGAGGTCAATGTATGGACTTTCATGTTGCATTTTTGCTTTATGATGTAAAATTTGGTGAATACTTACAATACTTGCATTAAAGATTTAGTTTCTGCCAAATTCACAGAAAAATATGTAAATGTAGTTTGATATAGATCCACAGGGGCAGCGCACCTTTTGTCTGTCACCACCCTCCTCTTCGGAGGACTATTTACACTTCATTAATGGACTGGCAAAAAGTATGGAATCCAACCAAACTCTAACATTTACTTTGTTTCCACAATGTTTTTTTTATTTCTTTCTTTTAGTGTTTCTGAAAGCCAACAAGCTACAATTTGCAATGACCTTATTATTGCATCATGTTTTTGATCGGAGTTTGTTCTACAGAATAAAATGTCTGAATGAGTGCTCATCCCAGACTGGTGATTCCATACTTTTTGCCAGGGGTTTTAATAATAGAAATTGCAATTTTACTTGTCCAAAGCGTGTTCTGCATCTAGATTCACAATAGCTGCTTAGTTTTTGTTGATCTTTGTAGTGTATTATATTATCTCTGTTACGGTGACAGTCCCGGACCCTTCCCTGTGGGCGTGCCGCTACGTTGTCTGCGTGTCGTTATGTCCATGTATGTACTTCCGTGGTTGTGGGTTGTTCGTGAGCGTGTTCGTAGTCGCACCTGTGCCTTGTCTCGAGATCACGAGGGTCTGTGTTAATCACCTATTTAATGTGCGTTCGCGCAGTGTCTTGTGCTCGTCTTTGTCTAAAGTTTCGTGTCAGCGTGTGTGTCTGTTGTGCTCGCGCTCCGCACGGAGCTTACACGTCAAGAGTTGTATAATTAACGTTTTGTGTTGCATCGTTCTCGCTCGTCGTGCCTCCTCCATCAGCGTGACAATCTCTATATGTCTCTGTATGTTAGTGGATGAGTTTCTGCTATTAATGCAATTATTAACCTGTTTGATTGGGATGTATTAGCTATGCCATAGTTAAACAGGCTTTGATTGGACCATGGCATTCCTACTTCTATCCTTATAGCCAGAGTCCTATGGAGTCTAAGAGTGACTTTCTGTATCCATATTAACAAATGATTAGCAAGCAAATGACCAAACAAATGAACAGCACACAGCAAGCATGCAGAATAATGCTGAGAACTTTGAGGTGAGGCATGTAGGACTAACACAGCACATTTTGTTGGGTTTTCATTTTCTTCATCTTTTCATTTCTTGTAGACATACTCAGAAAACCTTCAGCGGTAAGTCTCTCTTATATTCAGAACAGTGCTTTGATTTTGCATATACATCAATTTTACAATCAGTAAGAAACATAACTAATATCTGTAATGGGATGGAGTCAGCAGGAGGGGAAGTGGAAGCTGACATGTTTTTATTGTCCACAATAATACAAACAAAAGATGCAGCTTACCAGCAACAAAGGAGGGGTTAAGGCCCGACAATAAACAATCTGAACAGTACTTGAGGCGCAAGGAGACGATCCTGACTAACATGAGTTCTGAGGGGTTTGTTAGTAGGTGGGTGACTGTGACTCTGTGCAGGTGGGTCTGGTAGTGGGCGTCTCCCCTGAACGCCTGAACTGGCCTACCGTGACAATATCAAATTGCTTAATTCTTAGTCTGTTTCGAATTACAATAAAAATGGCCTACATAACACTGACATATTTTAATACTGTTACAGATTAGATAGACCAATGCTGCACATGCCAAAACTGGATTCAGAGACAAAGATTGATGATGTGGATTACATTCCAACGCTGCTCTTCTCAGTTTGGGCCAGAATGCAGAATCTTGTTCCAAATGGTAGGTCCTTCACATTGTATCCTGTTACTATTGCCCAGCTGACAGAAATGAATTTCAAATCCTTTTACTTTTTTCCACTCCACTTAAACTATTTTTTAATTGTTAAACACCACTTAGGCTATTTTACATGTGCTCACAATTGGTCATATACAGGAGGTAATCACAATAACAACAGTTAAAGATTCAGCCAACTTATAGTAAAGACAACCGAATATAATTCCATTAAAATCTGTCCACAGCCCCTGTGACTCTTGATCCGAACACAGCCTCCAATAGGCTGGTGGTGTCAGAGGACCTCTGCAGCGTGTACTATGTGGAGCAAAGGCAGATGGTGCCTGATAACCCAGAGAGGCTGTACGTGGGGGTGCTGGGCTCTCAGGGATTCAGGTCAGGCCTGCACTGCTGGGACGTGGAGGTTGGGGAAAATGACCATTGGACAGTAGGGGTGGTCAAGGAGTCCATAGAGAGGAAGAAGCTACTGAACATGGACCCCTCCAGTGGGATGTGGAGTATCCGCTTGAGCAGAGGGGTGTATAGAGTCGGGGTGAAGATTCGGAAGGAGCTTTACCTTCCAGAAAAGCCGTGGGTCATCCGCATCCAGCTGGACTGTGACAGCAGAAAACTAAAATTCTTTGATCCTTTTAGAAATACTACCTTGTATACCTTCACAAATATTGTCATCACCGAACCTCTGTATCCGTACCTCTGTACTGGCTGTTCAACACAAGCACTGAATCTCTATCCAGCAAATTCAGGATAAATAAATATTTTAACATAGGCTATATATATATATATATTTATTGTTCCATTTATTTTACTGGATTAAATATATAAATAAACAGGTACGTATCAGCATGGAGAGATTGACTAGTTAGGCAGTAATGGCTGGGCAGGAAATAAAATATTGATGTTATTATAATTATTAGTAGTAGCATAGCTTTTCAAGAGTGGAAAGGGGATTGATTTTTTGCAAGCTTCTTACATGTATCTGTTTCTCTCTGTTCTGAAATATCTGTGTTCCATTTGTTATTTTACAGCAAACATCCAAATCCTTAATAGATATGAAATCATACCATGTTTCAAAATAATAATTTTTAATTGTTTTTTTTTGTTGCCATTTTTATATAAGTAAATTTATCAAGACTTTAAAATCACTAGGTCTCTACTTCACTAAGAAGCTGTGTACTTTGACTGTTATATACAAACATAATGGATACAAATCTTAAAATATTTTTGCTGATCAGTTTTATGTTGTTATTATTGTTGATAGTAGTATCGTTGTTTTGTTATGATGTTTATTATGATTTTACTATTACTATGTTAAGTCACCTGAAGTGTACATTAGGCATTGAGGGACATTAAGAATATAGGCATCAAAGAAATCAAGATCTGTGTCTCAATATGGTTATGTACAAGCCAAATGAAAAGTAGTTAGTTAAGGTAAAGGAACCCAAGAAACATTTTTAATTCACAGATTATTATTATGAGAATCTTTATACCACCATTATCAAATGTTTTTACAATGTATAATACAGCCCATCTGTATAATGATATATCTTTATACAAACCACCTGTTATTTTAGATATAACATTAGACTTGTATTCCGATGTAATATTAATTTAGATTCATATATAACCAAGTATCAACATGTAATGTGCTATATTAGGCATATGCATATCTATGTATTAGTTTGTGTGTTACTCATCGAATGCAATCATTCTCATGTGTGCGTATGTGACCTCACATTCATGCCTGTCTGTGCATTATGTCATTTATGGCCCATTTCCACTAGGGCCTGCTTGGCGCGGTACGGTTCGATTCGCGACGGTTTGTGAGTGTTTCCATTAGTGCCAGGTCCCAGTTTGCCGGTCCCTTCGGGTACTTTTTTCGTACCTACTCGCTCGAGGTTCTAACCGTTCCGAAGCGGTACAGTTCTGTGACATGGAGGAACAGCATGACACTGATTGGCCAGGGAGTGTCGTCACAGGAGAGCGACTCCTCCGCTATGCTATGGACTCCTTAGCCATTTTTAAAACCCAAGGAGCGAAGTCTGTTCCCTGGTCAAACGCCAAGGTACAAACCTTTCTGTTAATAATCATCGATCAAAAAATCCAGGGCGAACTGGACGGGGCCACTAGAAATGTAAAGGTTTTTAGCGAGGTTTCCTCGCTAATGGCCACTCATGGCTACCAGCGGTCCGTTCAGCAGTGCCGGTCGGTCCAAGCTAAAAAAGCTTAAAAGCGATTACCGGGCGGTGAAGGACCATAACGGACGCAGCGGAGCAAACCGCAAAGACTGGAAATGGTTCCAGCAAATGGTGCCATATACGGTCACCGACCAGCCAGTAACGGAAGAGAAAACGTGCTGGACACGACAATGTCGGTGCTGGAGGCCTCGGAGAATGGTGAGTGTATTGTGATTTCAGTTTTACTAGGCTCGTAAAAGATGCAATATGAACGTAATATGAACGCATCTATTGTAAACGCAGGAATTTAGAGCTGTGTTTGTAGTTAATGTTACCACCACAGCAGTGGCGGATGCTGGTCTTTCAAGGAGGGGAAGCTCAATATCGGCCTACATCATTACATCATAAAATGTGTCGGTTTATTTATATGTAAATTCTACCCTCCGTTCCTCCAGCTACAACAAAAAACCACCAGAAATAGAAGCTCGATTTGTCGCTAGTCGTTTTTAACGAAGAAAATGCCACTAAAAGAATTAGGAAAATCTCCGGTTCAACTCGGAACAGAATGAAAATTAAAAAATAATAAAATTAAATGCTCCCGCGGAGGTTAACACAAAAAGATAGCTGATTCGCTCATTTCTCTGTCAATCAAAAAGGGATTCAGCCTCAGACAGATCATCCAATCATCATGCAGAAGCTGAGCGTCCGGGCCAGCCGAGGCCAGCCCACTGCCCCATAGACCCCCAGAGATGCTGAGCGTCCGATGGACGGGACAAAGCCCAGCATTCATCCAATGGCTCGTCTCGTTTCGCACTCTTTGCTTCGCTATTGAACTCTGTAGACGCTCAGCGTCCACACCGTTTAAAGTAGGGGTGGGCGATACTCTGAATTTTGGTGTCGATACGATACCGATACGATACTGGTCAGTATCGCCGATATCGATACCGATACCGATACTTCCAAACAGTTGGGGGGGGGGGGGGGGGGGGGGGGGGGGGGGGGGGGGGGGGGGGGGGGGGGGGGGGGGGGGGGGGGGGGGCAATACTTTTTACTTTAAATTATAATCCCATTAATATAATAATTTATATATTTTTGCTGATGCTGGTCCAGCGTGCACGCGTGCCATAGGTTGCCGACCCCTGCTGTAGACGGTCAACCAGTTTCAGCTGTGGAAAATTCAATTAAAACAGGCGAATACACCACAATTAAGCCAACTACAGGAAAGTCTGATGTATGGAAGTCATATTCCATTGTAATTAATGGAGAGGGAAATCGGCTTGTTGTGATTGATATCAGAAAGTGTTGGTGTACGTCACCTGACGGCATGTGTTTGGACTGTGGTAAGAAATGGGACAGCGCGATCCATCGCTATATTGCTGTTTTAATAAATACATAAGAAAATTTCTAATTTTTCTAAATTAAAAAAGTACTAAATCTAATTAATTCAATTCATATTAGGATTGCGGCGGGGGCGACAGAAATGTGTATGTGGCGGGCGGATGCGGGATTAAAACAAGCGATTTTTTGGCCGGTGCGGGCGGGAGCGGGACTAAAACAAGCAGGTGCGGGTGGGAGCGGGATTAAAACAAGCGATTTTTTGGCGGGAGCGGGATTAAAACAAGCGGGAGCGGGCGGGAGCGGGATTAAAAAAGCAGTCCCGCGCAGACCTCTAAACTGCAGCAAAAGAATCGATATTTTCGCCGTGGTATCGATCCGATACCGATCCTCACCTTTGTATCGATACTATCGATATAAATATCGATCCGCCCACCCCTAGTTTAAAAGCGCTGTGAAGCTGCGGGACTGAGTCAGAGGAAAGCCACGTCGTTACCAGTAGCCTAATAAGAAGTTGATTCTGAACAAAAGTTGAGCGCGTTGTAGCACATATTTAGTCAATGACATGTACACACAACAGTATATGTTTGATCACTTCGTTTTTGACATTTTAGGGGAAGCTGAGCTTCCCTTGCAGTCTTAGAGCAATCGCCACTGCACCACAGTCACTACTGTACAATAGCTAGCTCTTAGCCTTGCTAGTTGCTAGTTAGCTGTAGCCATAAACAAAGCATGAGCAGCGATGACGTGCTACACATTTTGTGCAGTTACGCTATTTTGTTGTTGCTTTCACGGGAATGCTTGTGTTTAATATTTGTTATTTTTTACGTTCAAGATTCCCCTTCCACTGACGAGGCGAGCGGAGTTGGCGGAAAATGTTTCCTTCAACCGGGCTTTCCTCGGGGTGCTTGGCGAACTTGTGAACACCATGCGAGACAGACGCCAGTAAAAGCACACAAAATGTTGCTTGTAGTACCATAAATATTTATTTCATATAAAGCTATACGTTATTTTTAGGTAATTAGCTTTTTGCACTTTTTTTTAACTATAACTATATTATTTACATATGTTGTACTTTAAATATCTATATTTCATAATAATGTTTGATTTCATTTGATTGTATGACTGATGCTTTTTATGCAGGGTGTTTTCAGCCTGTTTGAGTAATACCAAATTATTATCAATAATTAGAGCAACCACATACAATAATGAAGATAAAGATAAATAAGATACAATAATGGTATGTGTTAAGGGGCATCGACCGGTGTTGTGGTCGCATACAAATGATGTCACGACACTACAACCCGCACGCCAACAGCGACTCCACCCACATTGTGGTGGTCCACCATTGTAATGGAAACACAACGCGACCGTACCGCTCCGTTGCGAATTGATCCGTATTGAACCGTACTGCGCCAAGCAGGCCCTAGTGGAAATGCGCCATTATTGTCCAAAGTGGAAATTAAGAATGGCTCAATGTGTTCTTGTTTAGGCAGAGTATGTAAGACAATTTATTTAGGAATAGGGAATTCCCTTTGTCTTTGAATTGTGTTAATCTGTCTTCTTTGGTTAAGTCATTAACTAGACCTGGAAAGACTGGCACTCCTCGCCCCAACCCCCCCCCCCCCCCCCCCCCCCTCTCTCTCTCTCTCCCCCGTGTCTGGACAAAGGTAATGAATATTCATTAATAAAGGCCAATGGGCAATGACCTGATGAACATGAAAGCGCCTTACAATTACACCCCTAAAACTTGTTTTAAAAGCCCTTGCTCGAAGCGAAACAATGAGCTTGGCAGCCTGGTAATTTGGGAAGGACTTGGAGAATTTCGCCAGACTCGCCGAGACTCAAAGACTCTGAACTCGTTGGAAACACGCCAAACCATCGCGACCAACAGTTTGCTGGACTCACGCAGAACACCGCAGAGTCCAGTAGAGCGATGCCAAGAGACCGCAACTAACTGTGAAGGGCAGGGTGAGCAACTCAAAAAGGAAGCGATCACGCCAAGTCTCAGGGAAAGAGGATGGTTTAATAGAAAGTGTGCAAACCAAAAACCCGTGCATTGTTCCAAATGAAGGAAATAATAACCAGCAGTCAACTGGTACAAAGACAAGACGTATATAGACGAACAAACGACCCTCAGGTGAGACGGATCACGGGTCCCGCCCACCTGAGGGACGAACATCACGTGACCAAACACAGGACCGCTGCCGCTGTAACCGGGGGCGACCGGTAGGGCCCCCCCCCCCCCCCCCCCCCACCACAACGTGACACTAACGTTCTCACCGAGTCCAACAGAAGATTCTTCTTTATTTTATTTTATTTTATTTATTCTACGTGTAATTAAGTAAGTAAGTAAAATTTATTTATATAGCACTTCTCACAGGTACAAACCACAAAGTGCTTTACAACAGAAAATAAAATAACAAAATTAAAAAAAAACAATATAAAACAGAAATAAAATACAGTGCACAAGGTCAACGGCTGCAACCTCCACCACTAACTAAACGCCTGCGTAACAAGGAAAGTGTCATCGTCAAACGTACTTTTATTTCGTCTAGTCGTTCAAGTCAAGCTCATCTTCTTTGTCAAGTATCTGCACAAGTCGGTCTGCGCCCTCCAGCTGCAACTGTGACGTCACCGCTAAGTCTCCGCGACTCGAGCCGTCTCACGTGACCTGCTCCGCAGCCCCGGAGTCCAAATGAAATGAAATTGAAATGTGAAATATTTTGTCAATTGTGATTTTTACACCCCAATAGAAATTTGTCCTCCGCTTTTAAGTTCTGGTTCCGCGCAGTGACCTAATACCATCGACCACAAGATGTATTTACCACCGTGACCAGATTAATGAATAAATGTCCTAATTTATTCAATGGTTAATATTACAATTGATATGAATAATAGAATATGGAATGATTTGGCTCAAATGAAATTAAACCTACATGTGAATCTACTAATCTAAACCAGGGATATAATAGTGAACAACAAAGGATATAAAATTAAACAACAATAGCGAATGATAAGCAGTTATCGACGGTCATGAGATTTAAATGGATTATGACTATCCCAAGGCTTGCCTAACTAGCGTAGGACCCAAGGACAGACACGAAGTCTTTAGAGAGAGAATAGAAAGGAGAAAGAGAAAGTTTGGGCAGGTTAATTGTAACAGTATTTACTATTTTGCGTATTACTATACTATACGTATATACATATTACTATACGCAGTCATGGCCTGGCGGTTAGGGAACTGGTCTTGTGACCGGAGGGTCGTGGGTTCGATTCCCAGACAGGCCATGTCTGAGGTGCCCATGAGCAAGGCACCTAACCCCAACTGCTCCCCGGGCGCCGGGCTAGGGCTGCCCACTGCTCTGGGCACGTGTGATCCACAGCCCCCTAGTAATCACTAGTGTGTGTGTGTGTGTGTGTGTGTGTGTGTTCTGACTGCACAGATGGGTTAACCCTTTAGTAATGAGACTGATCAAACCATATTCCACCTATCTCCATTATCACAATACTGGTTCCTGAGCAATCAGGATGGTGCCCCGTTCATAATCCATAAACTAACATATGTATCCGCTACATGTATCTGTTTCTCTCTGTTCTGAAATATCTGTGTTCCATCTGTCATTTTACAGCAAACATCCCTATCTTTAATGCATATGACATCATACCATGTTTCAAAATAATAATTTTGTATTTTATTTATTGCCATTTTTATATAAGTCATTTTATCAAGACTTAAATCACTTCGTCTCCATGTACTGCATTGAAATCTAGAGCGTACTGCTTAAGTAGCCTCTGCCATTTGGAATCGAGTCTTGTCATGCTTAGCCCCGCCCCACCTGTATTTCTCGTATGTGTTAGTCCCGCCTCTGTATGTATTGTGTTGGATTTTCCCCTTGTTAGTCTAGCCATGCTCCCCTTGTTTCAGCTGTTTGATTGTCATTCGTTATGTTTTGTTTTTAGTCTCGTTGGTTTTTAGTTTTAGTGCGGGTCAATGTTCCTTGTTTTTATGCTTGTCTGTGTTAAAAGTGTTGGTTTTAATATAGTTAGTGTTGCGTATTGTTTTATGTTCCACTCTGGTTTGTGATGTTTCTTGGTGATTACGGTTTTTGTATGTTTGAGTGTCTTATATATGCGTATATATGCGTGTTCTTTATATCAATCTTTAGTTACTGTTTGTTTATTCATGTAGTTTTCTAGCACTCTGTTTTGGTTCGCTTTCACTGGTCTTCCCTCGTTTGTCTGTGTAATTTTTCGGTCTCTGTATAATTTTGTGATTTTAAGTTATTCCTGTCATTGTATTCTTATAGTTTTCATTATTTTGCTTTTAGGCTGTGATTCTGTGTAGTTTTCTTATTTGTTTGTGCTTCTGTTTTATATGGTCGTGTTTGTCACTTGTATTACTTCATAAAATATCACAGAGTTTCCTGTTTCCCCCTCCATAGCTATATGGTTTCATCCTTCTTGTAACACGTAGTTGATTTCAACAGAAGCGCAGAGTAGTGATGGGCACAGCAGTTCATTTAGATGAACTGAATAATTAGAATCAGTCCAATAAAAAGATTCATTCAAAAGATTCGTTCAAAAGATTCGTTCACCGAATCGTTCAGTGCTTGGCATGACTCCAACCCACCTAACTGATAGACGGCTGTTTCATGTTTCCGTTTAGTTCACGGCCTCAGGGACCAGGAGACGAGAGTGTTGTAAAAATTTATAAATAAAAAGTGTGCAAGTAAATGTTGGGTTTATTATAGGAAATATTAATCACAATATAAACACAGTTATCCCTCATTTATCGCATTCTGGAGATTCCAGAACCACCCGCAATAACCAAAAATCCATGAAGTAGAAACGGTACATTTATTTAAGTATTTATACACTATATTAAGGCTTTATAAACCCTCCCCCACACCTTTACGTTACATAAATCTTCCCCATTCCCTTAATAACCATTTCCACACTGTTCTGTGCATGTGTGCTTGTCCAGCGAGCAACCAGTTGTGTTGTTTACAATCTCATGTAGGCTACAGGCAAGCCATGCTGCTTCTCGTTTCTGAGAGAAAATATGCACTATTTACTGTAATTCGTACTATTTTACTATTTTATTATACGCAGACAACCGTCAAAAAAGCATTTTTCCCCATTAATATCTTATAAAAACCCACGAAAGAGTGAATTTGCAAAAGCTGAAGCATGGATCACTGTAACATAATACAAAAAATAAGTATGAACTAACCCACAACTTTGAGTGCAAAATAAATATTAAGAGCAAATTTAAGATAAAAACTGTACATTCAGAAGAAAATATCAACTTAAATGTGCAATTAAAAAGAAAATGTGAGTGAGTGGCAGCACAAACGTGAATCACTTCCCAACAGTTATCTGGGTGGCAACGCGAATGTGAATCATAGTGACAGTACGTTCAGTGAACGAATCAGAGAGTGAATGAGAGCCCTCAGTTCAGTGAACGAATCAGAGAATGAGCGAGAGCCCTCAGTTCAGTGAACGAATCAGAGAGTGAACAAGAGCCCTCGGTTCAGTGAATGAATCAGAGAATGAACGAATCAGAGAGTGAACGAGAGCGCTCAGTTCAGTGAACGAATTAGAGAATGAATGAATCAGAGAGTGAACAAGAGCACTCAGTTCAGCGAACATTCGAATCAGCAAGCACCACGCATGCAGGGTCCCTCTGCAAGAAGGGGAGTATGGGGAAGATGGCGCCAGGAAATTCGCTGAGGAGCAACATGGAGCCTACGATTTCCTCTTCATGGCCAACTGCATCCAGAGAGAGAAACCACTGGTCCACGTGAAGAAGGGGATCATGATGGATGCGGGAGCGACTTCTCACATCAACGACATCAGCAAGTTCGAGGGCTTCGACCACTCGTTCCAGCCAAGCACCCACTCCGTGGAGTTAGCGGATGGAAGCAAGTGCAGCGGGATGGCACAACAGAGAGGAACCGTGGTGATCCACCTGCTGGACAGCAGGGGACAGCAACATGCCTACACGATACCTTCTCAGTGTCGAGAGCAGCCAACGGAAGTGCGACGGTGATCTTAGAGAAAGGGAACAGTCGCAAACTCACCAATGACGGTAACAGGTTTGACATACATGAGATTGGAAAATAGTATTTTTTTCCTACTGTTAAGAATGATGCTGACCAATTGAAAGTGTGTCATGATGTCCAGTCCTGGCATCAGATATTAGGTCATTGTAATTTTGAGGATGTGAAAAATTGACAAGGTGTGGTGAAGGGCATGGAGATTAAGGGAGATTTATCTGGGTTGAATATGTCATGTGAGGTGTGCACACAAGGGAAATTCACACAGACACCAAATAGGGAGCCAGATAGGAAAGCAAAAAGGACCCTAGAGCTAGTACACACTGATTTAGCAGGCCCCATGCGTACTCAGAGCATGGAAGGGCACCGATACATGTGGTCTTTTACAGATGACTTTTTAGGCACTGTGTTTGTGTACTTTCTCAGGTCCAAAAGTGACAGAGTCAAGGCTACAGAGAAATTCTTTACAGACGTGGTCCCCTACGGGCAAGTCAAGTGTATCAGGTATTACAGGTCACAACTTCCAAACACTGTTAACCAAAAACAGGATTAGACACGAGACATCTGCGCCTTACTCGCCCCACCAAAACGGCACTGCAGAAAGAGGTTGGAGAACACTCCATGAAATTAGCAGATGCCTACTGTTTGGAAGCAGGTTGGTTACCTGATAACATGTGGAGCTACGCTGTTCAGACCTCAGCACATGTGAGGAATAGGTGCTATAATAGGTGCACAAAGAAAATAGCATACGAGCTGTTCACAGGAAATGTATCCAATCTGTCCAAATTACAGAAATTCGGATCCACGTGTTTTGCTTGCAAACAAGAGAAAGGCAAAATGGAATCATGCATACCATGGTTGACAACACTGATGAGAGGGTGGATGAGAAACCTGAAAATGCACAAGGTCAGAGTGTTCAAAATGGTGGTGTTGGGGCTTCACCTGAAAAGACTGAACATACCCAGCCAGATGAAGTCACAGAGACTGTTTACAGAAAGAACCCACCAAGAACCAAAAGGAGACCTACTCACCTGCAGGACTATGACACAGGTGACACAGGACAATCTAAATACTTGCATGGACTTTTGTTACAGGGCAGTGTGCGATGTGCCTCATACTTACCAGGATGCCATTGCATCAACCAAAGCAAAACAGTGGAAAGCTGCCATGAGAGAGGAGATGCGATCTCTCGAGGAGAACGAAGCCTTCACCCTGACTCCGTTGACACCAGGCAAACAGACAGTGGGAGGTAGATGGGTTTATGCGCTGAAAACAGAAATTGATGGGTCTGACAAATGCAAGGCAAGGTACGTAGCAAAAGGCTACAGTCAGAAACCAGGTACAGATTACAACAAAACATTCTTACCCACAGCTGACATGACAAGTGTGAGGGTTGTGATGCAAAAAGCAGTCCAGGATAACTTAATCTCACATCAGATGGATGTTAAGACAGCTTATGTTCATGCTCCAATTGATTGTCAGATTTACATGGAGCAATGTGAGGGTTTTGAGAAAAAAGCTGTACCAACCAAAGGAGCCAATCGATTCTTTTAACATAAAATGCGCTGTCGTTTGACCCACCCAAGGTGCCGTAATGCACAGAACAGTTGGCAATGCTGAAATGGCAGCTAAAACAAACGCAGTGTGTTCGCAGCTCGTCTTAATTAAACAAGGAAAGCAGCAGAAGTGCTGTGTGGAAATACTTTGGATTCGAAGCAGATACAGATGGAAAACCGAAGGACATGAACAAGCCAGTTTGCAGGCGGTGCTTTCGGAACATTTCAACGAAGGGCGCTAAAGCCTGGTTTATACTTGACGCGCCGCGAGCAGCGCGAGGGTCCGCGCGGTGGAAATGATGTAATCGCGGTAGCCTCGCGCGCTGTCAATTCGTGAGGTCGTGCACCTCTAGAATTTTGTAACTTATCGCGCGCCGCAGCGCAATGAACAGTCATGTTTGTAGGGTTCATACACCAACAAGGTGGAATTAAAGCACTTGTACGTCACTTTCAAGGTCCATTTCAATATTTCCCAGCACGTTAAACTTTAGTTAAATATTTATACATATACTCGAAATTATTCGCTTTTTTATCACATTATTTAATGGTTGTTTATTTTCAAAACGCCCAATTTTAACGTCTTCACGTTCTTTCATGTTTCGTCCTGGAATTACAAGAGGCTAGTATTTGTTAACGTAATACAAGAGAACGGTTCAGTCAGACAGCTATTTGTTTCAAGCATTTTCAAGCACGCAGACAAGGTGTGCGGACTCGCGCGCTACGGTCACTCGCGAAAGTTTAAACCTAGCTTAACACAACGAATCTGGCCAAACACCTGAAGGCACGCATATTTGTACAAAACATTCCAAGAGGTTGGTGATTATTCCCATTTCTAGTATTATAGCATACAAAATTATGTGTCCGATTATGGTATCCTAGCAAATGTCATATTCTTGGTTTAAGAGCCGTACAGCATACAGGGAGAAAAAAAGAGTGATCGTACTACAATGGATCAATCATCTATGAATACTGAACTCTAATACTGAAGTTTTAGTTACTTAAAGAGTTAAAGTTGTTTAAAGTATACTTAAAATACACTTTTTGCACTAGCCTTTTTTAACTTCTAAATGTGAATTCCAGAGTGCACTACTATTATTTATGTTAATTTATATTAATGTGCAATTATTTATTTTTCTGTTTTAATGTGGTATGGACTACACCTTTTATTTATTTGACATTTGTGAAACAAAATACAATATTCATTTGTTTGTTTATAAAAAAATAAATAAAAAGCCTTTAAAACAGAAATGAGCACAGTATCTGACTTTGGTATCGAAAATCGTATCGAATTTCAATACTTTTTAAAGTATCGTATCGAAGTTGTAATTCTTAGTATCGTGACAACACTAGTCCCCACGTCTCATGAGTAGCATAAAACCTCATATGTAAATGACTAAAATGTTTTCTGATTAGTCCCTACTTTACGGTGTCCCTGAAAGTCCGCGTTGCAAATATGCAAAGCACAAGCATCAAAATGACAACACGTGAGCTACATTTCAGAAACGCGCTGCAACTTCAGAAACGCTGCAAATCCAGCCACAACACAACGGAAGTGTTTCTGGGCGGATTATTTTACGAAGGGACTCTGTAGATTTTTTGTAAACAGCAGTTGTGTTATAGTTTCTCATTACATTGAACGGGATTTAAGTAGTAAAGCTTCTTTAAAAGGTGCTAGCTATCATTTAAAGAGCTGTATTAAGTCCCATAGCTAGCTATTTAGATAGAAACCAAGTTGTGTTAAATTGGATTTTTTAATCAGTTTTTAAGCCTTAGTTTCAGTCTAAATGCTTAGAATTACAGGCTTGTATTTATAAATGTAATACAATCGATCGATTCAGTCAGATAGCTGTTTGTTGTGAAACGAAATACAGTTACAATTTCAAGCATTTCAAGTACAATTTCAAGCCAAAATCCCAGCACTTTTCAAACGTGTAACGTAACACAATGCAACGTTAAAATTCGTCAGGTAAATGTTCCTTCACTTGTTTTTGAGGGGTGTTTCTTTATGCTACCACATATCGTTGCGGAGAATGTGACGCGTCCAGTATAAACGCCTCCGCCGCTCTCGCGGGGTCGCGCACTACGGTCAGACGCGGAAGTAGAACTGAGCCTTTAAGATGCCGCTGATTTCCCATGTTCTTCCGCCGGCTCCCTCCCTGCTTGGTGACGCTTCTTTCGAAACGAAACTAGAAACTGTAAGGGGTGGGGTTTCTTCTAGCCTATCAGCATCTAGATTTTGATGATTCGTCACAAACTTTCTGTTGGGAATGAAGCAAGAGGAAGTGTCCTGCTTCTAAAACGAGCTTTCCGTTAGGTCCTGCAAAACATCTCCAGTGATGGCAGAAGGACACTCACTCCTGGAGGAGGACTTCTGCTGTCCGATATGTTGTGACATTTTTAAGGTTCCTGTTGTGCTGAAATGCAGTCACAGTCTCTGTGAGGAATGCTTGCGGGAGTACTGGAGCACTCAGCTGGTGTTGCAGTGTCCTGTGTGTAGAAAGGAGTGCTCAGCAGACGAGCCCACCAGGAGTCTAGCTTTCACCAACCTCTGTGAGAACTTTAAGCACAGAAAAGGCACCGTTTCGGCAATTGATGTCTGCGCAGAGCATGACGAGAAGCTCAAACTCTTCTGCTTTGAGGACAAACAGCCCATCTGTGTGGTGTGTTATACGTCAAAGAAGCATAAAGATCACCACTGTGCCCCTGTTGTGGAAGCAGTGGAAGACTTAAAGGTGAGAAAGTTACAATACCAGTTGCTGGATACTTTTGTACATGGTTCATGCATATACCTACATTTGCCTCCCAGTTAGCAAGATACAAAGGTTTTTTATTGGGTGTGGGGGAGCATACAGTAAAAGAGCATTGACATTGGACACATTCATGGACGTGCGTTATTGGGGCAAACTGGTATGAAGTAAATTACCATATAAAATATATAATTTTGACCTGGACCATTTTATTCTGGCTACTAAACAGACGTTTTTATTCAGATTTTAATTAAGTTGTCGTAATTCATCTTGATTTCGCCCCAAAACAGACTAAATGCTATATATGTACGTACTTTACGTACGTATTTACGTTGGCTCAGAACTTGTTCCACGTTCAGACGACGTAGCTACAAATACAAATACAGACCTGTGTCAGCACTGGGCTAGCGATATGACGTAGCAGATGTCATAGCCCATGCACATGTCCACAGTGCACGTCATAGCCAGAGACGGTCTCCGGTCATAGTTCATGTACATGTCCACAGTGCACGTCATAGCCAGAGACGGTCTCCGGTCATAGTCAATGTACATGTCCACAGTGCACGTCATAGCCAGAGACGGTCTCTTAGCCCATGTACATGTCCACAGTGCACGTCATAGCCAGAGACGGTCTCCGGTCATAGTCAATGTACATGTCCACAGTGCACGTCATAGCCAGAGACGGTCTCTGGTCATAGCCCATGTACATATCCACAGTGCACGTCATAGCCAGAGACGGTCTCCGGTGATAGTCAATGTACATGTCCACAGTGTACGTCATAGCCAGAGACGGTCTCTGGTCATAGCCCATGCACATGTCCACAGTCATCATCTTATTGTATTTTCGCACGGTTCGAAATCCTGATTTTCTCTGGAAGCTTATGTGCTCACTAGAAAAGTCCACACTGTTCCTTGTAGTTTTGTTTTTATTTTGGTTTTGTGTGTGTGATACTGACGTATATCCAATATAGTGATAGCATTATCAAAGTTGATGCAATATTATGTTTATTGTTATCAATTGTTACATTATAATGACATTAACGTCTCGTGCGACGTGTCAGCAATGTCAATGTTTGCTCTCCAGATCCAAATTAAGTACTTTGGGTAGAAAGAAATAACAACTTTGTAATTCAGAAATAACAACTTTCATGCTTTTCATGTTCCTATATGGAAACACACATCAGATAATGGAGTCGTTTGTACGTGTTGCATCCTAGCATCCAATTTCTATGGACAAAACGTACATGGATAGGGGAAGAGCTCACCACGTTATATATGCTTATACACTTTCTCTGACTAAAAGTGCAGATGTGGTAATCGGATATTTCTTGCTCTGGCTATAGTGGCAAGTACGCAGTAGTCAGTAGGCCTATAGATAGCAAGACTATGTTAATTGTGAACTAGTGTAGTTCATAGGCCTGGGCGATAGGAAGACAAAGTGCAATAACTGTTAAACACTACGATGATATGACGCAATAAACGAACAAATACTGAAGTCTGTATTTAAGCTTCGCAGATATTATATATTCCTGCGTTAACAGGTATGCTACTAAAATGCTTTAGGACTAGAATGAGAATGAAAAAACGAGAAAGCAAACTTCAGTCAACAAATGAAAGAGAACAAATCCAGTCCAAACATAAAAGTGCACTAATGTGAACAAGAGAAGGCAACGCAACATTGGCCGCCAACTATGACTGGCCAAATGATGCGATTTTCATCTGATGGATCAAATAAGAAAAATCTTGTCTTACGTGCTCCATGCGCGTGCTTTTTCTGTTCAACGCTGACTTTTGCAATGTGTTTATGTTCATAACACAAAGACAATGATAATACAATTCGTCGGTGAGAACAGGTTCTTTCGCATATTTGGTATGTTATATTCAAATAATTTGCCTAATATTTAATACGGCATACTCTAAAGTGTTCTAAATGTGTTACATGCATTAATTAATGTAATACGATCCCCAAATATAAATGCCAAATGTTTGACACAATGCACTTCATATGCTATACCTATTGCACTGCCAGTACATTATGTTACAACCATCAATGAGTCAGCAAGGGCAATTTCTGCCTCTCCTTTCCTCCAGTTTCCACTCTGTCCTCCACAGAGGAGTCAACTCTTATTTGCAAAGGGCACGGCTGCTGGTTTTATTCCAACAAGTCATGAACACACCTAACACGACTAATCATCTGGTTGAAGACCAAGGCGAGCAGATTAAGCAAATAGATCTAGATGTACTAGATGTAAGAAAACCTGTTGTCACTGGCCCCTTTGTGAAAATAAAACTGGCAGTCTACATTTTTCCCCTATGCGTGGATTTGTTTGTGTGTGGGTGTGTGCAGCTGGATTTAAAATGGGGATGTCTATATACATGTCACAGTGTGATTCTTGGCAACTTTTGTTCTTATAAAGCAAGGGTTTGAAAACAAGTTAGAGTTGCCAGTCCTGTAACCTTAAGGGCAAGAAGTGTGATCTGGTAGTGAGTGGATGTGGCCCTGTTTATTGATTTATTTGTACATAGTTTTTATTTGAAATATACCCTCTCTAAATTGCAATTTTATACTTGGAAGTGACTTAATTTAGTGGGAAACCTCCGGAGCACTAATGAGGGGTAAGATGGTTTCATATTTATTGTACCAAAATATAAATAAGTCTCAAATAATCAACCTTAGTAAAATAAAAGAGACTGGGTGTGAATGACCTTTTCAAGTACTTTCAGAAGCAATATCACAAGTCACTAGTTCATGCAAGAAACAAACAGTAGCAGCTCAAGTTAACACACCTACACTGGAAATTAAATCCCAGTCTCTACAATTGCAGCCGAATAATGGGCTTCAGCCACATTTTCAAAACATAATGTAAAGATATAAATGGCTAATTGTAGAGCTTTTTGTTAGTATTTTTCAGAATGAAATACTCTAAATGGGATGAGTATGCTAATGAGGGTATGCTACCCTTCATGTTAACTCCTTTCTGTGTTATTTGGCTGTAGAATAGAAATGAATTCAAATGTACTGAAAAGAACTTTTCACTTTGCACCTGATTCCTTTTTTGAGGCATTCTGTCTGTCCATGAAGTGAAAGCAAAGGTAACAGATTAAACTTTGTAAAAATAACTTTATAATGTGTTTTATGCTTTATTACAGGCAGAAATGAAGTCAGGCATTTCTGGTCTACGGCAGAATCTTCAAATTCTGAATAAATCTAAAGCAGAATTTGAGCTCCTGGCAGGAACAGTAAAGGTAGTTCATCACCTGAAGTGCAGTGCAGTGAAGACTTTATTTGCACTCATACAAACGTGAACTGGAATGTGAGGAAAACCATGTATTGATACTGCTTTTTAGGATGAGAGGCAGAATGTGGAGAAGATGCTTAGGCAAGAGTTTGACGGTCTTCATCAGGTCCTTAAAGAGGAAGAGGAGGTCAGAATTGCATCTTTGAGGGAAGAAGAGGTGAAGAAATATGAGAAGATCAAAAAAAGAATTGAGACCTTGTCGTCTGAGATCTTAAACCTCTCTATGACCATACAAGTGTTCAACGAGAAGATGGATATGGACGAGATCACGTTTCTCCAGGTGGGACATGTGTCTTAACTAGGTAGATTAGCTAAGCTAGATCTCCTATGGGTTGGGCATGATTTACTGTACGCATTTAATCAGGTTTGACTGCAATCAAGATATCCATAGGAATTAATACGTGAGAAGTAATATTGCAATTTCTTTCACTGATGGTGAGATAATAACCAAAATGAGGCAATCAAAGTATTATCATTACAACATACATTCAGAGATATTCAAAATGACTTTTAAATTATGGTTTTCAGTTGTAAAGACTGGCCAAGGGGATGAAAAGCTAGTGTATGAGGTGTCCGAAGCAGGTCCTTTAATTCAAGCATGTGCATAGACACTCAACCAAGACTACAGAGTCGGGGTTCTAAATGCCCCAAAGGCACAGTGTGAACGTCACGTTAACTTGCACACAATAGCGATCCATTCAGGTCTCTGTTTCCACAATGCCAAATGTGAGGTGGACATTTAGCATCATCTGGAATATGTAACAGGATGAAATAAGAACGTTCCCTCTTCTCAAAGGGTAACAATGGAAATGGCTAAATCTCAAAATTGAGCAGTAATAGGGCTTCTTACCAGATGTATTAATTTAATATATTTATCCTCCTCTTTCATTGTTACAGAACTATGCCAACAACCAGTACAGGTGAGTAGGAATTATCTTCTCTGCTTTGCTCCTTAAGTTCCTGTAGTGTCTACGTTTCTTGGGCTGCAGTATGCTTGCTCCGCTTGGAAGAGAAATTCGATCACATGACTAGTAGTCTAACTTGTTAATAATGTGATGTCAGATTCGGGGGCCTGACTTCATGCTGCTCGGTGCATTGATTTGTCATGTGTTTGCTACATGGGTTGTGTTCACTTTGTTATTTAGCCCAGCCAAGTACCTGCTCCCCGAACCTGACATCATTTCAGGAATAGACACAGCTAAACATCTGGCCTTCCTGAATCTCAATCTACGGGCAAAGATGTCTGAACTGCTCAAAGACCGTGAGTATCAGCACAATACTAGATACTGTTTACATCTCGAGTGCTGTAATACGTCCTTCAGTATAAAAGTCCTTTTGGCTAAAAGCAAATGTAGAATAACCCATGTTGTGTCTCATCAGCACCCCTATTGGTGACTCTTGATCCAAACACAGCCTGCAATAAGCTGGTGGTGTCGGAGGACCTGTGCAGCGTGTACTATGTGGAGCAAAAGCAGGCGGTGCCTGATAACCCAGAGAGGCTGTACGTGGGGGTGCTGGGCTGTCAGGGATTCAGGTCAGGCCTGCACTGCTGGGACGTGGAGGTGGGGGACAATGACAACTGGACAGTAGGGGTGGTCAAGGAGTCCATAGAGAGGAAGAAGCTACTGAAGATGGACCCCTCCTGTGGGATGTGGAGTATCCGCTTTATCAGCGGGAAGTATCGAGTTGGTGTGAAGACTCGGAAGGAGCTCAGCCTTCCGGAAAAGCCGCGGGTCATCCGCGTCCAGCTGGACTGTGACAGTGGCACAGTTACGTTCTCTGATCCAACCAAAGGGCCTTCTCTGTACACCTTCACCGATACATTTACAGGAACCCTGTTTCCTTACTTGAATACTGCGAGTACTATTTGCCCACTACGCATCTCCTAACCAGCAGGCTTGTGTTTTCTAGTTTTGCACCTGTTGAATTTTGGCTGTTTTTTGAAGTGCCACAAGATGGCAGTGCACTCATAAATTAGATTGAGTAAAGAATTTGTAAATGTTAAGAGAAGTCCTACTCTTTCAGTATAAATTGTCAAATTTTAGATGCATATGAAACAGAAATGACAAGCATTATGTTAATGTTCTTTCATATTACTGAAAGATCTGTACAATGAACGTAATACATTTTAAGTCCTAAAGTTTCAGATGCTCACTGTCAGTACTTATGGAAAACAATAATTGTTGTCTGTGATCAAGATTTCAAAATTAACAGCAAAAAGATGACAAACATTATTTATATATTTGGACAAAATAGGGCTTTTTATTTCCAGTAAACTTTGACTGATCAATCACATACAGTACATGATGTAAACACACACAAGCCAGGATTACAGGAGCCCAGTAATTCACAGGGAAAGAAATGTGCTTCAGTTCCCCATAATGTGCACTCGATTGTCAGTTATACTGCATCCAGGCACTCGTTGAACTAAATTTACATGTTAAGGCATTTTTTTTATTATATTAACCAGTCATTATTACCAAAGTACCAAATGTTCTCATTGGTATTTACATTTCATGAGGGAAACATCATTGCACTTTATTTTACATATTTAAAAAAACATCTCAAGGCCACACAAACATTTAAAAGGATAGATCACAATTTCACTCTGCGGTATTTGGAGTCATCACAAGTAACTTAGGTAAATAAATATATTAAGGGGACGGGTTATAAACAGGCTGTGTGCTATGGCCAAGGTAGGAAACGCATGTAGTTCTTCTGAAGGCAGTAGTCCTTACCCATGCAATTAAGGGGCATGAAGGTTCTCTGCATATGGTACAGGAGCTGCTCAGACAGCAGAGTCTCCACGCTGAAACAGCTATGAGGCATGGTTTGTAAAGGGGAGAGAGCACACAAAAAGATTCCAACATCGCTACACAAAACGGACAACAAAGGACAAACAAAACCACTGTCTGACACTGATGTAAAAACGGTCATCAGTCTCTAGAAAATGAAAACATAAAAAAAAAACATAACTGTTCAACACCAGTTACAATGTAAAAAGCATAATAAAAACCAAAGTCCTAATCGGAACTTTACATTTCTTTACATGGCCATGCTTTTGTTTCTGTCCTCAGGAAAGGCTGGTGTAAAACTGGTAGCCACACACGAGTCAACACACAAGCTGGTATTTTACAACAGCTGCTAGAAATGACATGATTCCATTCCCTTCATCTTTGCAAGGAAACACAAACCTCGCCCTCTTCATAGCAGTATAGCAGTGCCATCACTGTTTGATCTCTTATTTTCATTCTGGACATTGTGTTTTTGTCCCCCCCTCCCCCTTTACCAAAAACACCTTTCCTGAAGTTGCCTTGTAGGAGAGTTTTGTGGTAATAGCATATTTTGTGTGTCTCTTGTGCTGCTCCGGCTTCCTGTAGTGTCGCTCATGTTAGAATATGTAGGAGCCCAGTGGGGAGAGGGGTGTGCTCACATGGACCAAATCTCAGTGAGGATTGTGAGAAAAAGAGTCTGCTAGGAATTATGTGCTTCTGTCTTCAGTTGCATAAAACATCTTAATGGGAAAGTTAAGTGAGTTGCACAAAAAACATGATCCCTGTTAAAAGTGTTTTCTTAAAATATTCCCATAGGTTCATCACATACAAGTGTACAGATTAGCAAAAAGTTAGGCTTTTTTAACATTGATAACTGAAGAAGACTAAGGAATAACTCCTAAGTAATACATTTAAGATGCTTTTTCCAGCACACTTATTTCATTGCTTGGAGTGCCGGAACCAATTGTCTCAAAGGAAGCTGTTTTTAATGCAACAGGCTGCCATGGGTGTGTGTAAAGGAGTGTGTGTGTGTGTGTGTGTGTGTGTGTGTGTGTGTGTGTGTGTGTGTGTGAGAGAGAGTGAGCGCATGGAGGTGGACTGCGTGTATCACTCGCAGGCGAGTTTGCTGTCAAAGCTGGACAGGCCTATGGCAAAGGCCTGCAGGGCACACATGGGGTAGTTATAGTCCAGCGTGAACACGTCCTCCGCCACACGACCAAACTGCATCACAATGTAGTCCGCTGCAGAGACACACAACCAGAGAGGAGAGGACAGGAAGACGGCCAGCGTGAGACACAGAGGAAGCAGCCGTGCAAGGACATGGATGAGCACGAGTAAGTGTTCGTGAACTCACGATCATTGTCGTGGACGATCTGAAAGTTCTTCACAGAGGCCTGCGTGACCCTGCCATGGAAGTTAAGCACGTAGGACTGAGTGTCATCGTTCCACACCGGGGCTTTATTGTGCAGCTCAATCAGATTCTCCATCGCCCGACTCTGCCATTTACTCAGTAATGACTCCTGGTCCTTAAAAATAGTTACATATAGGTATTATAAAACTGATTTAAAACATAAACCCCTGTATGGAATATGTCAAGAAAAAAGCTGCATGGCTCACCACAGCTCACACAGCCATGAGGGAGTGAAAGGGTGGGAGTGGCCATGTGAGAGGGTGGGAGTGGCCATCCACAGTGAGAAATAAACCATTAGTGAATATCCAACTCACATTAGTGGGGCGAACAGGAACGCGCTCAAAGTTCATATTCATTCCTGGAATGATGACGGTCATCTTACGTGGCCCTTTAAATCCCAGCACATTGGTCTCCTACAGATGGAATATGAGGCACACAAGTTCACTCAGCTGTGACGCTGGGCAGAACAGAACATGAGCAACCAAGCGTAACTGCATATACCTACACAATAGACTGTTACCTTCTGTAAGAACGTGTGTGTGTGTGTAAGTGTGACTGCATAAACCCACATACAGTGCCTTGCGAAAGTATTCACCCCCTTTACATTTTTCACATTTTGTTACCTCACAACTTGGAATTCAAAGGGAATATTTGAGGGTCTGCATGATTTAATTTACAGACCATGCCTACAACTTTCAAAATTTAACATCGTTTTTATTGTGAAGCAAACAAATAGGACAAGATAACTGAAAACATCAGTGTGCATAACTATTCACCCCCGTAAGTCAGTACTTTGTAGAGCCACCTTTTGCAGCAATTACAACTGCAAGTCGCTTTGGATAAGTCTCTATGAGCTTGCCACATATTGCCACTGGAATTTTTGCCCATTCCTCATGGCAAAACTGCTCCAGCTCCTTCAAGTTAGATGGTTTCCATTGGTGAACAGCAATCTTCAAGTCTGACCACAGATTCTCAATTGGATTAAGGTTTGAGCTTTGACTAGGCCATTCCAATATGTTTACACATTTCCTCTTAAACCACTCAAGTGTTGCTTTAGCAGTATGCTTTGGGTCATTGTCCTGTTGGAAGGTAAATCTCCGCCCTAGTCTCAAATCACTGACAGACGTAAACAGGTTTTGCTCAAGAATATCCCTGTATTTAGCACCATCCAGCTTCCCCTCGACTCGGACCAGTTTTCCAGTCCCTGCTGCTGAAAAACATCCCCACAGCATGATGCCTCCACCACCATGTTTCACTGTCGGGATGGTGTTCTTGGGGTGATGAGATGTGTTGGGTTTGCGCCAGACATAGTGTTTTCCTTGGTGGCCAAAAAGTTAAATTTTGGTCTCATCTGACCACAGTACCTTCCTCCATACAGTTTGGGAGTCTCCCACATGCCTTTTTGCAAACTCGAAACAAGCCTTCCTATTTTTGCCTGTAAGTAAAGGTTTTTTTCTGGCCACTCTTCCATAAAGCCCAGCTCTATGGAGTGTACGGCTTATTGTGGTCATATAGACAGATACTCCAGTCTCTGCTTGGGAACTCTGCAGCTCCTTCAGGGTTACCTTTGGTCTCTGTGCTGCCTCTCTGATTAATGCCCTCCTTGACCGGGCTGAGAGTTTTGGTGGGCGGCCCCCTCTTGGCAGGTTTGTTGTGGTACCATGTTCTTTCCATTTGATGATGATGGATTTGATGGTGCTCCGGGGGATCATCAGAGATTTGTACATTTTTTATAACCCAACCCTGACTTATACTTCTCTACAACTTTATCGTTGACTTGCTTGGAGGGCTCCTTGGTCTTCATGGTGTTGTTTGGTTAGCTTAATGGTGTTGCAGCCTCTGGGGCGTGTGTATAGGTGTGTATATACTGACAGATCATGTGCACACAGGTGGCCTTAATTTCACTAAGCATGTGACTTCTGAAGGTAATTGGTTGCACCAGAACTTTTTAGGGGCTTCATAACAAAGGGAGTGAATACATATGCACATGCCAATTTTCAGTTTTTTTTTCATATTCTTTATATACATTTTTTTTTTTCTCATTTCACTTCTAAAACATAGACTATTTTGTGCAGATGCATCACATTCAATTCAGATAAAAAAAAACATACAGGTTGTATTGTAGTAAAATAGGGAAAAATCCAAGGGGGTGAATACTTTTGCAAGGCACTGTAGCAGATAGCTGCTAGCTCCTGCCGTGTATGTGTGTGTGTGTATACATTTGTAACTTCATAAACCCACATAGCAGATAGCTGCTAGCTCCTGCCGCGTGTTGCTCTCTTCCAGTAAAGCTCCTGGGTTCTTGCTAGGGTTTGTACCGTTATCATATACCGTGAACTTGGTCCCCATCAGATTCGACCTGTGGTGGACAAGCAGACCCATGAGACTGTCCAGACACTCTGTGAGAAATAAGGCAGTGTGGAGAAGAGGCTTTGCTCTGGCAGCCACGCCCACTCACCTCAGCTTCCCTACGAAGCTCTCCCCTTCACGAGAGAGGTCCGTGGCGTCCACAGAGATCAGATAGTTTGAGGTCTTGCTCTTTTTCCTTTTCCTGCCAGCCAACAGGAACAGCTGAGAGAAAGACAGGCAGAGTGAGACTGCTGAGGCGTCTGAGCGGCGTCTGGCGCTGTCGGAACACCGGACGGTCCTCTGACCTTCTTGCCGTCCTCTCGTTCCAGGTGCATGAAGTAGGTGGGGTACAGGCCGCGGTCCATGCCCTTCTTATCTCTTGTGATGCGGCACTTGACCGTAACGCCCCGTGGGGCCGGCCGCACCACAAACTCCTCCAGGTTGTCCACCTCGACGGAAGGTCCCTCCACCATGGGTGAGCCCACTGCCACACACTCCTGATGGGGCCAGAAACACCAGGCTGAATCACTTCACAAGTGTGTGTGTGTGTGTGTGTGTGTGTGTGTGTGTGTGGGTGTGTGTGGAGACACAGGGGACCCACGGTGCTGGACTTGGTGCTTGAGGCGGAGGCAGGACGTGTGGACTCCGTGTTAGGAGAAAGTGAGCGGACTCTGTCTTCAGATTCCTCCTCCTCATCATCATCATCATCATCGCTGACTTCATCATAGTTCATACTGCCTGAGAGTCCTGAGGAGGAAATTGAGAATGACAAAACAGGCAGTGATTCCCTGGTATGAGCCATGTTAGCTCTCACATACAGCACTCTCAATATTCGAACCTTCCAACAAAGCCACAGATAGAGGGTTTTTTATTTTGGAGACAGTAAAAGGGATTTTAATAGTTCATATAGGTGGACTTAAAGTTTTTTGTGTTCTTATATGGTGGGATCTCTGAGTTATAACCATGGCAGGGTTGTACAGTACAGTACAATGCTGAGGTAAGACAATAATTTTAAATACACTAGATGGGCTTCAAAGGACAGTGTTTAATCTCGCTGTTTATGAGTTGGTTCCTGCTAAAGCTTCAGTCAAAGACTGCAATTTTCATAGGAATGTAGTATGAAGTATTTGGCAGTAGCCAAATAAAAACAGAAGTGCCTCTGTATGATCCTATGGGGTGTTTTGGGAGTGAACTGTTCACTCTGAGTGTCCTCAGAGAAGAGCCGAGTAAATGGCAGTGCACACTCACTGACTCACTCCGCGCACCCCACAGCAAACATAGAGGCCAGGCAGCGCAGGAGACTCATCACACTCTGTGTGTGTGTGTGTGTGTGTGTGTGTGTGTGTGTGTGTGTGTGTGTGTGTGTGTGTGTGTGTGTGTGTGTTTATGTAGTCACCTCGTCTCTGTAGCAGTGTGTGAATGTCCGTTTTGGGCTCCAACAGTGCGTCCGTGTCTCCGTCTCTCTCTGGCTCCTCAGCTGGAGGGGGAGAGGGCTTCTCCGGTTGACGTACTGACAGCACTCTGATATTGGACCCCGGATCAGGAGCTTCTGAGCCCAGGAAAGCCGCGGGCCCATCGATACCTGCTGGAAGAGTGGACTGCTTTAACACCACTGCCTGGGCTGAGAAAAAGGCGTGTTCCTAACTGACCAAAACAGCACTGCTAATGTTTTAGTGGTGATTTTTATTTGATATCCACTGCTCTGTTTGTGGTTTGTGGGTTTTTGTAGTGTGAGCTGCATATCCCCTGACGAGATCAGCTGGGAGGAAGCAGCACCCCCTTGCTTGCCTGTACACTCTCTCTGAAAGGTCTCCCTGGGATGCCTAACGCCTGCCAGCCATGGAGTCTCCTGCACTACAGCCTCCACCCTCCGGTCCGCAGGCTTCACACCTTCTCGTGTGCACACAGACACATTCATGCACAACAGCGAAGACGACACCTCCATCACATCACAACAAGCCTGACATCTAGAGATTTGGTGGCTCTTGTTTATAGTGCTGGGAGTGTAGTGGGACTGAAGCATGGAGACGTCCTGATTCCTAATCCATGGGTTAAAGCAAGAAATTTTCATTTGACTGAAAATTTTTCCTGGCAAAAGACAATGCTAGCAATTACTGAAAATGTGGTGTAGTTGGGACACGACCTCTTTTGCCTAATTCTACACAATAAACACATTTATAAAGTATATTTATCTAAACAGCCTGTGTAAGGAGAGAAGAGAGAATCTATGAAGCGACAAAATGCAACACCTGAGCAATAAATGTACATAAATCTGGGGGTCCTCTTCAGAAAACTATTTAAAGATCAAGTCAAATTTAGTGAATCCTGGTGAGTTTTAAAAGGTATGAAGCTCTCGTTTTTATCAAATTCACTATTCACAAAAACATAAGCCGTAAGATTACCTGCTTTAAGTAGGTATGTTACAAAAAAATTACACTGGATAGAGCTTTTAAATACAAACAGAACAAAACCATCCATGTTAAGCCTGGTTTAAGCCATTATATTTGACGCGGCGCGTGCGGGCAGCGCGGGCGGCGCGGGCGACGCGGGCGGTGCGTGCGCCGAAAATGACGTAATCGCGGTGGCTCCACCCGTGCGCGAGAGCCTCGCGCGCTGGTGATTCGCAAGGTCGTGCACCTCTCGAATTTTGTAACTTCGCACGCGCCGCGCCTCAGCACAATGAACAAAGTCATGTTTGCAGGGTTCATACACCTTTATAAGGTGGAATTAAAGCACTTGCACGTCACTTTCAAGGTCCATTTCAACACGTTTTCAATGTTACATTTAATTAAGTTAAATATTTATACATATACTCGAAATGATTCGAAATAATTCGCTTTTTATCACATTTTTTAATGGTTGTTTATTTTCAAAACACCCAATCTTAATGTCTTCACGTTCTCTCATGTTTCCTGGAATTACAAGAGGCTCGTATTTGTTAACGTAATGCAAGAAAACTGTTCAGTCAGACAGATATTTGTTGTGAAACGAAGTAGTTACAATTTCAACATTTTTAAGTACTTTAGCCTAAATTCCAGCACTTTTCAAACCTGGAACACATAGCAACATTAAAATTCTCCTGTTTTTGAGCGGTGTTTCTTTATACTACCACATATCGTTTCGGACAAGACTGCAAAAAGAATGTGACGCGTCAACTAGCCTCCGCCGTTCGCGCAAGTTTGCACGAGGTGTACAGAGTCGCGCGCTACGGTCACGCCAGGCAGGAGGGAGGTCACTTTTCTACATAATGTCCGTAAATCTGAAGGCGGAATGACCCGCAAGTCAATCAAATGACACCGCCGTCATCCATCCAGCGCTGATGAGCGCCAGTGAGAATCATATTTCGGCCACAAAAGATAGCACGCACGCGCGTGTGGTTTATTATGATTTGACGGATTTTTTCCCCAAAAAAATCAAATGACGGAAATCCGTCGTAGTGACGGAGAACTTTAACCCATGTCCTAATCTCGCACCCTAGGCTAAACACACCCAGACTCATGCAGTGTTCATCCCTCATTTCTCTCCCTTTGGCTGCTGTCTTCCCTCTCTCTCATGACCCTTCACCATTCAGTCTGCCCTCACCATTCAGTCTGCCCTCACCATTCAGTCTGCCCTCACCATTCATCATCTGTTTCTAAAGCTCCTCCTCCTGTACCTGCTGCTGTCCCAAGCCCCTCCCCTCTCTCTCACCATCAAGGATGACATCGCTGGTGACGCTGAGGCGGGACTCCACGAGCAGCGCCTTCTCCTCGCTGTTGACGGGTCGAGAGCGCCGCATACACACCTCCAGGTTGGGCTGCACCATCAGGGGCTCCTGCCGCTTCCGCCGCTGTTTCTGCTCCAACAGCGCCCTCTACACACGGGACAGCAGACAGACATGTAACACATCAACAACAACGCTGTAATGGTGACCGAGGTCCTGTGTGCTGAGCCCAAGGCACACACTCCGCAGATCCTGTTAGTTTGATTGAAGGGTGTTTAGTGAATCTGAGCTGACCTAATCGTGGTGTTAAAGGTGAACTCGGTTTAACTGCCCGAGACACAGTTGATAGAGGCTACAACAAAAACAGGCGTGAACTCCCGTAAACCCAGAAAACCAGAGAAGTGCAGCATCACTAGTCATGAGCATCTGTGAACATCCTGGACAAAATGGAGCACGCTGAAATTCCACACTGATTCCTTTTACACTGCTCACAAACATCTGTGAGCGGAGGAGTTATTTGGTGGATGAAGATAAAATATAAAAGAGTTAGTAAACAAACTCAAACAACTGTATTTGCACATATCCCTTCAGATCTGGGCCGAAGCACATGTTCCTATGGAAACAGACATGGAAGACTGAATGTCCTTGAAATACTTTTATTTGAAAGTGTCTCTCTCTCTCTCTCTCTCTCTCTCTCTCTCTCTCTCTCTCTCTCTCTCTCTCTCTCTCTCTCTCTCTCTCTCTCTCTCTCACACACACACACACACACACACACACACACACACACACACACACCTGTGAAATCACATATCAACCTATGTAGCTCTAATCTGAATATTGTGGAGTGTCACGCATGTTTAAAATATGACTGGTGATTAAAATTACCATTATCATAGAAAATAAATAACCATAGATTGAAATGAATTGTTTAAACTAATTGTGAACTAAGACAGTCACAAAGTTTAATTGGACTGCTGTATTGGGTGTGTTGCCTTGGTTACCTACAACAGATAGGATCACATGATGGTTGTTCACTAAAGAGCTGGACTTATTTCTGATTAAATATGCAAATAGAGACAGAAGGTCAGAATTAAATGGATTCAGAGCTTTTAAAAAGGGCCTTTAATAAACATTTACTGTATAATGCCTAACAGAATATTCTCTCCCACTGAATTATTCAAATCATCAAAAAAGCTCCACATTTATTCAGAATGAATCTCATTAGCAGAAAGTACAGGATAACCAAGTCCATCCTGTAGACAAATGCACACAAACACACTTTGCACTTACACACACAGCTTATTCATTAAACCTTTATCACATACACATGCAGACAAAACACAATTTACACACACTTACAGCATTTAGCAGACACTCTTATCCAGAGCGACTTGCAAAGTGCACACTGGGGGTCTGTGGTACCCAAGCCCAGTGCCAGGGGAGCAGTTGAGGTTAAGTGCCTTGCTCAAGGACACTTCAGTCATGGTTAAGGGCCTGGGACTCAAACCCACAACCCTCCAGTCACAAAACCAGTTCCCTAACCACCAGACCATGACTGCCCCCACACCACACACAGCTGATTCATTTCACCCTTATCTTACACACACATGCAGACACACTTTTCACTCACTCACACATCTTATTTATTTTAACCTTCTCACATACACACAAAAACTACGCGATTTACAATAAGATGTTCAGTGTATGCATGAACAACTGTACATGCGCGCACACACACACACGCACACACGCGCACACACACAATTACAGGCTACAAAAACCATCCTTACCCACCACTCTCTCATTGAATGAGGGTACACAAGCAAAAACACACATGCTGAAATTTAGAGAACTTGACGCACCCTCTTAGTGGACATCCTGTGAGAATCAGACAGGGCTGCAGGAGTGTGTGAGGCTGTGGGCTGCAGCCGCGGTACACAGGGCTACAGTGTTTATATCCCCCCTCCGCTGGAGTCACGTCCAGCCATGCTCCTGTTCCTCAGATCAGCCCCCCAAACCAAAGCAGTCATTCCCACCAGCAAGAAGGAAAGAGAGAAAATGTATGTGTGCTGTTGGTAAGTAGAAGAAAACTAAAGCAAGCAGTGAAGAGAGAGAGAGAGAGAGAGAGAGAGAGAGAGAGAGAGAAAATGAGAGTGAGGTGAAAGCAGGGAGATGGCAACCTCACTCTTAGACAGGCTGTACCATTACACAAGTACAGGGGGGGACCTAGGGTCATGTCCAACAGGAGAAAGAGATGTCTGCATCCAGTTTGCAGCAATTTCACATTCAAGCATGTATGGCTTTTTTCACTACATGTGCTTGTGTGTGTATGTGTGTTTCCTGTGTAATGTTACATGACAGAAAGTCTTTAACAGAGAAAACTTATGTAGAGCATCAATTACTGCTCACATATAACATTCTCAGAGAAGATAGGGCTCACCACCCCTGGTTTAATGATTTAATGTTCCCAAGCTCGTGGTAATTGTACCACTGTTTATTTAATTACTTAATTACCGGTTGATTCAATTATTTAATTCCATATTTCAATGTTTTCATACTGGATTTGAATAATTCAAAATTATACCAGAGTTCCAAATTTTATCCAAATTTCTAAGATAATATTAAAAAATTATGATGACTGCAATGTTACAGGTGCAAATAAATCATTTTCAAAAGTAAATAGTATTTATTAGTATACCAATCTAGCTGTAATGCCTCACTAATGTAGTGATGTCACTCTAATCTTACCACTTTTTTCAGTAACGAGTAATATAACGCGCTACTATTTCCAGTCCAGTAATAAGATTAAAGTTACTTTTCCAAGTAACTGTGCGTTACTATTTTTATTTTCCATAGTAAAAATATATATTTTTGCTTTCTTCTTGGCTCAGTTCTACTTTTGCATCTGACCGTAGCGCTCGATTCCGCACCCTGCGCGCGACCCTGTGAGAGCGCGAGCACGTTTTACAAGTCATTTTTTGCAGTGTTGTCCGTAGATATGTGGTAGTGTAAAGAAATACCCCTCCAAAACAGGGGAAGTAACATTTACCTGAAGAATTCTAATGTTGCTTTGTGTTACACGTTTGAAAAGTGCTGGAATTTTGGCTAACGTAGCCTACTTTAAAATGCTTGACATTGTAATGGTATTTCGTTTCACAACAAAATAGCTGTCTGACTGAACAGTTCGTTTGTATTACGTTTACAGATAAATTTACAAATAATACCGCGCAGCTACACAAACGTAATGTCAGGAGATACTGTAGCGACTACTACTCCTCACGGCGAATTCCCTAACGGCCAGGCACTTGGCCACTCAAGGAGTCTTGGCCCTTTAAGTGACACTGGGGGGCGGAGCCTGCGCACGCCAGGGTTGCGTTATCAATAAAGTTTCAGAAGATTTTTGGATTAAGCAGTTTCTGATGCACTTCCAATAAAGTGAGTATTGGAAAAATTAATTTTGCTGCTGAATGTAACTACTAAAGTAACTTGTAATCTAACGTAGTTACTTTTAAAATCAAGTAATCAGTAACGTGACTAAGTTATTTTAAAAGGAGTAATCAGTAATTGGATTACTTTTTCAAGGTAACTAAGCCATCACTGCTAATGTATTAGTATGTACTATCCATCCATCCATCAATTTTCATCTACCTATCCGGGTCCGTGTCGTGGGGGCAGAAGTCTAAAGCAAACAGGCCCAGGTTTCCCTCTCCCCAGCCACGTCTTCCAGCTTTTCTGGGGGGATACCAGGGCTGGACTGGGACAAAAAAAACGACCCTGGCATTTTTGATTTAGACCGGCCCCTCATAATTAGCCAGACCCTCCAGAAAGTTGCGATGTTGCGATTTGCAACTTCAACGCAACTTCAAGCAAACCCCGCGAATTTAGGGCGGTGTTGCAACTTCAGCCAATCACCGCAACTTTTCCGCAAATTTGACCAATCACTGATGTTGTCTTGATGTGACGTCGACAAACTCCCACCTTATTTCCGTATATACGTTCAAGAGGAGCAGACTGAAAGCAACATGAGCGACGAAAATAACGGCAAAAAGATCGGGAAAAGCAGTATCCCGGTACACTACATGAAAGCGGGGATAAACTGTTTTTTTTTTTTGTTTTCAGTGTTTTATTGTTTCACAACGATGGGTTCATACATGTATTTCCAACAAGTTTAACATTTCTAGCACCAGCCCATCCACTCCAAGTGATTTTTCATAGTCTTTTAAGAGACGGAACGTCCATTTCTGCCACCGAGCTGTTGCACTTCGAGTGATCATTTCAAGAAAGTGAGAGGGATCATTGTGCATTCTCTGTCCCAACACCTGTGTTTCAGAGGGCGGGGCATACAAAATCTTGAGAGGGATCATTCCTGCCCAAACTATTTCATACCACATAGAGTAAGAGAAATAAAATCATTGCTTGAAGTGTTAAAACCAGGGGTTTTATAAGAAGCATAATACCCATAAATAAATAAATCAGGGTTGCCAACTCTCACGCATTGAGCGTGAGACACACGCATTTATCTCTGATCCATATCTATGAGTTACTAGTTCGCTCTGGCGCCAACCACTGGCGATCGATCTCGATATAATACTTAATTTGTGTCCATTTTACAGGCTGCCTGGTAACAACTTACGTTCGCTACCCCCCACGTCAACAATTAATGTTCGCCACCCCCTTCAGGTTCAAATCTCACTCCAAGCGATCTTGAAAAGTTGGCAACCCTGAATAAATAGGTAAATAGATAATTAAAATGGACTACTAAATAGAGGAAACCATACAACATTTACTCCCTATTGCAATGTACTCACAAAAAGCAAAAACACACCTGTCACGGTGAGTCGGCCCGGACGCCACCAGAGGGCACCCCAAGCGACCCGCACACACACCACCACGCCTTCCATCTCACAGCACACACCCTCACATCGCAGGACACTCCCACGCTCCCAATCACCTGTGTTCTGACACCTGTTCCGCGTTAGGCTCTCCCTTTATATTCCCACAGGTCACTCCTTCCAGCGCTGCTCATTCACCTGCCTCAGCGCCTCACTACGTGGGAGAGTTCTGCTACGACTACCAAGAACTTTACTTCGGTGTTCGCCTTTCTGTTATTACTGTTTTTGCCTTTGAGCCTGAGTCTTTTCGTTGTGTTTTTTCTATGGATAATAAACCCGAGCATCCTTTACCTCTGCCTCTTGCTGCCTCTGTCCTAGCGTCACAGAATGAGCAGCCGTCGGCAGCAGGAGCAGAAGCGCCGTCACCCTTGGAAATTTTGGCGACGCAAGGTAGGGCCATCGGAAGGCAACAGCAAGAACTCACCGAAATAAGAAATATGATGCAAATGATGTCGAGTTGCTTGCAGTCTCTCTCTGCTCAGGCGAGCAGCGCTTCTCCTCCAGTAAGAGAGGAGAGAGGTCTCATCGCGGAGGGGAACCAGACAGGTGCAAGGGGTTTCTTATGCAGTGCGGGCTGTATTTCACGTATCGCTCTTCTCTGAGTCCCGAGAGGAAGATCGCTTACGTTCTGTCCCGCCTCACCAGTAAAGCGCTGGAGTGGGGAACAGCGCTAATGAAATCAGAATCAGCTCTGCTGGCGGACTACGACGCGTTCGTCATGGAGCTGAGAGAGGTATTTCACCACCCGAGACAGGGCAGTGCATGCGGGACAGGGCAGTGCATGCGGACAGAGCCTACTAAGGATGCGCCAGGGCACGCGGCATGCAGCAGAATATGCCCTGGACTTCAGAACCTTGGCCGCCAATACCGGATGGAACGACGCGGCTCTTATCGATGTGTTCATCGCAAGCTTGCGCCCGGAGCTAAGGGCAGAGCTGCCGTGTCACCAGGAAGGGGCGCAGGTTGTACGTCTCGCGGTCACGTACGATCGTTTGCTGCAGGAGAGGACATGCAGAGCTCCTCATGGATCTGCTGGCGACACCACCCCGGCCTGAGCCCATGCAGATCGGAGAGACGACCACGGCCAAGGAGACCGCTTGCCCGAGCGGTGGCAGAGCTCGGGTGAGTAACTCCTTGACGGGCAATTTGCTTACCATCCAAGCCTGGTTGTCTAACAGGGGCTGTTCTGTGGGGGTTTTTGCCCTAGTGGACTCGGGAGCGTCGGGGAATGTGATGGAGCAGAGCCTAGCGGAGCGGCTGAGGGTCCCCTTAAAAAGGCTGGAAAAACCGAGGTATGTGCAGGCGCTGGACGGTCGACCTGTGGGCGGGGGCGTGATCCAATACCGCACTGCTTACCTCCGCCTCACCATACAGGGTCATACAGAATTCATATCATTTTACATTCTGTCACACTTACGTCACCCAGTCACATTAGGTCTTCCCTGGCTCCGTCTGCACAATCCCCACGTTAAATGGTCCACGGGTCGCATTCTCCGTTGGTCTACTCTTTCCAAACATCCACGTGCGGGTCGCAGAAAACCCTGTAAGATGCTAACCACTAGCATAGAAAGCCCCAACGTCGCTCATCCCCAAGCGATCCCAAGCCAGTACCGAGACCTCGCGGAGGTATTCAGCGCGTCTAAAGCTGCGCAGTTGCCGCCACACCGCCCGTGGGATGTCACCATCACCCTGAGAGAGGGCACGACTCCCCCTTAATGCAGGATCTACCCCCTGTCACAAGAAGAAGAGCAGATGATGACCCAGTACATTAGAGAGGCTTTGGCACAAGGCTACATCACTCCCTCCACCTCGCCCGCCTCAGCCAGTGTCTTCTTCGTGAAGAAGAAGGACGGTGGTTTGAGGCCCTGCGTAGATTATCGGGGGCTCAATTCCCTCTTGGTTAACTACTCGTACCCACTGCCTCTGGTGCCTTCGGCTCTGGAGCAGCTGCGGGAGGCGAGTGTGTTCACCAAACTGGATCTGCGCAGCACCTACAACCTCATCCGGGTCCGTGAGGAGGATGAGTGGAAAACGGCGTTTAGTACATCTACTGGTCATTACCAGTACCGGGTCTTACCTTACGGTTTGGCGTCGGCACCGTCGTTTTTCCAGGCGTACATCAACGAGGTCTTGCGGGAGTTCCTGAATAGATGTGTCGTCGCTTACATTGACGACATCCTCATCTATTCTCCTTCCCCTGACCAACACGTCCGGGATGTGCGGGCAGTCCTGAGCACTCTCCTGCGCAGTAGGCTATACTGCAAGCTGGAGAAGTGCGAGTTCCATCTCTCAGAGGTGAACTTCCATGGCTACATCATAAGGTCAGGCTCCGTGCATATGCAACCGGGAAAGGTGGAGGCGGTGAAGGGATGGAACAGTCCTCACACACGGCGCGAGCTCCAAAGATTTTTGGGCTTCGCAAATTTTTACAGGCGTTTCATCTGCTCGTACAACCAAATAGCCAAGCCTCTCACAGATTTACTGCGTGGAGGGGCGAAGAGGTTGACCTGGACCGCGGAGGCTGAAAACGCGTTCGAAAGAATCAAACAGGCTTTCGCTTCCGCACCTATGCTGCACCAGCCCGACCCGAAACGGCCGTTCATAGTGGAGGTAGACGCGTCCGATGTAGGGGTCGGGGCAGTGCTCTCCCAGCGCTTCAGGAAACATTGTTCGCTTAAACCTATCGCCTTCTTTTCGAGAAAACTCAGTTTGGCAGGGCGAAACTACGGAGTCAGCGATCGTGAACTGTTAGCCATGAAATTGGCATTTGAGGAATGGCGACATTGGCTGGAGGGGGCTAAACATCCGTTCACGGTGATCACTGATCACAAAAATCTAGAATATATTAAATCCACAAAACGTATGAATGTGCGTCAGGCGCGATGGTCGCTGTTCTTTTCCAGGTTCCGTTTTCAGGTCACGTACCGTCCCGGAGAGAAGAACACGCGCGCCGACGCTCTCTCTCGCTCCTTCCCAGAGAGCAGAGAGTCTACGGAGAAAGAGCCCGTCCTTCCAATGGAGTATTTCCTAGGCGCGCTGGACTGGGAGATTGATCGGGCGATCGCGGCGGCTAATCCACACCCCCGGTGTCCTCCTCACTGCAGGTTTGTTCCTCCTGCTCAGCGAACCCCTCTCATCAGTTGGGCACATTCTTCGCTAGGTACAGGTCATCCCGGATCAACAAAGACGTCACAGGTGCTGGGAGCCCGTTATTGGTGGCCGGGAATGCACAGAGACGTCATGCGGCATGTAGCCTCCTGTCCGGACTGCGCAAGGAGCAAGGCGCCCCGTGTGCCACCCGCGGGTAAGCTACTGCCCTTGCCCATACCTATTCAGCCCTGGACTCATATAGCTGTTGATTTCATGACAGACCTGCCTGACTCCGACGGAAACACCACCATCCTTTCCGTGGTGGACAGATTCTCCAAGATGGTGCGCTTCATACCTCTACCAGGATTACCTACGGCATGGGAGACGGCGGAGATCCTGTTTAAGGAGGTATTTCGTCAATTTGGGTTACCGGAGGACATCGTCTCTGACCGCGGGCCTCAGTTTACATCTCGGGTGTGGAAGGAGTTTCTACCCAAACTGAATGTGACGGTCAGCCTTACCTCAGGATACCATCCACAAGCCAACGGGCAGGTGGAGCGCATTAACCAGGAGCTGGGACGATTCTTACGCGCATATTGCAGTGAGTATCCGAACACGTGGAGCACTTTACTCACCTGGGCGGAGTACGCTCAGAACTCCCTGGTACAGTCGAGCACGGGCAAAACGCCGTTTGAGTGCGTGTTAGGCAGACAACCTCCTCTCTATCCGTGGAACGCCGCCTCCTCGGACCAACCCGTAGTCGAGGAGTGGTGCCAGCGAAGGCGAGAGGGTATGGGCGGATACTCATCGTAAGCTGGAGGCTGCGGTACAGAGGTTCAAGGCCAAAGCTGACCGCCGACGGAGCGAGGCGCCCGCGTATAGAGTCGGCGACAAGGTGTGGGTGGCTACAGGAGACGGCCGCCTGGGACCTAGAGGAAAGCTGACAGACCGTTACACAGGTCCGTACACCATCTCTAGACAGATAAACCCAGTCACCTACCAAATACACCTGCCTGCGGACCGCAGAGTCTCGAGGACGTTCCACGTGTCTGCGTTGAAGCCGTTCCGGGAGGGCCCGTTGACTGCGGAGGCTACACCGCGTCCTTCTTCACCGCTGCAGCTGCCTGACGGTCCGGCTTATGGGGTGAGTCGTCTTCTGAGCTCCAGGCGCAGGGGCGGTGTGCTGCAGTATCTGGTCGATTGGGAGGGCTACGGACCAGAGGAGAGGTCGTGGGTCCCTGCCTCCCAGGTGCTGGATCCTTCCTTACTCGCCTCCTTCCATCGGGAGCATCCTGGTCTTCCTGCTCCGCGTGGCCCAGGACGGCCGAGGAAAGCTCGGCTGGCAGGATCCTTGGGGAGGGGTTCTGTCACGGTGAGTCGGCCCAGACGCCACCAGAGGGCACCCCAAGCGACCCGCACACACACCACCACGCCTTCCATCTCACAGCACACACCCTCACATCGCAGGACACTCCCACGCTCCCAATCACCTGTGTTCTGACACCTGTTCCGCGTTAGGCTCTCCCTTTATATTCCCACAGGTCGCTCCTTCCAGCGCTGCTCATTCACCTGCCTCAGCGCCTCACTACGTGGGAGAGTTCTGCTACGACTACCAAGAACTTTACTTCTGTGTTCGCCTTTCTGTTATTACTGTTTTTGCCTTTAAGCCCGAGTCTTTTCGTTGTGTTTTTTCTATGGATAATAAACCCGAGCATCCTTTACCTCTGCCTCTGTCCCAGCGTCACAACACCGCAACTTCCATCGCAATTTTTTTGAAAAACCCGCAACATCAAACATTTTAGCCCGCAACAATCATAAAAAAGGCCCGCGAAAACCTGGGGGGACTGATTAGCGGAGCACCACCGTCTTGTAATTTATGTATGTGGGGTACGACGTGAAGAAAAGAAAAAAAAATTACTGCTTAAAGTAATTGGATTCAATCATAGCATTATTATATCACAATCACTTTTATGATTTTATTGAAATCATCTCTAATATGTATTTTCTGAATTTCTCCAATTTAAATTCCAATTCTAATTCTTCAGGTTAAAGGTGCTCCCTCCTTCAAACAGCTATAACATGTATTTGTATCCGGCTACAAACAAAGCTGCTTTATGAATTCATGCAATGCAAACATGTCTTTAAAGCATTTGACAGCGTTTTACTCTTATTCAGTGTGGGCATATCTTTTGCTAATATTACTTTTATATTATTTTACACTTATTGTAGTCATGCTTATAAGTTTTAAAATCTGTAATTTTATTTGTTTGAGTGCTTTTTAAAACATGTTGAACCACAGCATAGAGGCTACAAATTTAAACTACTATGCAGCTTTTCAACACACCTTTAACCTAAATATCTAAATGCTATGATAGTCTAAAATGGACACTTGCTGCTCATCCAACACTTCTCAGTCTTTACCAGGGTTGCCAACTTTTGAAGATCGCTTGGAGTGAGATTTGAACCTGGAGGAGGTGGCGGTACATATAGCCTATGTAATTTATGCAATTGTGTAAAATTAATTAAATACCTTGAAAAAAACATGTTTGTTATTAGGTATTCAGCATTCGGCAACATGTTTCTTTATATTTGGTTTCAGGCCAAAATTTCCATTTCAATGTAATGGTGTACTAATGTATTAAAATGTACTATTACTAATGTAATGGTGTACAAATGTATTAATATGTACTAATACTAATGTAATAGTTTTTTTACTCGTTTACGTGAGTAAATTACAAAATGAACAGTTCAGTGCTGTATTTTGTTTTTCAAACTTGACATGTCTGGATATTTTATACATACACTCAGCAGCCACTTTATTAGGTACACTTGTCCAACTGCCCATTAACGCAAATGTCAAATCAGCCACATGGCAGCAACTCAATGCATTTACGCATGTAGACATGGCCAAGACGATCTGCTGCAGTTCAGACCGGGCTTCAGAATGGGGAATAAAGGCGATTCAAGTGACTTTGAACGTGGCATGGTTGTTGGTGCCAGATGGGCTGGTTTGAGTGCTTCAGAAACTGTTGATCTCCTGGGATTTTCACGCACAATCATCTCTAGGGTTTCAAGAGAATGGTCCGAAAAAGAGAAAATATGCAGTGAGCGGCAGTTCTGTGGGTGTAAATGCCTTGTTAATGTCAGAGGTCAGAGGAGAATGGCCAGACTGGTAACTCAAACAACTGAGGCATGCAGAAGACCATCTCTGAACACCCTGATGATACCCTCCTTAGTCAATTCACCATTGAAGCAAACCCGCTCATTCCAACCTTCCATCCGACAAACTTCATTCATCTTGCATCCTTCCATTGCTGTCATCATTTGACCTCGCCATTAACCCATCCATTGCGACTCATAGAGCAGGCAACAATCTGGACCTGGTCTTTACACGAGCCACTGGAACATCGGATATCACAGTCACCCCACTCCATCTGTCAGACCATCACCTTCTATCCTTTTCTTTCCCCCTCCCTGCCATCTCCGCTCACACTTCCCCTGTACATTCTTCTTACTTTCACCCAAATTTGCACTCCATCAATCCCTCAACCCTTGCTGCCACTATTTTGTCCTCCCTTCCTCATCAGAATTGTCTGTCTTCTCCCTCACTGGACACAATTACTGATACTTTTCTGATACCTGATACCTAACTGTCTCTGAATTTTATTGTGCTTACCATTGAAGGGTTACAGAATTTCCAGAACATTTCTCATTGCTAGTCACATCAGCAAAGTCAGCCTACTACAGAAAGATATTTGAATCATCTGCATCCAACCCACGGAAGCTATTCAGTATTTTTTCTTCACTTCTTAACCCTCCCTCACCCCCTCCTCCATCCTCTCACTCCTGAGGATTTTGTCATCTTCTTTGAAGAGAAGATTGCAGCAGTCCGTCAGTCCTTCTCCCCGGCTCCCAACCTTCCTACTAGTATCTCTAACCCAACACTCAACTCCTTGGCTTTCTCTCCTCTCTCCTCAGACAAGATACATCAACTTCTGACTTCTAGCAATCCTACTACATGCCCACTGGATCCAATTCCTTCCACTCTTTTCCAGAATATGTCAAGAGAACTCCTTCCATTCATCTCAGCAATCATCAACAACTCCTTAGTTTCGGGTCATATACCTACCGTGTTCAAGATGGCAAGGGTGGTACCAATCTTGAAAAAAGCAACACTTGACACCTCTGACGTGAACAACTACAGACTACAGTATCACTTCTTTCTTTTCTATCAAAAACTGTGGAGCGAGCAGTCTATGACCAATTATCTCTCTTCCTCACCCAGAACCAACTCCATGATCCTAATCAGTCTGGCTTCAAATGGGCACAGTCAACAGAAACTGCCCTCAAAGCAGTGACGAGAAGGTCCATGCTGCCAAGGCCAACAAGCTATTTAATTCTTCCAGATCTTTCTGCAGCCTTTGACATGGTCAACCACAACATCCTCCTCTCTGTTCTTTCTAGCCTCCTTGTGACTGGCTCTGCTTGGAAATGGATCCAGTCATATCTTGAAGACCGTTCCTATCAGGTAACATGGAGAGGATCTACATCTAATCCATGTAAACTTTCCACTGGAGTCCCCCAAGGCTCAGTCCTAGGACCTCTTCTCTTCTCTTTATATACTCGTTCTCTTGGTGACATTATTTTGTCTCATGGTTTCTCTTATCATTGCTATGCTGATGACACCCAGCTAATTCTTTCCTTCCCTCATTTTGACACCCAGGTTTCTAGGCATATTTCGGCATGCTTGGCAGATATTGATTCATGGGTGACTGCTCACCACTTGAAGCTCAACCCTAGCAAAACTGAGCTTCTGTACATTCCAGGAACCTCAAACCCCAAAGTTCTCACATGTGACTCCTCTGCTACGCTCTCTTCACTGGCTTCCAGTAGCGGCACGCATCAGATATAAAACCTTGATGCTTGCTTACAAAGCCAAAAATGGACAAAAATGGCCCCTCCCTACATGATGTCCATGGTCAAAAGCCAATCCGTACAGCAAACACTCAGAACCTCAAGCTTGGCTCGACTCGAAACTCCATGCTTAAAGTCTCATGGAAGACAAAGCTCCAGACTATTCTCCGTCCTGGCTCCAAGATGGTGGAATGATCTCCCATTAGCTGCTAGAACTAGTCTATATATAGTCTCAGAGTCTATTGCTATCTTCAAGCATAAATCAAATCAAATCAAATATATTTGTATAGCGCTTTTCACAACATATGTGAAAAGCATAGACTGAAGACCCACCTGTTTGTTGAGTTCTTACCAGAGCACTAACTCAGCTGATACCACTTGCCGTTGTTCTTAAATTATATGTCTGTCTATGGTTATTTGTGCTTCTTGGCAAACATCTAACTGGCAACTGCATGATGCTATCATGTTAATATGGATCAGACTCTCTGAGGAATGTTTACAGTACCTTGTTGAATCTATGCCACGAAGGAGTAAGGCATTCTGAAGGCAAAAGGGGGTCCAACCCAGTACTAGCAAGGTGTACCTAATAAAGTGGCTGGTGAGTATATATAGATCGGGGGTGTGTTTCCCAAAATGTTCGTAACTCTAAGTACTTCGTAACCTCATACTTACTAATATTCTTTTACGAAACTTCGTAACTTACGTCGTTCTTCTTAACTCGAAGCTCACGTGCAGTTCTACCTCAAAAAGGATAGAGGCGCAAATTTCACTGACACTGGTTTTAAGCACGGCATTACAACATTTGTGTTTATGTGTATAATTAGCCTAGTAGTCTATTGTAAGTAATTACATCGCATATTAAGTGTACACATTAAGTGTCAACAAATATCAAATGTACTACTTTGAATTATTTAACATTAGTTGATATGTTCCCAATATTTAATTAAATCTCACTGTTCATCATCGTGCAGTTAATAGCGTTGCAGAATTTTCACAATGTATTCTTCGCAAAGAAATGGATACAAGTTATAAGCTTGTTTTAACTTAACCAATAAAATGGATCGATTATTCAGTAGCACATATAAGTAACTTGGATTAAGGCTAGCAATTGTGCTTGTGTGATGAACATGGCAGCTCTTCAAAGAGTATTGGCTTTGAATAGAAGACATAATTTAAGAAGACGACGTAATCCACAAAGCAATGTAGTTCGCCTGAATGCAGAATTTTGTCCTTAGCTCCACGATGCAGTTACTGGCAGCCCTCCGATTTTATGCCACATTTCTGCATTTATGCCATAGTTTCTGCAGACTGTTGGTGATCCCCACGGCCTAAGCAAAGCTGACGTATCTAAATGTGTGCATGCTGTTACTAAAGCATTGCTTCCCCATGCAGATATATATATGGATGCATTACATTAAACCAGTGGTTCCCAAAGTGGGGGGCGCGCCCCCTAGGTGGGGCGCGGAGCTATTGCGGGGGGGCGCGGAGCTTGGAAGTAAAACATGTGCACATGTGTCAATATTAGGGATGCACCGATTCCGATATTAATATCTGAAAAAATTCTAGATCGGGTATCGGGGACAATGTGACCGATCCATAAAAACAGATCTATTCAGTCTAATTCTATGCTTGTATTGCTTGCTTTTCGGAGTTAGTTCAACCTTAACACTCGCGCTGGTGGTATTCCACTTAGTCCGTTTATTTGCTGGTTGACCAAAATAAACCTGGGCTCCAGCAATACTTCACTGTTCATACAAGAACTGGTGAGTTGTCCAAAGCTCATTTAATGCGTTACTTACAGAAATAAATTAAAGAGCAGTGGTCTGACTCGCTCTACGGTAGAACGCTAAAAAAACAATATTCCATACGTGCGCTCAACTCGCTCCCTTAAAGAAACAGTACACATATTTCTGGCCGTTACATGCTTTGTGCTCTGCATGATGTCTGCGCTTGCAAACTAGCCGCATATGTATTGCTGTTTCTCTTATTTCATCTCCTTATTTATTTTCAATTATATTTAGAATTCTTGAACCATTTAAAAGGTTTCTTGCAATTTATTTTTTTCATGTTTGACCAAAGTTGTGAACCTATTGTTTTTGTAAGTTTTCAACACATCCCTAGTCAATAGGGGGGGGGGGGGGGGGCAAAAATATTCTCATCTACTAAAGGGGGGCACTGCAGAAAAAGTTTGGGAGCCACTGCATTAAACCAAAATTGGTTTTCATGTAATTGTAAATATTCCTGGAGATGTTGGTGCAGTGGATGGCACTCTGTTCCCCATACACACTCCCAGCTTCTTGAGCCCAATCTACATCTGGCATAAAGGCTTCTCTGCTTTGAATATACAAGTAATATGCAACCACCAAGGCCTCTTTATGGACACTGTGGCCAAGTGGCCTGGGAGTACTCATGACTCCTTTATCTGGGCCAATTCTGGAGTGTGTCAGATGGCTAGGGACGGTGCATTTGATATTGGACATGTACTAGCTGGCAATCAGTATCCACTCTGAAGCTCAGAGATTGTCATTTTTCCAATGATACATACATTTTTTCATTATTACGACGCAAAAGTAAATCGGTGGTTCGGTTTTCGACTAGCGGAGCTTTTCCAGTGCAGCAGCAGAGGCGTAATCAACTAAGAACTACTTAGAACTCGTTCGTAAATTTGGAGACATGAAGGCTTTTGGGAAACATTCGTAAATTTGACGTTCTTAAAGTTGTTCGTAACTTTCTAGATCATTCGTTATTGGGAAACCCACCCCTGATCTGTAGATCCAATGAGTGATAAAGTTAATTAAAAATACCAATAAGCAACATTTCAGTGTTTACATACACACCAGAGCTGCAGAATCAGATTTCTCACCTGCTTCTCCAGCTTCTGCTGCCTGAGACTGTTACTGTCATCATCCAGTGCACTGAAAATACAAAACCTCCATTAAACATTTAATTACACTTAAATTACAAATTCACAACCTGTGGCTGTGCCAACCATTAATGTTAACACCACCAGGCACACGACAATTCACCTTCATTAGACGGCTCCACTGATAGACCACAACAGAGGATCAAAACACCCTCGAGCATTCATAAATGTTCTACTTTCAGACGGTCAAGGTTTCAGACCTGCTGGGTTATTAACTTAAAGCAGTGCAGTTGTAAAGTTAACAGGGTTTGGGAATATTTTAAGGGTTTGTGGATGGGTGCAGTTTGCAGGGTTGTAATGCATGTTAGTGTGTTTAGGAGTAATTCTGTTTCAGGTGTGCTGAAGTGGGGATCTATGAGTGTATGAGTACTTGAATGCATCTGTGGAGAGGGGTTCGTATCAGTGTCTGTGGAGAAGCCAGAGCTTTTTTTTGAGGCATCATGAGATAGCTGGGAAGGTCTGTGAGAATGCCTGAGGATGGCCGACGTATGTAGGAGTGCTGAGGAGTGCTGTGGATTGTTTGATTCATAGGACAGGCCTGCACACATGAGGGTGTCTCTAGTGGACGAGTGTGTTTCTGTCTCACCTGGCCATGGCAGTAGAAGAGAAGTTGGATGAGCTGGAGGGTCTTTGGTTCCCAATGTGATGTCAGACATGGGATGGAGAAACACCAAATGACAGGAGGTTAGTCATCGGGAAGCTATGGTGAGTGTCTTCCACTTCTTGGCCCTCTCTGACTGAGGCGGCAGAGCTGACCTCACCCTGTTCCTCTCAGCCTTCAGTTCCAAGAACAGCATGCTGCTGCTCAGGAAGGACTCTCCTCTACACCTGCAGGGCTAGCGCCACGCATCCTGACTCAAGGTTCCGGGGTTTAAATGTTTCATGGTGCGAGTGTCCTGCCAGACGAGGTGGCTGATGATCCCTGCTTTGTAACAATGGGCACCTACGTCAACATGCCAACGACTTCTGGCTCTGACATATCTTAAACACACCACCACCCATGCACCCACTCACCCACACACGCACCCACTCTCCAACCTTTACTTCTCTGCTCACAGGAAGACAGGCCAAACAATGCAATCATTTTGTATTTTACAGTCATTGTACAGAAAGAATAGTGTGAGTTCTGATCATTGGCATTACAATGTCTACCACCATAATATCCCTCCATCACATTCACTCTCAATTGTACTCAGAATAAATTGTATCCAGTGCTGAACAAAACTACCTCTCTTCCCCTCAACCTAGGTGATAAGCATAATAATACTGACTGATCCAGAGAGTGTTTCTATTAAAAGAAACACTACATTGTAGGACTAATAGTAATAGGGAAAGGAGAGGGGCGGAGAGGAGAGAAAATGGTGAACTGTACTGAGTGAAAGGACCAAAACAGAATAACAGCCTAGAGGAGCTACTGCAGTGCATGTCATGCAGGCAGTAAGATGGATGACAGCACAGAAAAACTCAACCAGAGCGATGAAAACACAGACCTCACACCGCCTGTAAGCCCATAACGGCACAGAGATCCTGAGGTAGGCTACGGCACCCTGTGGTTTTAGAGACAGCGCTACCATGTTTTACGATAATGTCCTTCAAGAGTGAGCAGTGATGCATCGTTGACAGTCACTACTAACAAAAAAAAGGGTGCGTGTTATTACATCAACACACACACACACACACACACAGCTTAACACCTTCACGCACACACACAATATCAGCAATGGCTGGAGCTGTAATCTGCGAGTCACTAAACTCGGACTCAAAATCTCACTGAAGAAGTTACAGCACACAGGTGAGTAGTCACCCGACACCTGCGTAGTTACAGCAAACAAGTCCAAACCTGACACAGGTTTACTAAGTCTGCCCAGGAATATGGGACCATGTACAGAGGCAATCGGCACTGCAGCGAGACCACATGGCCAGGACCAACCACGAGCCCCTGACTCGGCGGCGTGCGCCACTCCGCCCTGTGCTGTTGCGTTCGCGCGTACCTGTATGACCAGCGGCTGTAGACGGGCTGAGAGGGAGGCTTCACAGAGTCCATGGTGTGTGTAAGACTGAACTGACACGCGCTCAGAGTGGGTGAGGCAGCTCCACCTGTGCACCCCTCCCCTGCGCACCCCCTCCCCCGCAGGTGCCCGCTGCAGGTGAGGCCTGAGATCTGGCGGTTGCTACGGCAACAACACCTCTCAAACATCCCTTTGAACACCCCGTCCACCACGGTGGGGAAAAAAAAAGCCTTTGGTCTGGAACCCGCGAGTGCAGAGAATTCGTCATGTTCAAACAAAAACCGCATCCGACGATGACCGTCATATTCTGCTGATAATCTCAATGATAAAAATAACCGTTTGCATGATTGCATGAATAACTAAGTTTGCATGATTTAGTCTTCCAACCAGTGGAATCCCGTGTCTGTGGGTCTTACTATGTTTTCATCACCAGTTAGCCTAAAGCAGCAAAACCACCACTGTAACTCAGTCATTTTCAAGTCAACACAATACTCTACATTCAGCTATAGAATTAACATCACACATGTCTGTTACCTTCCATATAACCTGCTATAAACCTGACATCTGAATGACAGGCATTCTAAGCAGATCCTCATCCTTATCCAGCCCAGTCGCTTTCAGCATTAGTCAAATACCTCATCATTCCATTCATATCCGTTTATGGAGTGCCTGATTTTACACCCAGAGGACTGATGACATCCATAGAAGGAAATCACCAGAGGGTGCTTCTCAATGTTGCTGGGACACCTGGACATTTGGGAATATCTTTCTGCGTGTGAGGGTATATATCAGTCACTTTCTAGTATTACCTACAGACAGTCCCCTCTGGAGATAATTAACAAACTCTCTTCAAACAAAACAAGACCAAATGGAAAAACATTCCAATAGCAGTCTGGGCAGAGCCCTGGCCTGTGTCTCCGTCACATGCTACTATAGCATCAGGTCATGAGAGAGCAGAAAACCAGGCTGACAGAACCTGACATAAGAGCTCCCTGGACAAAGCAGACAAAAGAGGAGGCACTCTAATCAAACGCTAATCAAAGGTTTTTCTGTTTGGTTAACCACACATAAACGCACACGCACACACACACACACACACACACACACACACACACACACACACACACACGCACGCGCTGGCTGGGAGCTACTAAGTAACTCAACTCTGTTTACTGAACTCGTCTGGCTGTCTCACAATAGACGTCTTAGCATATAGCAACCTGAAACTATAACCAGTTTAGGCAATTTCAGTCTAAAATTCTTGCCACCCCTCATTTCCACAGATTAAGTTTAATTGTGTTTTCACTTCCTTCTTTTTCAGGGCCACAGGTTTGTGGGGTCAGGCATATAATTTATAGTATTTTAAATAATAACAATTTCATTACATTTAATGGACAAAAATGACCATGTAGTCCATAATAACAAACTGTCAGCTATACTAAGATGCAGACACTATCCAGAATTTTCACCAAAATACCATAAAAACCATATCACCAGGAGAGCAAAGATTGGGGTGGAAAAGTGGTTAAGAAATAGTACTTTTTTGTGGCACATGCAGCTGTGCCACTTTGAGCACAACGGTGGAGGTGAAGATGAGAAGGGTTGAGTGTGGTGATATGGAGCCTCATCACTCACTCATGTACTACTCCACACCATGAACAGACTGTCTACAACATATACAGTATGTAGTACAATTAGCACACATATGTGTCCCACTTATGCTTTGAGTAGAAACATCTTTCTTATGCTCTAAACAGACAGCACTGCGGTTCAGATTGTAGCTTCAAAAAATAAACACGTTCTGTGGGGATGAGAATTGCTTTAAATCTCTTGGGTAGAACAACCCCACTGTGAAGGGGAAAGTACAGCCAGCATTCATGTCTAAATCATTACAGATGGGGAGACTCTTAAAAAAGGAGGAAAATGATCATATCCTCCTCTCACACATAGTCCCCACACAGGAGCTCGAAAGAAGAATCCAAATGGGAATTCCAAAACATCACTATCATGATTTCTTCAGAAACAATGCACCACGTTTTCTGATGTACAAGTTGGTGTTTCACAATGGCATGAACAACAGATGAATCCAAACCACATCCTGCAATTAAAATCACATTCAACTATCTTGCATTCCATCACTCAGCATCAGGGCGTTTCAGTTTCTTCAAGGACACAGCCATTTTAAAGATAACCAAAAGACCAACGAAAACAGCGGCAATAAAAGCAAAACTTCCTCACAGAATAGCAAAATGCATTAAGGAAACAGTTCCCACTACACAGTCTGCTAGCTAGGGTTAGGAAAAACTGAATAGGGTTACAGACAGAGCCCCATAAACTTTGGAGCTAGCTTGCTACCTTTCTCATATATACCAACGCAGTGACCGCAAAATAAATGCAGTGAGGTATCAAAGCACACCTATGTTCTTTATCACATCTGTTTTATTTATTTTCATTCTATTAAAACACAAAGATATCGTACAAATGTACAAAAGTCATTTTGCTCAATTAGACCCAAATACAGGGAAGCGCAGCTGGTATTAAACGGACTGCGGGACAATGTGTTATTTTTTGTCAGCATGTAGATGTGCTTTTGCTGGGTAGAAGCATGTGGGTTAGCGGTTTAACACGCATTAAATGCGGTTTAACACGCATTAAACCAGCATTTTACAGTTATAAAAGAGTAATATCAGTAATAATGAGTTGATGATGATAATAATGAGCCAATAGAGCCGAGCTAACCGTTACTCCTACTAAACACAGTCCGGGCGCGCGTGTACTCGTCCGTACGGATTCCTCCCTGTATTTATTCCTCCCCCGAGTAAAACACTCGGTGAGCTCCGTGTCCAGACACGATGACCAGTGTTTGTCCCCGCCGGTTAATCACGGGTGGAGGTGTGGGTGGCTAACGGCCTAGCCTACAGCTCGCCTAGCGCTCTCCCGTGTCACGTTAGACGAGCGAACATGCAGCGGGATTCGCTGGAAAAAAGTTAATAAATCTACTGTGGCTAGCAGGCTGGGTCGTGTGCTGACGCGTCGTTGCGCCGCGTTTTATAAGTGTGCTGAAATTACACTCTCATTAATGGATTTGGTGGCGTTTACCTGATATAGTAACTCATGTTTATCCACGGTTGCTATGGAACCCCAGCTGTTGGTCTCCCCTCCCAGCGCAAAGAACCGTCCTCGGGAAAAAAGTTAGTCCTACTCTACCAGCAGCACATATTTATAAGACGCCTTGCCATTGGCTGTAACGGTTGTGAAGGGCACGTTGATTGGCGGTAGAGAATTTGTTGCCAGATCGACAAGCATCCTTCATATAGATATGTCGTTAGATACAGCGAAAAAGGCGGCGGTGAGACTAGCTAATACTCTTCCAGACTTCCAGACAATTATTTACCTCAAGCTGGAAATTAAAATAAATAATAAATAATATTTAAAAATCGTATCATTCTTTAGAAATGCTCACATAGCCTGAAGGTATTTTAGGATTATTCAGGTAGGATTATAACAAATGGGTTAGGCTTACAGTAAAAAATGTAATACAGTTTTTCTCAGTCGATTTGGTTCATTTCTCAGATCAGAATTTAAATTCTCAAACCTGTACATACACTCTCCACAGCTCCTTATCACTTGTGCACATCATAATTGCATTTCTAATTGTGTTACAAGTTGCAAATGCTTTTGTACATTTTGCAAATGGCCGTGGACAATTGTCTGTTGTTTATTGCATTATCAATTGCTTATGTCATGTTTATCAAAATGTGTTCTATGTATTGTCTGTTGATTTGTCTTACCCTCCAAAACATTTAGTCTTTAGGTCATAACATGCAAAAGTGCTGAACATGTTGTCATAATCTCTCAGGCATAATTTTACATTATTGTACCAGTTGACCGCTGGTTATTATATCCTTAATTGGGATCATGTCACAGGTTTTTTGGTTTGCACACTTTCTATTAAACCATCCATTTTCCCTGAGACTTGGCGTGATCGCTTCCATTTTATTTCGCTCACCCTGCCCGTCACACAAGTAAACACATTTTTTGAAAACATCCCCATTGCTAATTATTGCCTTTCATTGCTTTTAATATTTTGAAAATGAAAAGTTTAACACTTCTTTTCATGGTGTGTTCATAAATTTCAAATTGTCTGAGGCAAGTACTCGAAGTGACAGTATAACAAACAAAAAATCTCAAACATGAGGCAGGTTGATGAGACACCTTGTCGTGACAACAGAGAGAAGGGCTGGAGGTTGGCAACAAAGAAGGCAGACAACTCAGCAGTGAGACATTGCATCTGTCTTCCTTATAAACCCAGGACAACAGGTGCAGGCCATCACCACTGATTAGCCTGAGATCTGGCTCGTGGGCTCCTCCTGGTGGTGACTGAAGGACCCGCCCTGGGGCCAGCCCTGACAGAGCCCCCCCCCCCTCTAGGCCCAAGACCCCGCGGGCCCAAGGCGACAGCCCTGTCCCGGTGAAAGTTCCAGATCAGGGTAGGATCCAGGATCCACTGGACCGCACCCCTGCCAATCGACCAGGAACTGCTCCTGGCCAAGGTCTTCAGCAAGGCCCTGCGGGTCCACTGCCAGGTCAACCTGCAGCGGTGGACCAGGGCTCTGGCATTGGGCACCGCTACATCCCCCTCCTGGTCAGCGAACATAGGAGGAGCGTAACCGTAAAGGCACTCGAAGGGTGACATGGACGAGTGCCAGAGGGTGTTGTGGGCGTACTCCGCCCACATCAGCTGATCGGACCAGAAGGCGGGATTGGAGGAGGCCAGACACTGGAGCGTCTGTTCGAGGTCCTGGTTGATCTGGCCGTTGTGTTGCTCTGGAGGTGAAACCCAGAGGAGAGGCTGGCCCTGGCAGCCAGGAGCTTGAGGAAAGCACCCCAGAAATGACTGGTAAACTGTGGCCCGCGGTCAGAAACCACGTCCACCGGGAAACCGTGAGCACGATCCACGTGCTGCAGGAGGATGGAAGCTGTCTCACAAGCAGAGGGGAGTTTAGGCAGGGCTATGAACAGAGTGATAGTCTGGCTGCACACGCTCCCAGACATAAGGGCCCTCCCATCAACGGCAACCACAGTGAGGGGTATATCGAGGCTAACGAGTGGGATCCTGAAGGAGGCCACTAAGGAGGCATTGATAAAGTTGCCGGCTGCACCTGAGTCAACCAGCACGAGAAGCCTGTTTTCAGGTCCTCCTCGCCAAGAGAGGGTGACGTGGAGGGTTAGGGCCTCAGAATGAGGAGAACCAGAGAGATCCGCAGAAGCCTCCCCAGCTATTGGCGGGTCTGCCCTTTTACCTGAAGGTCGGGGCAGCTGTCACATCTGTGTCCTCACTTACCACAGTACAAGCACCGGCCCTCTTGTATGCATGACTGCCTCTCTTCTCTTGAGAGGCAAGTGTGCCCTATCTGCATCAGTTGCTCCCCAGGGACCTCACTAAAACGTTCCACCTTGGATGTGAGGGGGCTGGCTTGAGTGGTGGCCAAGAATCCAGGCTGGGAGTGACTCTTGGCTCTGCATTCTTGTAACCGATTGTCTAGCCCAGACCTGGGCAAACAACGGCCCGCGGGCCACATCCGGCCCGTTGTGCGTCCCTGTCCGGCCCGCAAGAGGCCAATCATAAATGAAACAAATATCTATGTCGTGCGTGCAATACAACTGTGACGCTTTTATTTTGAAAGTGCTACGTTTGTGTTAATTCCGTGTGGACGTACCTGCGTGTGTGTGTGAGCTGTGCAAGAAACACTGTAGGTGATCAGCAACAAGTTAAGGCTGAATTTATACTTTCGTTGCGAACGTTGCACCTCGCGCGAACCTCCGCAAACGGCAGAGTGCATTGTGCATTGTGTTCCATGTTTGAAAAGTGCTGGAATTTAGGCTAAAGTACTTGAAAATGCTTGAAATTGTAACTGTATTTTGATTCACAACAAATAGCTGACTGAATAGGGGGGTATTCCAGAAAGCGGGTAAGTAAACTCAGAGTTAACGAAAGCTCAGGTTTTCCGTTCCAGAAACCGAGCTTAGAGAGAACCTGAGTCAGCTGGGAAATATTGAAATGGACCTTGAAAGTGCCGTAGAAGTGCTTTAAAGCTAGGTTTAAGCCAGGTTTATACTTGACGCAGCGCGAGCGGCACGAGGGTCCATGTGGTGAAAATTATGTAATCGCGGTGGCGGAGGGCCTCACGCGCTGTTGATTCGCGAGGTCGTGCACCTCTCGAATTTTGTAACTTCGCGTGCGCGCCGCGCTTCAGCGCAATGAACAAAGTCATGTTTGCAGGGTTCATACACCTTTATAAGGTGGAATTAAAGCACTTGTACATCACTTTCAAGGTCCATTTCAATATTTCCCAGCATGTTAAACTTAATTAAGTTAAATATTTATACATATATTCGAAATGATCCGAAATAATTCGCTTTTTTATCACATTATTTAATTGTTATTTTCAAAACGCCCAATCTTAACGTCTTCACATTCTCTCATGTTTCGTCCTGGAATTACAAGAGGCTCGTATAGGTTAACGTAATACAAGAAAACTGTTCATTCAGATGGCTATTTGTTGTGAAACGAAGTAGTTACACTTTCAAACATTTTCAAGTATTTAGCCTAAATTCCAGCACTTTTCAAATCTGAAACAAAAAGCAACATTAAAATTGGTCAGGTAAATGTTCCTTCCCTGTTTTTGAGGGGTGTTTCTTTATAACAACACACATTGTTTCGGAGAACACTGCACAGAATGTGACGCGGCAAGTATAAACGCCTCCGCCCTTCGCGGAAGTTTGCGTGAGGTTGGCGGAGCCACTGTGATTACGTCATTATTGTTTGTGTGGCCCTCTGACACAATTCAGGTTTCTCATGTGGCCCCTTGTAAAAATTAATTGCCCACCCCTGGTCTAGCCTGACCGTCAGCTCAATGAATGAGTCCAGATCAGTCGGTAGTTCCCGAAGGGCTAGCTCATCTTTAAGATCCTCACCTAACCCCTCGAGGTAAGCCACAGTAAGGGCTTGGGCCTCCCAACTGCACTCAGCGGCCAAGGTAAGGAATTCAACAGAGTACTCAGCCACCGTACGCTTGCCCTGGTGTAATTTCAGCAGCCGTGACCCTACTAGGCCACCGGACGCAGGGTGATGGAAAGTGCTCTTCATGGCTTGTGAGAACCGCTCAAAGCACAATTCGGGTTGGTTCTCCCACACCGGCGTAGCCCAGGCCAATGCTTTGCCAAAGAGCAACATGAGGACATAGGCTACCTTGGCTTTCTCAGTGGGAAACCACAACGGCTGCTGTTCAAATATTAGGGAACATTGCAACAAAAAAAACATGACATTCATCAGATTCGCCTGTGTCGCGTGCAGGTGAAGGGAGAGTAGGCTCACGGTAAACAGGCGTGGCGGAGGGTTCAGCAAGCAGCGGGTTAACAGGAGCAACAGGGGTTGACTAATGTTCTGAATGGCAACAGTAACATTCTGTAACTGTTCAAGGATTTGTTGCAGTGTTTGTTCGTGTTTACTTATAGCCTGCCCTTGTCTGGTTAACGCAACTTTCAATCCCTCTCTCTCGTGGGACGCAGCTGGGTCCATGTTAAGACTGAGTTGTTCTGTCCCCCGTGGATTTCTTACGGTAGTGGACTCATACGCCTTGTCCATGCAATAAGCAATATTACAAGTGCGAGAAAACAAACCTAAATCGGGCTGATTATTCAGTGCGGATGACGAGGGAGAACTGAAAGTAATTGCGGAAATACTCAACGCATATAACAGGGGAGAACAGAAAGCAGTCGCAGAAATAATCAACGCATATTCAAGGATTCAAGGATTCAAGGGGAGAACATAACAGGGGAGAACAGAATCGTGGAAACAATTGATGCGGAAAACACAGGAGAACAGAAATATTCATGGAATAAAATCAACGCGAAAAACTAACAAAAACCAAAGAGAAACAAAGGATGCCAGGGGAAGTAACTGGCTGGCTGGCAAATGCCGCGAAGAACAAAAAACCCTTCCCAAAAACCAAAACTAGTGATGGGACGAACGATACTGGTGCGTCAACACTGTGCCGAGCGCACAAGATTGAAACCCCGTATTGGTGCGTGTATTGCTTTAAACAAAAACCACGTGACCGATACAAGAAGCGTATCGTTTGGCTGTGCCGCGCCAAATTGTGTTTATAAGGAAACGAACTGTATCGGCATGTCGCGGGTTTGTTGGATGGAGTTTTACTGTTACTTTTAGATTTTGTATTTTTGCCCTCACGGATCGAACCAGAAAATTTTCCACTGTCTGGAATCATTTTGATCTTTTGACGCCAAATAAGGTATTGTTTCTCCTTTGGACATTATTTTTTATTAAATATGTTTGTACTCTTTTCTGGTAAGGGTTTTTAATTGTATTCAGATAAAGTCACTTTTGATTTTATTTTATTGTAGGTGAAGTGTCGACTCTGCTCCACGGAGCTGTCTTACATCAATAAGAGCACTTCATCAATGCTGAGGCATGGCAATGAAGAATCAGCACATACTGGTGAGAGTACCACAGGTGTGTTAAAATTCTCAAATAAAATTAAAATGTTTTCATTTAAAATTGTTTATTACACACAAAATGCTTTGTGTAACTATGTAATATTGTTTGTAAACTTGTCAGTACTTTATTAAGGCAAAAAAATGTCATTACATTTCCCAACAAGCAAGCTGTGGATGAGGCTGTGATCAACATGATCATCAAAGACTGTCAGCCTCTCTTCATCGCACTTAGATATTTATGCACACCATCTTCGTCTGTACCCTGTGAAAGAGTTTTTTCTAAGGCAGGAGAACTTGTATCTAAGAGGAGAAATCGCCTTGGACCCAACACACTTCAAAAACTTTTGTTCCTCAATAAAAATACATAAATGAATGAATTTCTTGTCATTTTTTGTGTTTTATATTATTTTTCTTTTTCATTAATCAAAATCCTTACATAAGTTGCACATTTCAGCTGAATTTTATTAGACTAAAAAAATTGAGCAAATGAAATTATAAAATGATGAGATCATATTTTAAGTAAACAAATGTTGATTAAATATTTCACGAGTTGATGTGTTTTCAGGATGCTTTTTCAACTTTTCATTTTGTTTACCTGCAATGATATTATAAATACTGTTGAGTGACCAACACAGTGTCAATACAGTGTCAACACAGTTTGTGTAGTGTGTCGATACACTCCTTGAGGTATCATCTTCCCATCACTAACCAAAACCAAACGGATAGAAAAAATGACAGCGGGAGGAAAACTTGAGAGAGGCCAGGAAGTGGCGCAGGAGGTAAGTATTCAAAGTTACAGTATAACAAAGAAGGCAGACAACTCAGCGGTGAGACACTGCATTTGTCTTCCTTATAAACCCAGGACAATAGGTGCAGGCCATCACCGCTGATTAGGCTGAGGTCTGGCTCGTGGACTCCTTCTGTTGGCGACTGAAGGACCCGCCCTGGGACCAGCCCTGACAGTCATTACCCGGTTTGAACTACTATCGTTAAATAAATCCTAACTAGGTAATATATCATTGCTAGCGTACACCACTTTATTAAGTTCTGGGTTTATTACAACACCAATTAACAGGTGGTTTGTAGATATATCATTATACAGATGGGCTGTATTATACATTGTAAAAACATTTGATAATGGTGGTATAAAGATTCTCATTAAAATAATCTGTGAATTAAAATGTTTCTTGGGTTCCTTTACCTTAACTAACTACTTTTCATTTGGCTTGTACATAACCATATTGAGACACAGATCTTGATTTCTTTGATGCCTATATTCTTAATGTCCCTCAATGCCTAATGTACACTTCAGGTGACTTAACATAGTAATAGTAAAATCATAATAAACATCATAACAAAACAACGATACTACTATCAACAATAATAACAACAACATAAAACTGATCAGCAAAAATATTTTAAGATTTGTATCCATTATGTTTGTATATAACAGTGGCAATCAAAGTACACAGCTTCTTAGTGAAGTAGAGACCTAGTGATTTTAAAGTCTTGATAAATTTACTTATATAAAAATGGCAACAAAAAAAAACAATTAAAAATGATTATTTTGAAACATGGTATGATTTCATATCCATTAAGGATTTGGATGTTTGCTGTAAACTAACAAATGGAACACAGATATTTCAGAACAGAGAGAAACAGATACATGTAAGAAGCTTGCAAAAAATCAATCCCCTTTCCACTCTTGAAAAGCTATGCTACTACTAATAATTATAATAACGTCAATATTTTATTTCCTGCCCAGCCATTACTGCCTCACTAGTCAGTCTCTCCATGCCTATACGTACCTGTTTATTTATATCTTTAATCCAGTAAAACAATTGAACAATAAAAAATATAATAGCCTATGTTAAAATATTTATTTATCCGAATTTGCTGGATAGAGATTCAGTGCTTTTGTTGAACAGCCAGTATTGAGGTATGGATACAGAGGTTCAGTCATGACAATATTTGTGAAGGTATACAAGGTAGTATTTCTAAAAGGATCTAATAATTTTAATTTTCTGCTGTCACAGTCCAGCTGGACTCGGATGATCCACGGTTTTTCTGGAAGGAAAAGTTCCTTCCGAGTCTTCACCCCGACTCGATATTTCTCTTTGATAAAGCGGATACTCCACATCCCACTGGAGGGGTCCATCTTCAGTAGCTTCTTCCTCTCTATGGACTCCTTGACAACCCCTACTGTCCAGTGGTCATTGTCCCCCACCTCCACGTCCCAGCAGTGCAGGCCTGACCTGAATCCCTGAGAGCCCATCACCCCCATGTACAGCCTCTCTGGGTTATCAGGCACCGCCTGCTTTTGCTCCACATAGTACACGCTGCACAGGTCCTCTGACACCACCAGCTTATTGCAGGCTGTGTTCGGATCAAGAGTCACAGGGGCTGTGGACAGATTTTAATGGAATTATATTAGGTTGTCTTTACTATAAGTTGGCTGAATCTTTAACAATTGTCATTGTGATCACCTCCTGTATATGACCAATTGTCAGCAAATGTAAAATAGCCTAAGTGGTGTTTAACAATTAAAAAATAGCTTAAGTGGAGTAGAAAGGATTTGAAATTCATTTCTGTCAGCTGGGCAATAGTAACAGGATACAATGTGAAGGACCTACCATTTGGAACAAGATTCTGCATTCTGGCCCAAACTGAGAAGAGCAGCGTTGGAATGTAATCCACATCATCAATCTTTGTCTCTGAATCCAGTTTTGGCATGTGCAGTATTGGTCTATCTAATCTGTAACAGTATTTAAATATGTCAGTGTTAGGCCATTTTTATTGTAATTTGAAACAGACTAAGAATAAAGCAACATGATATTGTCACGGTAGGCCAGTTCAAGCATTCATGGGAGACGCCCACTACCAGACCCACCTGCACAGCGTCACTCCCCTGTTCACAGTCACCCAACTACCGACACACCCCCAGGGGTGGAAAGTAACGAATTACATTTACTCACATTACTGTAATTGAGTACTTTTTATGAGTAATTTGTAATTTTCTGAGTAGTTTTTGAAATATGTAATTTTTACTTTTGCTTGAGTACATTTTGACCCAAGTAGTTTTACTTCACTACATTTGAACGCCCTCACATTACTGAGTAAAAAAATATTGATGGTGAAAAATTTAATGTGGGCAGAAATTTAAACTTTTGAGTCCCAGAACTGAAGGCAAATTGCATGGCCTTGCCTTGCGCGCGCCCTTTCCATTTTCTCATAATCAGGTCATAATCTGGTGCACTTTTTTTCCAAAAGGATGAGATTGTTCTATCTTTAAATCTTCTATCTATCAAGTTCTGTGGGATCCTGTGGACATTTTATTGTGAAAAGTGGAATCCTGTGGGCACTGTATTTTGAATAGTTGGATCCTGTGGGCGTTTTAAATAGTGGAATTGTCACGGTGAGGGGGCCGGGTCGCCACCAGAGGGCGCGCATCCCGGCCAGCAGCCGATCCCAGCACACACCCCCGCGCACGCAACCACTCCCACAGTCACAATCACCATCATACTGAGCACCTGTTTCTTGTTTACTTTGCTCTTCTTAAGCCCGCAGGTCGTCTGGTCCAGTGCTGCACATTGCCGCTACATGAGTGTCTCTGGTCTCTGCGTTCCCTACCTGCGTGCGCGCTACGAGCTCTACTTTGCATCACTTGCAGTGTATGCGTTACGAGCCTTACTAGTGTGCGCTACGAGCTTTACCTTGCATCACTTATAGTGTGTGCGCTAAGAGCTTTACTGGTGTGCGCTACGAGCTTTACCTTGCATCACTTGCAGTGTGCGCGAAGAGCTTTACTGGTTTGGTTGCTATGGACAATAAATATCCTTCTGTTCAAACCCCGTCTCCGGCTGCTTCTGTCCCGACGCCTCCGGTGTCACAGGAATCCTGTGCGCATTTTGTTTTATTTTGAGATGTGGGATCCTGTGGGCATTTTATTGTGAATAGTGGGATCAGGTGGGCACTGTATTTTGAATAGTTGGATCCTGTGAGCACTTACTTTTAAATTGTGGGATCCTATGAGCATTTTTTTGTTTTTGATGTGGGATCCTGTGGGCATTTTATTGTAGTGGAATCCTGTTGCATTTTAGTTTGATTTGTGGCATCTTGTGGGCACTTAATTTTGTGTGCATTTTGTTTTTTTGAATAATTTGTAATTTAAATTTCTTTATTCTGTCACGTTGAGGTCCCCGGCCCCTCCCTTTTGGGCGTGTGTAAACGTTGTCCACGTGCTTTGTCTGCGTCAGTGGATGTAGGTGGTTGGGATTTTGTCGTGTGATTTATAAGTCTCACCTGTGAATCGTCTCGTGATCACGTGGGGCTAATGTGTCTTGCCTATTTAATGTGCGCTCGCGCAGTGTCCTGTGCTCATCGTTGTCTGTCTGCACGTTGCTGTGTGTGTTTGATGTTTAACGTGCGCTATTGCGCAACAGTCAGAAAAATAAAGTGTGACGTTTGTAACGGAAAAACGGATTCTGTGTCTCGTCCGTCTGTCGTCGCCCAGCGTCACATATTCTTATTCAAGTGTTGTCCATTGGACAATAGGACTGAAAATTGTTTGCACTTTATGGTACAGGTTGTGACTGTCCTTGTGCTGTGAGGAAGTATGTTCCTGAGCCCAGCTGATCTTTTTGCAAGTGTGGATGTGCACTTAAATACACTTTGAAATCGATTAAATCAACTTGTGCTGAATTTGGTTCATGATTCATCCATGCATTAAATAACTGAAAGTAACTAAATAACTTTTACTCAAATTACATTTTAAATGAAGTAATTTTGTACTTTTACTCGAGTAAATTTTGAGATGGGTAATTTTACTTTTACTCTGAGTAGATTTTAGGCAAAGTAATGATACTTTTACTCAATTACAATTTTTCAGTACTCTTTCCACCTCTGCACACCCCTCAGTCCTCATGCACTTGTTCCTCATTTGTTCTGCCCTTTAAAGCCTAACAGGTTCAGTGCTGTGTATTCCTTGAGCCTGCCTTGAGAAGAGCTGATGTCTTACACGCCCCAAGTTCGTCGGGATCCTCTCCGTGTGCCTCAGTACTGTTCAGATTGTTTATTGTCGGGCCTTAGAGCCTCCTTTCCTTTTTTTTTGTTGGTAAGTTGCATCTTTTGTTTGTATTATTGTGGACATTAAAAACATGTCAGCTCCCACTTCGCCTCCTGCTGACTCCTTCCCATTACACATATTGGTTATGTTTCTTACTGATTGTAAAATTAATGTATATGCAAAATCAAACAAATATAAAGTACCTTAGTTGCACTGTTCTGAATATAAGAGAGACTTACCGCTGAAGGTTTTCTGAGTATGTCTACAAGAAATGAAGAGATGAAGAAAATGAAAACCCAAGAAAATGTGCTGTGTTAGTCCTACATGCCTCACCTCAAAGTTCTCAGCATTATTCTGCATGCTTGCTGTGTGCTGTTCATTTGCTTGTTCATTTGCTTGCTAATGTGTCAGATACACTGCTCCTCTGTTTTGCAATATTTGGCCCATACATGCTCCACTCTTCACCAGATTAACAGAAGAAATCAACCAGAATAAGAGATTAAATTATGCCATCTCCTTCCAACTCAAATCCAATAAAGCTTCTACCATCCAGCTACTAAAAATTATCATTTGTTAATATGGATACAAAAAGTCACTCTTAGACTCCATAGGACTCTATAAGGATAGTAGTAGGAATGCCATGATCCAATAGCTAATACATTCCAATACAATTGGTTTTATTAATAGCAGAAACTCATCCACTAACATACAGAGACATATGGAGATAATATAATACACTATAAAGATCAACAAAAACTAAGCAGCAATTGTGAATCTAGAAAGAACACACTTTGGACAAGTAAATTGGCAATTTCTATTATTACTATTATTACTACATTACGAAAAATGGGGATTTGGAGAATGACTGATCAATTGGATTTAGGTTTTATACACCTCACCCACAGCTAGGGTCAATACTAATGGGCTAACTTCACAAACACGCACATGATTCAGGGCAGGGGTGTACAACATACAAGTGCCTCCGTTGCGGCCCGCCGGTTGATAAATAATTTGGCCCGTCTTCTGGCTTCGTGCCTGAATTTGAACGACGAACCAACAGTGTTGTTTTTTGGACTACTTTTTAGTTGGGCTACCGCGGGAGTAAATCTTGGGGGGGGGCACATGAAACTTTCTTGTCCCGGGCCCCAGCAAGACTGTCAACGGGCCTGTATACTATACAAACTATCTCAAACTATGTTAAAATCTCAGGTTACTCTATCAACTTATTAAAATCTACTATCCTTCCAATGAGTACGAATACACAAGACAAAACTTCAAAACTTATCAAGCATTACCTATTCCTCTAAACCCCAACTATTTCACATATATAGAAATCAAATTGTCCTGTCAGCAGTTAGATTCCTCAAATGTAAACTCTCAAAAACACGATGGTTTAACACATTTTGTTACAAATTTCCCATGATCAAACTGCTTTTACTCTAATCAAATAATTACAGCCATAATTAGAACAATCCTGACTTTGCCATGAATAAAAATCTTCTTTCTGAAAGGCATCACATATCTTAAATATTCCATAATAACACAATAATAATATTGCCACAAGTGTCTAAGAAATTGGGAGTAAACATTATTTTATATCAAATACGATATGTTTGAAAATGAATTCGATTTGAATTCGATTCGATTTGACTTTATTACTGTGAGAGATTCCGATCACACCCAGGACAGCCAGAGTGCGCAATCACCAAAATACTGACCAGCACACCTGAATTCAATTAGTTATTCAAATCCACCCTACTTAAGGACTCTCTGAACAACACACAATTGCAAAGTATTGCCTCCCTGCGTTGCATTACCAAGCCGTTGTTCTGTATCTCTCTGTCTGATTCCACTCGTTACTGACCTTGCTCTGCTTTGTGATATTCTCTCCTGTTTGTCTAGCCCTATTTTGTACCTCTGCCTGTCGCTCCTAGTCTTGTCTGGTTTTTGACTCTCTGCCTGGATTTTTGACTCTCCTGTTTTGGCCTTGCCCTCTTTTGTGCTGCTGCCCCCACCCTTTGGGGTTGTCCCTTATGGGACCTCTGTTTGTTGTTTTTTTGTGCATTTATTAAAGGACACAATATTTATCTGATCTGCATATGGATCTTTCTCTGCCTTCTGGTTCACAACCATTACAATTACTTGTAATGGTGCTGCGGTGAAAGCAAGACATTGAGACACCATGCAAGACTACTGTTTATTTTACAATTAGCAATACCACAAATACCATAAATACCACAAAAACAGACTAGTCAAACAAGAACTGACAAAGAACGTGGACGAGACACACACTAAAATACACAGACGACAATAAGCAACAAGTGTAGCACATAACATTAGTCAAGGAACAGGTGATACAAATAACAGACTCTCACACACAGAGACACAAGGAAGTACATATATAGACATAAATGGATGGATGCACACAGGGAGGAGTCGGGCTGTACCGTGACATTCGTTTTTGGAGTTTTCTCAAGCCTTAGTGATATATATGTGTCCTCCCTCTAGATAGGACACACTCACTGATTTGTTAATTATCTAATAGAAATAATAAAGTGTAAATAGTCCTCCGAAGAGGAGGGTGGTGACAGACAAAAGGTGTGCTGCCCCTGTGGATCTATATCAAACTACATTTACATATTTTTCTGTGCATTTGGCAGAAACTAAATCTTTAATGTAAGTATTCACCTCATTTTACATCATAAAGCAAAAATGCAATTTGAAAGTCCATAAATTGACCTCAGTGAAAAGTCAAACACTTTGTGGATCTAAGCAGCCAGTGAAGACTGAAACTGCTGGCTGTCACCACCCTCTTATCAGGTCTTTGGCACATGTTGCTTTCTTTCAGTCAACAAACCTGGAAGTGGTAACTCTCAAACCTGTGTAAGATCTATTCACGTCCTTCAACGAACAGAATTCATTCATAAATACTGATTGTCTGTGTCATACCTTCAGGAATGCAATGTGTTCAGATTCCATCAGCTGCCAGAGAAATGCCACGTTTTCTAAAATAACTGAAACCTCCTTGGTCATCTCATCAATTCCAGCTTGAAATGGTGAAATTTTCATTTCCCCAATTTTCCTCAGTGCAGTGATCCTGGCCTCTTCTTCTTCTCTGAGAAACTGATGAAATTTCTCAAATTCTGCCTTGATTTTGTTTTCAATTATCTCTATTTCTGCCTGAAAAAAATATTATATTAATCCAAAACTGCCCCCAATTTTAGAAGATTATCATATTATTCCTCCAGACCATCCAGACCTTCATACAGGTCCTGGCATGATTTAGCATCAGGGCCTAAATGAACAGCCCTACTCACCGAAATTTGCTCAGTCTTTTCTTCATAACTGGCCTGTGATTCAGTAATCCCATCAAGGGTAATATTAAGAGTTAAAATTTTATCTTTGAGATCCTCCTAGAATTAGAAACAAGATCCTTAAGAATTCTTTACAAAAAATGCACAATTAATCTTTAGCAGTCCACAATCTTATTTCAGAGATGCCTCCTCACCTTCAGCACCTTGGCTGCTTCCACAACAGGAGAACATTTGTGGTTTTCATGCTTCTTTGAAGTATAACAGACCACACAGATGGGCTGTTTGTCCTCAAAGCAGAAGAGTTTGAGCTTCTCGTCATGCTCTGGGCAGACATCAACTGCCGGAGCGGTGCCTTTTCTGTTCTTAAAGTTCTCACAGAGGTTGGTGAAAGCTAGACTCCTGGTGGGCTCGTCTGCTGAGCACTCCTTCCTACACACAGGACACTGCAACACCAGCTGAGTGTCCCAGTACTCCCGCAGGCATTCCTCACAGAGACTGTGACTGCATTTCAGCACCACAGGAACCTTAAAAATGTCACAACATATCGGACAGCAGAAGTCCTCCTCCAGGAGTGAGTGTCCTTCAGCCATTACTGGAGATTATTTGTTGTACTTAACACAAAGCTTGTTTTTTTGCATAATAGAGTCAACTTCCTTGTACTTAACTTCTGACATCACCATCTGGTTACTAATAGATAAACCCCACCCCTTACAGGTTTTGCTTTCATTTCACTGAAAGCTTTAACAATCAGGGTGAGGCTTGTGTAACTATATAGCACACGGCATACATTAAGTTTAATTAAACTAAATTGAATTAAAAGTGCCATAAGCAAGCAGGAAAAGAAGGCTTTAGAAGCCAAGGAATCATTGTTAGAATGGGTGAACTTTTCAAATGAACTGTCAGGAGGAAATAATCCGAAATGTGCAAAGCCATCTCTGTCTCTGCTAGGGGAGACTGGCTGAAATACATGAATTTGACAGACAGACAGACTGTTTTTGAAATGTGATGTGTCACAACAGGCCCTTTCCTGAAAGAACGCTGAAAAAGAAAGTTTTTTTGTGCTCAGATGTGCTGAGAAATCACTCTTGTACAATAAAATAATCCATGATAGATAGCAGGGTTTTTTTTTTTTACCAGAATCTGACTATTTGTAGTGAGGTTATGTCAGATTTGTAGAGAGATGCACCAATGAGCTCTCTGATGAGTAGGAGACACTTTTAAGGATGACAGCATCCCATTTATCTTGTTTGTGTACCTTCTGGACACTACATGACACACATCAACTATTAAAATGGTGGGATGGATAAAAACAGAAGTTCATGGTGTAGATAAAAATAGACATAATCAGATGTTTACCTGGAATATTGTATATTTTATATTAACTTTTTGAAAGTTTGTTTACCCATTGTAATTAATTCCCATTCCATGTTAGAAACCTTTATAAAGTGTAACAATAATGCAGACAATTGTGATGATATTAAATATGGGTTTAATTGTACTAAACATGGCAAAATAAAATGCTAACTCAATTGTTTTTTTTTTCTAGTGAGATGTGTAGATAGTTTTTAAAAGGTTATTTAATACCTGCATTTGAATGGTGATAGAATTCAAAGTTACAGCATTTCATTACCTTGCACCTCTACATGTGTAAAGACAATAGTTTAATGTATTGTTAATTTACTTTATCTCAATCAAATTGTTATACCTATTCCTAGTACTTCAGGTATAATTGTTAGGTCTCATATGACTTTCGTTTGGTTTTTCCAGCTTAGAGTACCTTGTGTTCAGGACTATCTATAGTACCTTGGAGATTCCAAGCAACTACATAGCACTTTTGTAAGTTGCTCTGGATAAGAGCTTCTGCTAAATGCCATAAATGTAAAATGTAAATGTAGTACTTGGCTAGCTACCTCCCCCTGTCATACAACACCTTCCAACCCTGGGGGTGTGGTGAGCACATGCACTCTGAGGCAGAGGAAACCAAGCACCTCATCTTTTTGGAATGGCTGGCAATCCCAAAAGGAAGAGAGAAGAGACATACCAAGCTATATGGTCAAGTAAGGAAAGTGAAGAACACTGCTATCTATTATATGCCTGGACTAGACTTATCACATTCAGCTCAACCTGTATCTGAGAATTTGAGAGAGAGCAAGTATCTCAATTGAAGGAGTTTTAACACTTAACAGTCAAGCATTTTTCATGCCAAATGCTCTACCCCCTATTTACCTCATCTGGTGGTGTTAGGCCAGGCTAATCCAATTTAATCTATGCTTTGCATGTTCATCTCTCAAATGCAAAATGACCGGGACTAGCGGAAGGCCATATCTTCTGTTTGCATACAGGGAAGTGCCTCAAATTTTCACTGGTGGTAAGTAAAGGGCAAGTAAAGGGGCATGTAAGGGGCTGTGAGAGACCCAAAAGGAGAACAGAAGGTTTGATTCAGTACATAAACTACACAAGAGAACATTTGGAACACATAATATCACTGGCTCAGGAAAACATGAAGAACGCACAGAAAAGCCATGAAGTCTGGTATGGTGAAAATGCCAGGGAGAGAACTTTGGTACTTTGCCATCAAGTGCTATTGCTGTTGTTATTGCTGATTTGGTGATTGTAAGCTTGTTACCAAATGTTATGACCCATATGAGGTTCTTCTCAAGATAGGGAAGCTGACTTTAAAGATCTGCATGCCAAAAAGGGCATAGCAGAAGCAAATACTCTATGTGAATCTTCTCAAAGAATTCCATCCTAGACAAGATGGTTCAGATGTTTATTCATGCTGTAGAATAAACATCCAGCAACAGCTAACACGTAGTAGATATGTATTTCACCTAGAAACGGATCAAAAGCAACAACTAAAAAGGCTACATGATCCTGACCTGATCCACAACAGGTCTGGATATACTGTTCCTGTTCCAGCATTACCTCATTCTAACTGAAGATACCTTGCATGTCAGAAGAGATATATTGTGGAGTGCTGACTGCCTTCCACAATTAACTGATGTAGGCCAGTGATGGTACCTAAAAGGGATGGAATCTGATTTTACATTGATTACAGACACATTGCTGCTATTTCTGCTAAGATTGTCCCATATCCCATTCCTTGCTTGCATGACTTGGTGGAGCAGCTGTGGAAGGCAACATATATCTCATCCATGGATTTGTGTAAATGATACTGGCAAGTGACACTGAGCCAAAGAGGGAAAGATCTCATTGTAGACCTCTTATGGGTTGAATCATTTTGGGGTTACAGCCTTTGGCCTGCAGGGGGCACCAGTGACTTTCCAGAGATTGATAAATAGCTTGTTGCTGGGCAGTCGCACTCGAGTAACAGTATATCTAGATGACATGGTAATTTTTAGTGAGATTTAAGACGATCTCTGTAAAGAGATATAAAGAGATAAATTACCTGGGCTTTATTTTGGGGGTAATCTGACCGCAGGTGTAGCCCATTAAGAACTAACCACTTCTCAGTGGGGTTGGCGGGATGAGATCACTGGTTTTAACCTATCTATCTAATGAGAGGATTTCCAGATCCTCTGTCCTTACAGATCTCACCAAATCTACAGCACCAAATAAGGAGGTTTGGACTGAGCAGTGTGACAAGGACTTGCCAGGGAGCACTTTACTGTCGGAGGTGTAGGGGGAGCACTGGCCAGGTGTTTTCCTGACTTGCAAGACTATTCCCAGGGGGAGACATTATTCAACTGTGGAACAAGAGTGCCTGACTATTAAATAGGCACTGGGTTCCCTTAGATACTGTCTCCTTGTTGGATTACTGGCTACTACAGTGGTTGCAAAAGATGAGACTTCCTGTCTTGCACACCAGACGGCTTCCTCTGTTAAGATTCTTGAGAATGATTGTTGGTGCTGTCTGTATTGAACTGTCAAATGTGATGGAATTCATGCCCATTCCATGCTAGGAAACCTTGTAACAAAGCACATAGACAGAATTGTCATGGTTTTAAAGATTTGTTTTATTGTATGTTTATAAAATCACCAGTTTCTTGACTACCTCAGAAACACACCTACAAACTCAGCAAAACAAAAAGAAATTCAGGGTGGCCAACAAGATTTGTAGATTTGAGATTGTAAGAAAGGTCAAAGCAATTTAAATGTGTCGTTTAAAGTAAATTTGTATGTGTGTAGAAAAATAAATGATCTGTGGGTAGTTCAGACATAAAACATGTCTGATATTTAAGGGCCATGATTGGTTGGTTGGGGGTGCAGATGTAAGATCAGTGCTATGATTGACACACTTTGCATTTAATTTGTTTTAGTTTTTGATGAATTTGTTTTTTTACTTTCATGTCCTCTTTATTTGAGCTATTTATTGATTTGGCACTGGGATCATGTACTGTACTGGGTAAAAACCACTGGTAGGCCTATCACAGCTACATCTGAGGTCACAGCTCAGATATCCTGCCACAGCCACTCATGACAGCAATACAGTATATTGTACACTACTGTGTACATGTTTTAGGCAGGTGTGGAAACAATGCTACAAAGTAAGAATGCTCTTAAAATATGTATTAATTGTTTTATCAATTAAAATGCAAAGTGAAAAATAAAAAAATCTATATCAAATCAATATTTGTTTGAACCACCCTTTGCCTTCAAAACAGCATCATGTCTTCTAGGTACACTTACACAGTCAGGAATTTTGTAGGATTATACTCAGGCATGTGATTAGCTAATTATACTAAACAGGAGATAATGATGATCTTTTTCATACGTAGGTTGAAACACAGTCATTAACTGACACAGAAACAGCTGTGTAGGAGGCTTAATGTCTCAAATCATACACCATAGCAAGAATGAGCACAGCAACAAGATACAAGGTAGTAATACTGCATCAGAAAGGTCTCTCCGAGCAAAGATTTCAAAGCAGACTGGGGTTTCAAAATGTGTACAAGCTCTTTTGAAGAAGTACAAAGAAACAGGCCACATTGATGACTGTAGACACAATGGTTGGCCAAGGAAACTTGCATCAGATGAATGTTCACTAGCTCAGAACCGGCAGAAACCAGTGGGACCAGTACACCTGTTCTACTGTTCAGAGACGTTTGGCCAGAAGTGGTCTTCATTGAAGTCTCTTCTTTCACGTGTAAACAAGGCCAAGTGACTGACCTATGCATGAAAACATAAGAACTGGGGTGCAGAAAATAGTACTCTGCAGTGATGAGTCAAAACCTAAATCTAAATGTCTTGTACGAAAAGATTGAGAGCAGCACAATATCGAGTAACATTATTGTCGTTATAACGAGTTATTGTCGTTATGAGTGTCAGACATTTGATTTAGATCTTTAGTCTTTTGTTTGTTAATTTTGTGTTTTGTTAATTGACAAGATAAACTATTAACATTTCTATTTTTGAAAGAATTCTTTGCAGCACTGTTCCACACCTGCCTAAATATTTTGCACAGTACTGTATATTAGTAAAAGGAATGGTATGCATGCAGTGAAATTAAATATGCAGGTGAAGAATTGTTGAATTTAGCTGCAGGTGACTTCAAAGCCCTTGTAACTATTATCAGTTTAATCATGGAAATTCCAAACAAAATCCCTGATTATGTAAATATTGTAAAATATATGTAAAATATAAATAAAAAGCTAAACTTACAACTTACAAGTCAGCTCATTCATTAGTTAAAGTCAATTAAAGACCTTGGTCTAAACTGGTCTAACACATGGTCAGTATGTGAACTGGATGTTAAAAAGGATTGCATGTTCTGCATGGAGGATTGGTTCAAGATCTTTCATACCAGAATGCTGCCAAATTTGGAGGAAAATATTGCTAATTGTTCAAACACTTTTAATGTTTAATATGTTCTTACATATTCTTGTAATATGTTCTCACAATCCTCATTTCAATGAAGTTGGTACATTGTGTAAAAGGATAATTAGCTAATTCTGTTCAACCTATATTCAGTTGAATATACTCTGAGATATAAGACAAGATATTTAATTTTCAAACAGATAAACTTCATTGGTTTTTGCAAATATTCCCTCATTTTGAATTTGATGCCTGCAACACGTTACAAAGAAGTTGAGACGGGGCAACAAAAGATGCTCAAAACACCTGTTTGGCACATTCCACAGGTGAACAGGTTAATTGAAAACAGGTGAGTGTCATGATTGGGTATAAAGGGAGATACCCGAAAGGCTCAGTCATTCACAAGCAAGGATGGGGGTAAGGTTCACCAATTTGTGAACAACTGTGTGAGTACATAGTCCAACAGTTTAAGAACAACATTTCTCAACATGCAATTGCAAGTAATTTAGGCATTTCATCATCTATACTCCATAATATCATCAAAGGATTCAGAAAATCTGGAGAAATCTCTGCAAGTAAGCGCAAGGCCTTGACAACACTGAGTGAGCTTTGATCCCTCAGGCGACACAGCATTAAAAACTGATATCATTCTGTAAGGGATATTACCACATGGGCTCAAGAACACTTCAAATAACCATTGTCAGTGAACACAGTTCATTACTCCATCTACAAGTTAAAACTCCATGGCATGCAAAACAAAAGCTATATATTAATAACACCCAGAAACGCCGCCGGCTTCTCTGGGCCCAAGCTCATCTGAGATTGATTGATGCAAAGTAGGAAAGTGTCCTAGGTCTGACTAGTCTACATTTCAAATTGTTTTTGGAAACCATGGATGTTGTGTCCTCTGGGCCAAAGAGGAAAAGGACTGTCCGGATTTGTATCAGCGCAAAGTTTAAGGTAAACAGCATCTCTGATGATTTGGGGGGTACGTGCCCATAGCACGGGTAACTAACACATCTGTGAAGGCACCATTAATGATGAAAGGTTTTGGAGCAAAATATGTTGACACCCAAGCAATGTCTTTTTCAGGGACGTCCCTGCTTATTTCAGTGAGACAATGCCAAGCCACATTCGGCATGTGTTACAACAGTGTGGCTTCATAGTAAAAGAGTGTGGGTACTAGACTGGCCTGTCTCCCAGTCCAGCCCTGTCTCCTGTCTCCCAGTCCAGCCCTGTCTCCTGTCTCCCAGTCCAGATCTGTCTCCTGTCTCCCAGTCCAGATCTGTCTCCTGTCTCCCAGTCCAGATCTGTCTCCTGTCTCCCAGTCCAGATCTGTCTCCTGTCTCCCAGTCCAGCCCTGTCTCCTGTCTCCCAGTCCAGATCTGTCTCCTGTCTCCCAGTCCAGCCCTGTCTCCCAGTCCAGCCCTGTCTCCTGTCTCCCAGTCCAGATCTGTCTCCTGTCTCCCAGTCCAGATCTGTCTCCTGTCTCCCAGTCCAGACTCTTTTCTTTTTTTTTGTCTGTTTTGTTCTTGTCTTTGTTCTTTTTTTTGTATTTCTCTGTAAAGCGTCCTTGGGTACTTTTGAAAGGTGCTATATAAGTGGAAATTATTATTATCATCTCCCAGTCCAGCCCTGTCTCCCATTGAAAATGTGTGGCGCATTATGAAGAGCATAATTTTTAGGGTTCACACACGTAGTGTGGGAAACCTATTGTAATTGTCGGGTTTTTAGGGGTCCAAGCACCACCGGTGCTGGAACCCTATTGTAATTGTTCCGATTTTTAGGGTTCACACACACATAGTGTGGGAACCCTATTGTAATTGCTGGTATTTTTTAGGGTTCACACACACATAGTGTGGGAACCCTATTGTAATTGCTGGTATTTTTCTTATTTTTCTTATTCTTTTGCCCATTTTTTGACATAAAATGCATCGTGCAGCCTAGACCGTAATGCCTAGAAAACCCAATCTTGGCAAAAAGGTTCAGTTACCTCCAAGGACCAGATTCCCATACAGGGACCCCAAATTGGCCTGATGGTGGCGCTATAGCAGACCATATTGACTTTTTGTCCATATCTCCTACACCGTAGGTCCTAGAACCAAAATTCCAGTTCCTATGCATTCCTTGACTAAATTCAATAGGACAATTAATATACAACCATTAAGCTCCGCCCACTTAGATTTCGAGTTAATTTGCATAATGTGCAAAATCACACACATCTTTGAGCGCGAACTAGTCCCTGGATTTTTCACATACGTGCACATATGTGGTATCAAAACGTTCAGAAGAGTCTGAACTTTAAAATGTATCCAACAAAAATGCTAATTTCTTCACTACCTAGTCAGTATAAGCCAATCAAATGAGGGGGCGTAAATTCAATAGTAAATTTTGCACAAATGGAACTCTAACTTAAGAAAACTTGCATGTAATGAGATGGCACTTCACAGACAGCTTCCGTGTGAGGGTCTGGGGCAGCTCGCAGTGGTTGCCATACCTCACCTGCTAGGGGGCGCTATAACATGCAAAAATTTGCCCCATGCACTCAGATTGGCCGATCCACATGAAACTTGACAGACATCATCTATGGGCCTCTGGAAACCAGGTCCTAAAGCAGACATGCCATACTTCCAAAATGGCTGACATAATCGGCCAATCAGTGATCGGCACGCGTTTGACAGGCTTACCATTGGTCGATCTGCACGAAACCTCTTGGGTGTGGACAAGTGCACGCCCCCTATGACATAATCCAGCCGGGTGTCGATTGGCCACTGGGGGGCGCTATTGCAAAAAAAGCAAGTGTATCCCCTACATAATTCCACTTGGGAACATGCAATTGGACTCTTTTGATTCCTTGCAGTAGTGCGAACAACTTTCCCATTACATGTCCTATTAAAAAATGCACAGTTTATTTACAGTTAATAATAGTTTGAAATCATCACTTTTCATACTCCTCCTAGGATTTTCATACTATCATGTCAAGCAAAGTCTTATAATACTCTACAGAGTGTGAAATCAAAAAACAATCCAAAGATTTTGGATTTGAGGACACTTATACCTGCTAAATATTTTTTTAATGGACAGCATCGATACATATAATATTCATATTCTTAAAGCTCTTTCATATTTTACCCAATTCTGACCAAAATGCACAAGCCCATTCAGAATCCCATCCTGAACAAATTTGTCAAGTTTCATCTAAATCGGTTATCGTATGGCTCTACAGTGCAGTATTATATACAATGCATAAGAATGCATGTAAAGTCCCTCTGTCACCTTCTCCTTCTCACACGCACGCAAGCTGAAACTCACACTCTCAGTCTCTCTCACACTCTCACCCACATTCCCCCTCCCATCTCTGTGCCCTAAGTAAACATTGCTCTGGCTACCTAGATCTCTCTGTGTCTATTAACCAGGCACACACACATACAGGCACAAGCAGGCCTTCCTATAGCATTCACAATTGACACTTCCCTAGCCATACCCACCCATATCTCAGTGACTAACACATGCTTATACAAACTGATATTTGGCTTCTTTTTTGTCTCTCTCTCACACAAACACAGACACACACACCTTTATACCTATATGTATGTATAGTTTCTATGTATACTTATGTATGTATGTATTAGTATATGTTGTCATAGTTTGAATACATATACTACCACACACACACACACACACACACACACACACACACACACACACACACACACACACACTTCTACCTAAATGTATGTATAGTTTGTATGCATATCTATAGTATATGTATAGTATATGTCAGTCATACCAGTGATGTCAGTCATATCAGACATGCCAGTCCAGTCATGTCAGTTATATCAGTCATGTCAGTGATGCCAGTCATGTTCTGCCAGTCATGTAAGTCATGTCAGTCATATCAGTCATGTCAGTCCAGTCATGTCAGTCAAATCTTCAAATCATTACAGTCATGCCAGTTATGTCAGTCATATCAGTCATGTTAATTTTGTTCGTCATGCCAGTGATGTCATTCCAGTCATGCCAGTCATATCAGTTATGTCAGTAATGCCAGTCATGTCAGTCATGCCAGGCTTTGCAGACTACATTCATACTTTGAATACACAGGCAGTCATGTTAGGCGTGCTACGTGTACAAGGAGTGAATTAACTAAGCATAGTCTCTGGCTCCCTCAATCTCTCTCTGTCAGTAATATACAGGCCCAATCATGTATAGACAAGTGCAGGCCTTCCTATACTGTTCACATAGATGCAGCCATAGCCAGATGTGCTATTTTTGTGTCTCCCTTTCTGACACACACAGATGTCATCACACTCTACATCTGTAGAGCACACACTGGCCAAACCCAAACAGCTTTTTTTTCACTTTTAGGTCTAAAGGACCTTTTGGGCTTCCTTTTGCCTATTGAGGCCAAAATGCCTATTGGTGTGTGAACCCGCCAATCGCCGCTTGCGGCTATATTCTTATTTTTCTTATTCTTTTGCCCATTTTTTGACATAAAATGCATCGTGCAGCCTAGACCGTAATGCCTAGAAAACCCAATCTTGGCAAAAAGGTTCAGTTACCTCCAAGGACCAGATTCCCATACAGGGACCCCAAATTGGCCTGATGGTGGCGCTATAGCAGACCATATTGACTTTTTGTCCATATCTCCTACACCGTAGGTCCTAGAACCAAAATTCCAGTTCCTATGCATTCCTTGACTAAATTCAATAGGACAATTAATATACAACCATTAAGCTCCGCCCACTTAGATTTCGAGTTAATTTGCATAATGTGCAAAATCACACACATCTTTGAGCGCGAACTAGTCCCTGGATTTTTCACATACGTGCACATATGTGGTATCAAAACGTTCAGAAGAGTCTGAACTTTAAAATGTATCCAACAAAAATGCTAATTTCTTCACTACCTAGTCAGTATAAGCCAATCAAATGAGGGGGCGTAAATTCAATAGTAAATTTTGCACAAATGGAACTCTAACTTAAGAAAACTTGCATGTAATGAGATGGCACTTCACAGACAGCTTCCGTGTGAGGGTCTGGGGCAGCTCGCAGTGGTTGCCATACCTCACCTGCTAGGGGGCGCTATAACATGCAAAAATTTGCCCCATGCACTCAGATTGGCCGATCCACATGAAACTTGACAGACATCATCTATGGGCCTCTGGAAACCAGGTCCTAAAGCAGACATGCCATACTTCCAAAATGGCTGACGTAATCGGCCAATCAGTGATCGGCACGCGTTTGACAGGCTTACCATTGGTCGATCTGCACGAAACCTCTTGGGTGTGGACAAGTGCACGCCCCCTATGACATAATCCAGCCGGGTGTCGATTGGCCACTGGGGGGCGCTATTGCAAAAAAAGCAAGTGTATCCCCTACATAATTCCACTTGGGAACATGCAATTGGACTCTTTTGATTCCTTGCAGTAGTGCGAACAACTTTCCCATTACATGTCCTATTAAAAAATGCACAGTTTATTTACAGTTAATAATAGTTTGAAATCATCATTTTTCATACTCCTCCTAGGATTTTCATACTATCATGTCAAGCAAAGTCTTATAATACTCTACAGAGTGTGAAATCAAAAAACAATCCAAAGATTTTGAATTTGAGGACACTTATACCTGCTAAATATTTTTTTAATAGACAGCATCGATACATATAATATTCATATTCTTAAAGCTCGTTCATATTTTACCCAATTCTGACCAAAATGCACAAGCCCATTCAGAATCCCATCCTGAACAAATTTGTCAAGTTTCATCTAAATCGGTTATCGTATGGCTCTACAGTGCAGTATTATATACAATGCATAAGAATGCATGTAAAGTCCCTCTGTCACCTTCTCCTTCTCACACGCACGCAAGCTGAAACTCACACACTCAGTCTCTATCACACTCTCACCCACATTCCCCCTCCCATCTCTGTGCCCTAAGTAAACATTGCTCTGGCTACCTAGATCTCTCTGTGTCTATTAACCAGGCACACACACATACAGGCACAAGCAGGCCTTCCTATAGCATTCACAATGACACTTCCCTAGCCATACCCACCCATATCTCAGTGACTAACACATGCTCATACAAACTGATATTTGGCTTCTTTTTTGTCTCTCTCTCACACAAACACACAGACACACACACCTTTATACCTATATGTATGTATAGTTTCTATGTATACTTATGTATGTATGTATTAGTATATGTTGTCATAGTTTCAGTACATACACTACCACACACACACACACACACACACACACACACACTTCTACCTAAATGTATGTATAGTTTGTATGCATATCTGTCCAGTCATAACAGTCATGTCAGTCCAGTCATGTCAGTCATTTCAGTCCAGTCATATCAGTCATGTCAGTCCAGTCATGTCAGACATAAGTCATGTCAGTCATATCAGTCATGTCATTACAGTCATGCCAGGCATGTCACTCATTCCAGTTATGTCAGTCATATCAGTCATATTACTTTTGTTCATCATGCCAGTGATGTCATTTCAGTCATATCAGTTATGTCAGTCATGCCAGTCATGTCAGTCATGTAATGCCAGGCTTTGCAGACTACATTCATACTTTGAATACACGGGCAGTCATGTTAGGCGTGCAAGGTGTGCAAGGAGTGAATTAACAAAGCATAGTCTCTGGCACCCTCAATCTCTCTCTGTCTGTAATATACAGGCCCAATCATGTATAGACACAATATAGGCCTTCCTATATTGTTCACATAGATGCAGCCCTAGCCAGATGTGGTATTTCTGTGTCTCCCTTTCTGACACACGCAGATGTCATCACACACTATCTGTAGAGCACACACTGGCCAAACCCAAACAGCTTCTTTTCACTTTTAGGTCTAAAGGACCTTTTGGGCTTCCTTTTGCCTATTGAGGCCAAAATATGCCTATTTGTGTGTGAACCCGCCAATCGCCGCTTGCGGCTATATTTATTATTAGGGGTCCAAGCACCAGCGGTGCTGGAACCCTATTGTATTTGTTCCGATTATTATTAGGGTTCACACACATAGTGTGGGAAACCTATTGTTATTGCTCGGATTTTTCTTTCTTATTATTATTATTATTATTATTTTTCTCCGCATAAAACGCATACTGCAGCCTAGACCGTAAGGCCCAGGGAGACCAAACTTGGCAGACTGGTGTAGTCTGTTTGCGGGACCGTGCTAAAGTACAGAGACCCACATTGGCCTGATGGTGGCGCTATAGCGCAGCATTTTGCGTTTTGGTCCATATCTCCCACCCCGTAGGTCCTAGAAACAAAATTCCACTTCAGGTGCATTCCTTGGCTCCAGACAAACAAAAAAGCCTCAAGAACCATTAAGCTCCGCCTACTTAGATTTTTTGCTAATTTGCATAATATGCAAAACCTACTTTTTTATACTAGTCCCTGGTTTTTCATCGGATTTGTTCAATCTTGGTGTCAAAATATTCAGAAGAATCTCATTATCAATAAATTTGAACAAAATTGTTACATTTGCATACAGTGTCGTTGTGACATGTCAATCAATAGCTCTGAGGCGTGGCCAAATTCACTTCAGCAGCTATATCTCAGCAATGCTTTGACCTATCTTTATGAAAATTTATCAGTTGTTAGGGCACATGACTCAGAGGTCACAGGTCAAAGCTGGCCACGATTGTCCAATAGGGGGCGCTATAACATGGGGAAATTTGTTTCTCAGAAACCATTAGTCACATCAAGCCCAAACTTTACAGGCATCATCAGGGGCCCAAGTAGTATCAAGGCACACAATGATGACCTCATCACTCAAAAAACATGGCCGCCATGAGCCAATTAATTTTTATTTGAATTAATTGGCCATTTGACAGACTTACCATTGGCCAATCAACATGAAACCTCATCACTGTGCATATCCCAGGACTATGTGTCATACTGTGCAGTGTTGAAACATTTGGCCACTAGGTGGCGCTATTTGTGAAAATCATGCATAACTCCTCCAAATTTTCACTTAGGAACATGCAACTTGTTTCTTTTTATACCTTGCAGTAGACCTGACAACTTTGCAATTACAAGTCCTATTAAAAAATGCATACTTTTGTCACATTCATCAATTGTTTGAAAATAGCTCTTTAAGAACTAGTCCTAGGAATTTGATCCAATGATGGCAAAAATGGCATAGGCATAATCTGTAGACACTGTAGTTAACTAAATAAGGAAAAAATGTTGCATTTTTATTTGTCTGATTGGTCAATTTTTCCATTATATCCTTCTGGCCATGCCATAAATGACCTTTATTGCTATAACTCATAAACCATGTAAGTGATCAACTCCCAATTTGAAAGGCTTTTATACACTGAGGTCCTTGTGAGGTAGGCCAAGTTTGGTTCAAATTGGCCTGTCGGAGGCGCTACAGTACCCAAAAACCTGAGAAATCATAAAAACTCACGCAGCAATCTTGTTATGCAGAATACAGACAAGTAATGGGGCTTGTATGATTCAGATCAATGAGATCTATAACATTGCAATTACATCTCATAACAAAAAGTGCACTGCCTGACCAGAAATGAACCTTTTAATTCACCAAAATGTCATTGCATTACTGAGATTAATGAGATATCAGTATCATAGTACTTGGGCTCCATCTAGTGGCCAAACACCGAAACTGACTGAAAACAATTGCTCACATGAAACACCACACAAACGCACACAAAGCTGATCTCAGCATGTGATTTAGTTCTGTGATCTGAATCATTTTGCCAATACACATTATTTTGATCCTTTTGGGCCTTTAGTGCCTCAGTTGAATTGAATGTTTTGTCACATTGATTTACTTATGCATTTTTTCCACTCAAACAGCTTCTATTCACTTTTGGGTCTAAATGACCTATTGGGCTTCTTTTTGCCTATTGAGGCCAAGATGCCAATTTGTTGGTCTAAAAGACCCTTTGGGCTTTTTTGCCTTTTTTTGTGTGAACCCGCCAATCGCCGCTTGCGGCTATATTTAGGGGTCCAAGCACCAGCGGTGCTGGAACCCTATTGTAATTGTTCTGATTATTATTATTAGGGGTCCAAGCACCAGCGGTGCTGGAACCCTATTGTATTTGTTCTGATTATTAGGGGTCCAAGCACCAGCGGTGCTGGAACCCTATTGTAATTGTTCCGATTATTATTATTAGGGGTCCAAGCACTGAAGGTGCTGGAACCCTATTGTAATTGTTCCGATTATTAGGGGTCCAAGCACCACCGGTGCTGGAACCCTATTGTAATTGTTCTGATTATTATTAGGGTTCACACACGTAGTGTGGGAAACCTATTGTTATTGTTAGGTTTTTTCTTCTTTCTTATTATTATTATTATTTTTCTCCGCATAAAACGCATACTGCAGCCTAAACCGTAAGGCCCAGGGAGACCAAACTTGGCAGACTGGTGTAGTCTGTTTGCGGGACCGTGCTTAAGTACAGACACCCAAATTGGCCTCATGGTGGCGCTATAGCGCAGCATTTTGCGTTTGGGTTCATATCTCCCACCCCGTAGGTCGTAGAAACAAAATTCCACTTCAGGTGCATTCCTTGGCTCCAGACAAACAAAAAAGTCTCAAGAACCATTAAGCTCCGCCTACTTAGATTTTTGCTAATTTGCATAATATGCAAAACCTACTTTTTCATACTAGTCCCTGGTTTTTCATCTGATCACCACAATCTTGGTGTCAAAATATTCACAAGAATCTCATTATCAAGGAACATCAACAAAACTGTGACATTGGTATACAGTCTGGTTGTCACATGTCAATCAATAGCTCTGAGGCGTGGCCAAATTGACTTCAGCAGCTATATCTCAGCAATGCTTTGACCTATCTTTATGAAAATTTATCAGTTGTTAGGGCACATGACTCAGAGGTCACAGGTCAAAGCTGGCCACGATTGTCCAAAAGGGGGCGCTATAACATGGGGAAATTTGTTTCTCAGAAACCATTAGTCACATCAAGCCCAAACTTTACAGGCATCATCAGGGGCCCAAGTGGTATCAAGGCACACAATGATGACCTCATCACTCAAAAAACATGGCCGCCATGAGCCAATTAATTTTTATTTGAATTAATTGGCCATTTGACAGACTTACCATTGGCCAATCAACATGAAACCTCATCACTGTGCATATCCCAGGACTATGTGTCATACTGTGCAGTGTTGAAACATTTGGCCACTAGGTGGCGCTATTTGTGAAAATCATGCATAACTCCTCCAAATTTTCACTTAGGAACATGCAACTTGTTTATTTTTATACCTTGCAGTAGACCTGACAACTTTGCAATTACAAGTCCTATTAAAAAATGCATACTTTTGTCACATTCATCAATTGTTTGAAAATAGCTCTTTAAGAACTAGTCCTAGGAATTTGATCCAATGATGGCAAAAATGGCATAGGCATAATCAGTAGACACTGTAGTTAACTAAATATGGAAAAAATATTGCATTTTTATTTTTCTGATTGGTCAATTTTTCCATTATATCCTTCTGGCCATGCCATAAATGACCTTTATTGCTATAACTCATAAACCATGTAAGTGATCAACTCCCAATTTGAAAGGCTTTTATACACTGAAGTCCTTGTGAGGTAGGCCAAGTTTGGTTCAAATTGGCCTGTTGGAGGCGCTACAGTACCCAAAAACCTGAGAAATCATAAAAACTCACGCAGCAATCTTGTTATGCAGAATACAGACAAGTAATGGGGCTTGTATGATTCAGATCAATGAGGTCTATAACATTGCAAATACAACTCATAACAAAAAGTGCACTGCCTGACCAGAAATGAACCTTTTAATTCACCAAAATGTCATTGCATTACTGAGATTAATGAGATATCAGTATGATAGTACTTGGGCTCCATCTAGTGGCCAAACACCGAAACTGACTGAAAACAATTGCTCACATGAAACACCACACAAATGCACACAATGCTGATCTCAGCATGTGATTTAGTTCTGTGATCTGAATCATTTTGCCAATACACATTATTTTGATCCTTTTGGGCCTTTAGTGCCTCAGTTGAATTGAATGTTTTGTCACATTGATTTACTTATGCATTTTTTCCAATCAAACAGCTTCTATTCACTTTTGGGTCTAAAGGACCTATTGGGCTTCTTTTTGCCTATTGAGGCCAAGAGGCCAATTTGTTGGTCTAAAAGACCCTTTGGGCTTTTTTGCCTTTTTTTGTGTGAACCCGCCAATCGCCGCTTGCGGCTATATTTAGGGGTCCAAGCACTGAAGGTGCTGGAACCCTATTGTAATTGTTCCGATTATTATTATTATTCTTCTTTTTCTGCCCTAAAACGCGTTGTGCAGACCAAACCGTAAGACCTACAGACTTCTCCTTTGGCCAACTTGTAGTACTCCTCTCCGCTACTCAGGCGCAACACGCCAGCCCGATCCGACCATAGGTGGCGCTATAGAGCGCAAAAAATTGTCACGCCTACACCGTATGTCATAAACAAAAAATTCCAATTGCATCTGATCAGTCATCTTCCATTCTACAAAAAATACATTTGAACCCATAAGCTCCGCCCCTTACATGTCGAGCTAATTTGCATAATATGCAAATTTGCACACATTTTTGAGCGCGTACTAGTCCCTGGATTTTTCACATACATGCACATATGTGGTATCAAAACGTTCAGAAGAGTCTGAACTTTAAAAGTTATGGAGCCAAAGTGCACATTTCTGCACATGGGCGTGGCCACATGCATCACAAGTCAAGCGTCGAAAATTCCTTCGCCAAAAATCCACATATTCTGCTGTATCTCAGGCATACTTTCATGTATTCACTCCAAATTTCACACACATGTACCTATTGGGTGTCTAGACCTGCACATGCATTTTGGCAGACATGCACACCTAGGTGGCGCTATAACGGCCAAAAAACTCTCCTGCCCACACCGATTGGCCAAATAACTCCAAACTTGGTACGCATCATCTATATGCACCTATGACACAGGTCCTTGATCTGCACCATCATATGTCCAATATGGCCGCCGCTATCGACCAATCAGCTTTCAGTACACCTTTCACAAGCTTTTCATATGCCAATTTTTTTTCTGCCTTAAAACGCGTTGTGCAGCCTAAACCGTAAGACCTACAGACTTCTCCTTTGGCCAACTTGTAGTACTCCTCTCCGCTACTCAGGCGCAACGCGCCAGCCCGATCCGACCATAGGTGGCGCTATAGCGCACAAAAACGCATGAAAAAGTTTAAACTGGTGTTTCTCCTAAACCGTATGTCCTAGAGACAAAATGTAAACTTCACCTGATCAGGCATGTGCTCATCTAAAAAAAGTTCCATTGAAGCCATATGCTCCGCCCCTTACATGTCGAGCTAATTTGCATAATATGCAAATTTGCACAAATTTTTGAGCGCGTACTAGTCCCTGGATTTTTCACATACATGCACATATGTGGTATCCAGGCGCTCACAAGAGTCTGAACTTTAATTGTTATGGAGCCAAAGTGCACATTTCTGCACATGGGCGTGGCCACATGCATCACAAGTCAAGCGTAGAAAATTCCTTCGCCAAAAATCCACATATTCTGCTGTATCTCAGGCATACTTTCATGTATTCACTCCAAATTTCACACACATGTACCTATTGGGTGTCTAGACCGGTACATACATTTTGGCAGACATGCACACCTAGGTGGCGCTATAACGGCCAAAAAACTCTCCTGCCCACACCGATTGGCCAAATAACTCCAAACTTGGTACGCATCATCTATATGCACCTATGACACAGGTCCTTGACCTGCACCATCATATGTCCAATATGGCCGCCGCTATCGACCAATCAGCTTTCAGTTCACATTTCACAAGCTTATCATAAGCCAATCAACATGAAACTCACATATTATGTTCATCTACACACCCTCTAAGACATACTCAAGTATGACGGGAATTGCACCACTAGGTGGCGCTATACTAGAATTTCCTGAATTACCCCTACATCTTTCTTACACATGCACACACATGCAATGGCCTACCTATAGGTTTCATATACACATTGCTTCACCCATACCTACCCAGTGATTACACACACATGCTTACGCATCTCAGGCGTGCCAGATGGTGCCCATACCCTGTGCTTGGACCCCGTAATTGCCGCTTGCGGCTATATTTATTATTATTATTCTTTTTCTCCGCTAAAACGCGTCGTGCAGCCTAAACCGTAAGTCCTACAGACTTCTCCTTTGGCCAACTTGTAGTACTCCTCTCCGCTACTCAGGCGCAACACGCCAGCCCGATCCGACCATAGGTGGCGCTATAGCGCACAAAAACGCATGAAAAAGTTTAAACAGGTGTTTCTCCTAAACCGTATGTCCTAGAGATAAAATTCAAACTGCATCTGATCAGGCATGAGCTCATCTAAAAAAAGTTCCATTGAAGCTATATGCTCCGCCCCTTACATGTCGAGCTAATTTGCATAATATGCAAATACGCACACATTTTTGAGCGCGAACTAGTCCCTGGATTTTTCACATACATGCACATATGTGGTATCCATGCGTTCAGAAGAGTCTGAACTTTAATAGTTATGGAGCCAAAGTGCACATTTCTGCACATGGGCGTGGCCACATGCATCAGAAGTCAAGCATCGAAAATTCCTTCGCCAAAAATCCACTTATTCTGCTGTATCTCAGGCATACTTTCATGTATTCACTCCAAATTTCACACACATGTACCTATTGGGTGTCTAGACCGGCACATACATTTTGGCAGACGTGCACACCTAGGTGGCGCTATAACGGCCAAAAAACTCTCCTGCCCACACCGATTGGCCAAATAACTCCAAACTTGGTACGCATCATCTATATGCACCTATGACACAGGTCCTTGACCTGCACCATCATATGTCCAATATGGCCGCCGCTATCGACCAATCAGCTTTCAGTACACCTTTCACAAGCTTATCATATGCCAATCAACATGAAACTCACATATTATGTTCATCTACACACCCTCTAATACATATCAAAGTATGACGGGAATTGCACCACTAGGTGGCGCTATACTAGAAATTCCTGAATTACTCCTACATGCTTTCATGTAGAAGGACAATCATGATCTCATATGATTCTATGCAAAATCACTAACAACTTTGTAATTGCAAGTGCTTTGCAAAAAAGTACAGATTTTTGTGTATAATCCAATACATATAATTTACACTTTTCATACTAGTCCTAGGATTTTCACTCCATCACCTCAAATCACATATTATAATATCCAGCAGCATGTGAAATACAAAACTGGTGGAACAAATTCTAAGATTCTTGCAATTTAATATTTTTCATATGCATCACAATGGTACCGTCATGACATATGAACTGCATATTTCAAAAACTCCCCTATATAATGCCTGATTGTTATGAAAATGGACAGACACATTCAGAAGACCGCTGAGGTGATATCTGCCAAGTTTGTGCCAAATCCATCCACAAATGGTTGTACTGTGAATATTTTCATTTTCTATGCTGAACATGCATGCAGACCAAAGGTCATTCTTTTCCTCAAAAGAGTTAGAGTTGAGCCTGTAATCCAGTCAGACCCATTAGCTCAATGTGTAGAGCAATGTGCTCCCAGCCACAATGCACGTGGACAACGGGGGTTCGAATCCCACGTTGGGCAGTATTCCACCATAAGTTTAAAAAGCTGCCATATAGATTCTGTTTTTTGAGCAGGTACTTCATTCACGAACGTGCTTCATATACTTTCATGTACATTTCATAAAGCTTTACATAATGTTGTGCCAGTGGGTGCAAAATCTTGCCAAACCTCAGCTTGGACCCCGTAATTGCCGCTTGCGGCTATATTTAGGGGTCCAAGCACCACCGGTGCTGGAACCCTATTGTTTTTGTTCCGATTTTTATTAGGGGTCCAAGCACTGAAGGTGCTGGAACCCTATTGTAATTGTTCCGATTATTAGGGGTCCAAGCACCAGCGGTGCTGGAACCCTATTGTATTTGTTCCGATTATTATTATTATTATTATTATTATTATTATTATTCTTTTTCTCCGCTAAAACGCGTTGTACAGCCTAAACCGTAAGACCTACAGACTTCTCCTTTGGCCAACTTGTAGTACTCCTCTCCGCTACTCAGGCGCAACACGCCAGCCCGATACGACCCTAGGTGGCGCTATAGCGCACACAAACGCATGAAAAAGTTTAAACAGGTGTTTCTCCTAAACCGTATGTCCTAGAGATAAAATTCAAACTGCATCTGATCAGGCATGTGCTCATCTAAAAAAAGTTCCATTGAAGCCATATGCTCCGCCCCTTACATGTCGAGCTAATTTGCATAATATGCAAATACGCACACATTTTTGAGCGCGTACTAGTCCCTGGATTTTTCACATACATGCACATATGTGGTATCCATGCGTTCAGAAGAGTCTGAACTTTAATTGTTATGGAGCCAAAGTGCACATTTCTGCACATGGGCGTGGCCACATGCATCAGAAGTCAAGCGTAGAAAATTCCTTCGCCAAAAATCCACATATTCTGCTGTATCTCAGGCATACTTTCATGTATTCACTCCAAATTTCACACACATGTACCTATTGGGTGTCTAGACCGGCACATACATTTTGGCAGACATGCACACCTAGGTGGCGCTATAACGGCCAAAAAACTCTCCTGCCCACACCGATTGGCCAAATAACTCCAAACTTGGTACGCATCATCTATATGCACCTATGACACAGGTCCTTGACCTGCACCATCATATGTCCAATATGGCCGCCGCTATCGACCAATCAACTTTCAGTACACCTTTCACAAGCTTATCATATGCCAATTAACATGAAACTCACATATTATGTTCATCTACACACCCTCTAATACATATCAAAGTATGACGGGAATTGCACCACTAGGTGGCGCTATACTAGAAATTCCTGAATTACTCCTACATGCTTTCATGTAGAAGGACAATCATGATCTCATATGATTCTATGCAAAATCATTAACAACTTTGTAATTGCAAGTGCTTTGCAAAAAAGTACAGATTTTTGTGTATAATCCAATACATATAATTTACACTTTTCATACTAGTCCTAGGATTTTCACTCCATCACCTCAAATCACATATTATAATATCCAGCAGCATGTGAAATACAAAACTGGTGGAACAAATTCTAAGATTCTTGCAATTTAATATTTTTCATATGCATCACAATGGTACCGTCATGACATATGAACTGCATATTTCAAAAACTCCCCTATATAATGTCTGATTTGTTATGAAAATGGACAGACACATTCAGAAGACCACTGAGGTGATATCTGCCAAGTTTGTGCCAAATCCATCCACAAATGCTTGTACTGTGAATATTTTCATTTTCTATGCTGAACATGCATGCAGACCAAAGGTCATTCTTTTCCTCAAAAGAGTTAGAGTTGAGCCTGTAATCCAGTCAGACCCATTAGCTCAATGGGTAGAGCAATGTGCTCCCAGCCACAATGCACGTGGACAACGGGGGTTCGAATCCCACGTTGGGCAGTATTCCACCATAAGTTTAAAAAGCTGCCATTTCGATTCTGTTTTTTGAGCAGGTACTTCATTCACGAACGTGCTTCATATACTTTCATGTACATTTCATAAAGCTTTACATAATGTTGTGCCAGTGGGTGCAAAATCTTGCCAAACCTCAGCTTGGACCCCGTAATCGCCGCTTGCGGCTATATTTATTATTATTATTCTTTTTCTCCGCTAAAACGCGTCGTGCAGCCTAAACCGTAAGTCCTACAGACTTCTCCTTTGGCCAACTTGTAGTACTCCTCTCCGCTACTCAGGCGCAACACGCCAGCCCGATCCGACCATAGGTGGCGCTATAGCGCACAAAATCGCATGAAAAAGTTTACACAGGTGTTTCTCCTACACCGTATGTCCTAGAGATAAAATTCAAACTGCATCTGATCAGGCATGAGCTCATCTAAAAAAAGTTCCATTGAAGCTATATGCTCCGCCCCTTACATGTCGAGCTAATTTGCATAATATGCAAATACACACACATTTTTGAGCGCGTACTAGTCCCTGGATTTTTCACATACATGCACATATGTGGTATCCAGGCGCTCACAAGAGTCTGAACTTTAATTGTTATGGAGCCAAAGTGCACATTTCTGCACATGGGCGTGGCCACATGCATCAGAAGTCAAGCGTCGAAAATTCCTTCGCCAAAAATCCACATATTCTGCTGTATCTCAGGCATACTTTCATGTATTCACTCCAAATTTCACACACATGTACCTATTGGGTGTCTAGACCGGCACATACATTTTGGCAGACATGCACACCTAGGTGGCGCTATAACGGCCAAAAAACTCTCCTGCCCACACCGATTGGCCAAATAACTCCAAACTTGGTACGCATCATCTATATGCACCTATGACACAGGTCCTTGACCTGCACCATCATATGTCCAATATGGCCGCCGCTATCGACCAATCAGCTTTCAGTACACCTTTCACAAGCTTATCATATGCCAATCAACATGAAACTCACATATTATGTTCATCTACACACCCTCTAATACATATCAAAGTATGACGGGAATTGCACCACTAGGTGGCGCTATACTAGAAATTCCTGAATTACTCCTACATGCTTTCATGTAGAAGGACAATCATGATCTCATATGATTCTATGCAAAATCACTAACAACTTTGTAATTGCAAGTGCTTTGCAAAAAAGTACAGATTTTTGTGTATAATCCAATACATATAATTTACACTTTTCATACTAGTCCTAGGATTTTCACTCCATCACCTCAAATCACATATTATAATATCCAGCAGCATGTGAAATACAAAACTGGTGGAACAAATTCTAAGATTCTTGCAATTTAATATTTTTCATATGCATCACAATGGTACCGTCATGACATATGAACTGCATATTTCAAAAACTCCCCTATATAATGTCTGATTGTTATGAAAATGGACAGACACATTCAGAAGACCACTGAGGTGATATCTGCCAAGTTTGTGCCAAATCCATCCACAAATGGTTGTACTGTGAATATTTTCATTTTCTATGCTGAACATGCATGCAGATCAAAGGTCATTCTTTTCCTCAAAAGAGTTAGAGTTGAGCCTGTAATCCAGTCAGAACCATTAGCTCAATGGGTAGAGCAATGTGCTCCCAGCCACAATGCACGTGGACAACGGGGGTTCGAATCCCACGTTGGGCAGTATTCCACCATAAGTTTAAAAAGCTGCCATTTCGATTCTGTTTTTTGAGCAGGTACTTCATTCACGAACGTGCTTCATATACTTTCATGTACATTTCATAAAGCTTTACATAATGTTGTGCCAGTGGGTGCAAAATCTTGCCAAACCTCAGCTTGGACCCCGTAATCGCCGCTTGCGGCTATATTTATTATTATTCTTCTTTTTCTGCCCTAAAACGCGTTGTGCAGACCAAACCGTAACACCTACAGACTTCTCCTTTGGCCAACTTGTAGTACTCCTCTCCGCTACTCAGGCGCAACACGCCAGCCCGATCCGACCATAGGTGGCGCTATAGAGCGCAAAAAATTGTCACGCCTACACCGTATGTCATAAACAAAAAATTCCAATTGCATCTGATCAGTCATCTTCCATTCTACAAAAAATACATTTGAACCCATAAGCTCCGCCCCTTACATGTCGAGCTAATTTGCATAATATGCAAATTTGCACACATTTTTGAGCGCGTACTAGTCCCTGGATTTTTCACATACATGCACATATGTGGTATCAAAACGTTCAGAAGAGTCTGAACTTTAAAAGTTATGGAGCCAAAGTGCACATTTCTGCACATGGGCGTGGCCACATGCATCACAAGTCAAGCGTCGAAAATTCCTTCGCCAAAAATCCACATATTCTGCTGTATCTCAGGCATACTTTCATGTATTCACTCCAAATTTCACACACATGTACCTATTGGGTGTCTAGACCTGCACATGCATTTTGGCAGACATGCACACCTAGGTGGCGCTATAACGGCCAAAAAACTCTCCTGCCCACACCGATTGGCCAAATAACTCCAAACTTGGTACGCATCATCTATATGCACCTATGACACAGGTCCTTGATCTGCACCATCATATGTCCAATATGGCCGCCGCTATCGACCAATCAGCTTTCAGTACACCTTTCACAAGCTTTTCATATGCCAATTTTTTTTCTGCCTTAAAACGCGTTGTGCAGCCTAAACCGTAAGACCTACAGACTTCTCCTTTGGCCAACTTGTAGTACTCCTCTCCGCTACTCAGGCGCAACACGCCAGCCCGATCCGACCATAGGTGGCGCTATAGTGCACAAAAACGCATGAAAAAGTTTAAACTGGTGTTTCTCCTAAACCGTATGTCCTAGAGACAAAATGTAAACTTCACCTGATCAGGCATGTGCTCATCTAAAAAAAGTTCCATTGAAGCCATATGCTCCGCCCCTTACATGTCGAGCTAATTTGCATAATATGCAAATTTGCACAAATTTTTGAGCGCGTACTAGTCCCTGGATTTTTCACATACATGCACATATGTGGTATCCAGGCGCTCACAAGAGTCTGAACTTTAATTGTTATGGAGCCAAAGTGCACATTTCTGCACATGGGTGTGGCCACATGCATCACAAGTCAAGCGTAGAAAATTCCTTCGCCAAAAATCCACATATTCTGCTGTATCTCAGGCATACTTTCATGTATTCACTCCAAATTTCACACACATGTACCTATTGGGTGTCTAGACCGGTACATACATTTTGGCAGACATGCACACCTAGGTGGCGCTATAACGGCCAAAAAACTCTCCTGCCCACACCGATTGGCCAAATAACTCCAAACTTGGTACGCATCATCTATATGCACCTATGACACAGGTCCTTGACCTGCACCATCATATGTACAATATGGCCGCCGCTATCGACCAATCAGCTTTCAGTTCACATTTCACAAGCTTATCATAAGCCAATCAACATGAAACTCACATATTATGTTCATCTACACACCCTCTAAGACATACTCAAGTATGACGGGAATTGCACCACTAGGTGGCGCTATACTAGAATTTCCTGAATTACCCCTACATCTTTCTTACACATGCACACACATGCAATGGCCTACCTATAGGTTTCATATACACATTGCTTCACCCATACCTACCCAGTGATTACACACACATGCTTACGCATCTCAGGCGTGCCAGATGGTGCCCATACCCTGTGCTTGGACCCCGTAATTGCCGCTTGCGGCTATATTTATTATTATTATTATTATTATTATTATTATTTTTTTTCTGCCTTAAAACGCATCGTGCAGCCTAAACCGTAAGACCTACAGACTTCTCCTTTGGCCAACTTGTAGTACTCCTCTCCGCTACTCAGGCGCAACACGCCAGCCCGATACGACCCTAGGTGGCGCTATAGCGCACACAAACGCATGAAAAAGTTTACACAGGTGTTTCTCCTACACCGTATGTCCTAGAGACAAAATGTAAACTGCATATGATCAGGCATGAGCTCATCTAAATAAAGTTCCATTGAAGCCATATGCTCCGCCCCTTACATGTCGAGCTAATTTGCATAATATGCAAATTTGCACACATTTTTGAGCGCGTACTAGTCCCTGGATTTTTCACATACATGCACATATGTGGTATCCATGCGTTCAGAAGAGTCTGAACTTTAATTGTTATGGAGCCAAAGTGCACATTTCTGCACATGGGCGTGGCCACATGCATCACAAGTCAAGCGTAGAAAATTCCTTCGCCAAAAATCCACATATTCTGCTGTATCTCAGGCATACTTTCATGTATTCACTCCAAATTTCACACACATGTACCTATTGGGTGTCTAGACCGGCACATACATTTTGGAAGACATGCACACATAGGTGGCGCTATAACGGCCAAAAAACTCTCCTGCCCACACCGATTGGCCAAATAACTCCAAACTTGGTACTCATCATCTATATGCACCTATGACACAGGTCCTTGACCTGCACCATCATATGTCCAATATGGCCGCCGCTATCGACCAATCAGCTTTCAGTACACCTTTCACAAGCTTTTCATATGCCAATTTTTTTTCTGCCTTAAAACGCGTTGTGCAGCCCAAACCGTAAGACCTACAGACTTCTCCTTTGGCCAACTTGTAGTACTCCTCTCCGCTACTCAGGTGCAACACGTCAGCACGATCCGCCCATAGGTGGCGCTACAGCGCACTCAAACGCATGAAAAAGTTTACACAGGTGTTTCTCCTACACCGTATGTCCTAGAGATAAAATTCAAACTGCATCTGATCAGGCATGAGCTCATCTAAAAAAAGTTCCATTGAAGCCATATGCTCCGCCCCTTACATGTCGAGCTAATTTGCATAATATGCAAATTTGCTCACATTTTTGAGCGCGTACTAGTCCCTGGATTTTTCACATATATGCACATATGTGGTATCCAGGCGCTCACAAGAGTCTGAACTTTAATTGTTATGGAGCCAAAGTGCACATTTCTGCACATGGGCTTGGCCACATGCATCACAAGTCAAGCGTAGAAAATTCCTTCGCCAAAAATCCACATATTCTGCTGTATCTCAGGCATACCTTCATGTATTCACTCCACATTTCACACACATGTACCTATTGGGTGTCTAGACCGGCACATACATTTTGGCAGACATGCACACCTAGGTGGCGCTATAACAGCCAAAAAACTCTCCTGCCCACACCGATTGGCCAAATAACTCCAAACTTGGTATGCATCATCTATATGCACCTATGACACAGGTCCTTGACCTGCTCCATCATATGTCCAATATGGCCGCCGCTATCGACCAATCAGCTTTCAGTTCACATTTCACAAGCTTATCATATGCCAATCAACATGAAACTCACATATTATGTTAATCTACACACCCTCTAAGACATACTCAAGTATGACGGGAATTGCACCACTAGGTGGCGCTATACTAGAATTTCCTGAATTACCCCTACATCTTTCTTACACATGCACACACATGCAATGGCCTACCTATAGGTTTCATATACACATTGCTTCACCCATACCTACCCAATGATTACACACACATGCTTACGCATCTCAGGCGTGCCAGATGGTGCCCATACCCTGCGCTTGGACCCCGTAATTGCCGCTTGCGGCTATATTTATTATTATTATTCTTCTTTTTCTGCCTTAAAACGCGTCGTGCAGCCTAAACCGTAAGTCCTACAGACTTCTCCTTTGGCCAACTTGTAGTACTCCTCTCCGCTACTCAGGCGCAACACGCCAGCCCGATCCGACCATAGGTGGCGCTATAGCGCACAAAATCGCATGAAAAAGTTTACACAGGTGTTTCTCCTACACCGTATGTCCTAGAGATAAAATTCAAACTGCATCTGATCAGGCATGAGCTCATCTAAAAAAAGTTCCATTGAAGCTATATGCTCCGCCCCTTACATGTCGAGCTAATTTGCATAATATGCAAATACCCACACATTTTTGAGCGCGTACTAGTCCCTGGATTTTTCACATACATGCACATATGTGGTATCCAGGCGTTCAGAAGAGTCTGAACTTTAATTGTTATGGAGCCAAAGTGCACATTTCTGCACATGGGCGTGGCCACATGCATCACAAGTCAAGCGTCGAAAATTCCTTCGCCAAAAATCCACATATTCTGCTGTATCTCAGGCATACTTTCATGTATTCACTCCAAATTTCACACACATGTACCTATTGGGTGTCTAGACCGGCACACGCATTTTGGCAGACATGCACACCTAGGTGGCGCTATAACGGCCAAAAAACTCTCCTGCCCACACCGATTGGCCAAATAACTCCAAACTTGGTACGCATCATCTATATGCACCTATGACACAGGTCCTTGACCTGCACCATCATATGTCCAATATGGCCGCCGCTATCGACCAATCAGCTTTCAGTACACATTTCACAAGCTTATCATATGCCAATTAACATGAAACTCACATATTATGTTCATCTACACACCCTCTAATACATATCAAAGTATGACGGGAATTGCACCACTAGGTGGCGCTATACTAGAAATTCCTGAATTACTCCTACATGCTTTCATGTAGAAGGACAATCATGATCTCATATGATTCTATGCAAAATCACTAACAACTTTGTAATTGCAAGTGCTTTGCAAAAAAGTACAGATTTTTGTGTATAATCCAATACATATAATTTACACTTTTCATACTAGTCCTAGGATTTTCACTCCATCACCTCAAATCACATATTATAATATCCAGCAGCATGTGAAATACAAAACTGGTGGAACAAATTCTAAGATTCTTGCAATTTAATATTTTTCTTATGCATCACAATGGTACCGTCATGACATATGAACTGCATATTTCAAACACTCCCCTATATAATGTCTGATTGTTATGAAAATGGACAGACACATTCAGAAGACCACTGAGGTGATATCTGCCAAGTTTGTGCCAAATCCATCCACAAATGGTTGTACTGTGAATATTTTCATTTTCTATGCTGAACATGCATGCAGATCAAAGGTCATTCTTTTCCTCAAAAGAGTTAGAGTTGAGCCTGTAATCCAGTCAGACCCATTAGCTCAATGGGTAGAGCAATGTGCTCCCAGCCACAATGCACGTGGACAACGGGGGTTCGAATCCCACGTTGGGCAGTATTCCACCATAAGTTTAAAAAGCTGCCATTTTGATTCTGTTTTTTGAGCAGGTACTTCATTCACGAACGTGCTTCATATACTTTCATGTACATTTCATAAAGCTTTACATAATGTTGTGCCAGTGCGTGCAAAATCTTGCCAAACCTCAGCTTGGACCCCGTAATCGCCGCTTGCGGCTATATTTAGGGGTCCAAGCACTGAAGGTGCTGGAACCCTATTGTATTTGTTCCGATTATTATTATTATTATTATTATTAGGGGTCCAAGCACCAGCGGTGCTGGAACCCTATTGTAATTGTTCCGATTATTATTAGGGGTCCAAGCACCAGCGGTGCTGGAACCCTATTGGTTTTGTTCCGATTATTATTAGGGTTCACACACATAGTGTGGGAAACCTATTGTTATTGCTCGGATTTTTCTTTCTTATTATTATTATTATTTTTCTCCGCATAAAACGCATACTGCAGCCTAAACCGTAAGGCGCAGGGAGACCAAACTTGGCAGACTGGTGTAGTCTGTTTGCGGGACCGTGCTTAAGTACAGACACCCAAATTGGCCTCATGGTGGCGCTATAGCGCAGCATTTTGCGTTTGGATTCATATCTCCCACCCCGTAGGTCCTAGACACAAAATTCCACTTCAGGTGCATTCCTTGGCTCCAGACAAACAAAAAAGCCTCAAGAACCATTAAGCTCCGCCTACTTAGATTTTTTGCTAATTTGCATAATATGCAAAACCTACTTTTTTATACTAGTCCCTGGTTTTTCATCTGATCACCACAATCTTGGTGTCAAAATATTCACAAGAATCTCATTATCAAGGAACATCAACAAAACTGTGACATTGGTATACCGTCTGGTTGTCACATGTCAATCAATAGCTCTGAGGCGTGGCCAAATTGACTTCAGCAGCTATATCTCAGCAATGCTTTGACCTATCTTTATGAAAATTTATCAGTTGTTAGGGCACATGACTCAGAGGTCACAGGTCAAAGCTGGCCACGATTGTCCAATAGGGGGCGCTATAACATGGGGAAATTTGTTTCTCAGAAACCATTAGTCACATCAAGCCCAAACTTTACAGGCATCATCAGGGGCCCAAGTGGTATCAAGGCACACAATGATGACCTCATCACTCAAAAAACATGGCCGCCATGAGCCAATTAATTTTTATTTGAATTAATTGGCCATTTGACAGACTTACCATTGGCCAATCAACATGAAACCTCATCACTGTACATATCCCAGGACTATGTGTCATACTGTGCAGTGTTGAAACATTTGGCCACTAGGTGGCGCTATTTGTGAAAATCATACATAACTCCTCCAAATTTTCACTTAGGAACATGCAACTTGTTTCATTTTATACCTTGCAGTAGACCTGACAACTTTGCAATTACAAGTCCTATTAAAAAATGCATACTTTTGTCACATTCATCAATTGTTTGAAAATAGCTCTTTAAGAACTAGTCCTAGGAATTTGATCCAATGATGGCAAAAATGGCATAGGCATAATCTGTAGACACTGTAGTTAACTAAATAAGGAAAAAATGTTGCATTTTTATTTGTCTGATTGGTCAATTTTTCCATTATATCCTTCTGGCCATGCCATAAATGACCTTTATTGCTATAACTCATAAACCATGTAAGTGATCAACTCCCAATTTGAAAGGCTTTTATAGACTGAGGTCCTTGTGAGGTAGGCCAAGTTTGGTTCAAATTGGCCTGTCGGAGGCGCTACAGTACCCAAAAACCTGAGAAATCATAAAAACTCACGCAGCAATCTTGTTATGCAGAATACAGACAAGTAATGGGGCTTGTATGATTCAGATCAATGAGGTCTATAACATTGCAATTACATCTCATAACAAAAAGTGCACTGCCTGACCAGAAATGAACCTTTTAATTCACCAAAATGTCATTGCATTACTGAGATTAATGAGATATCAGTATGATAGTACTTGGGCTCCATCTAGTGGCCAAACACCGAAACTGACTGAAAACAATTGCTCACATGAAACACCACACAAACGCACACAAAGCTGACCTCAGCATGTGATTTAGTTCTGTGATCTGAATCATTTTGCCAATACACATTATTTTGATCCTTTTGGGCCTTTAGTGCCTCAGTTGAATTGAATGTTTTGTCACATTGATTTACTTATGCATTTTTTCCAAACAGCTTCTATTCACTTTTGGGTCTAAAGGACCTATTGGGCTTCTTTTTGCCTATTGAGGCCAAGAGGCCAATTTGTTTGTCTAAAAGACCCTTTGGGCTTTTTTGCCTTTTTTTGTGTGAACCCGCCAATCGCCGCTTGCGGCTATATTTATTATTATTATTATTCTTTTTCTCCGCTAAAACGCGTCGTGCAGCCTAAACCGTAAGTCCTACAGACTTCTCCTTTGGCCAACTTGTAGTACTCCTCTCCGCTACTCAGGCGCAACACGCCAGCCCGATCCGACCATAGGTGGCGCTATAGCGCACAAAATCGCATGAAAAAGTTTACACAGGTGTTTCTCCTACACCGTATGTCCTAGAGATAAAATTCAAACTGCATCTGATCAGGCATGAGCTCATCTAAAAAAAGTTCCATTGAAGCTATATGCTCCGCCCCTTACATGTCGAGCTAATTTGCATAATATGCAAATACGCACACATTTTTGAGCGCGTACTAGTCCCTGGATTTTTCACATACATGCACATATGTGGTATCCAGGTGTTCAGAAGAGTCTGAACTTTAATAGTTATGGAGCCAAAGTGCACATTTCTGCACATGGGCGTGGCCACATGCATCAGAAGTCAAGCGTAGAAAATTCCTTCGCCAAAAATCTACTTATTCTGCTGTATCTCAGGCATACTTTCATGTATTCACTCCAAATTTCACACACATGTACCTATTGGGTGTCTAGACCGGCACATACATTTTGGCAGACATGCACACCTAGGTGGCGCTATAACGGCCAAAAAACTCTCCTGCCCACACCGATTGGCCAAATAACTCCAAACTTGGTACGCATCATCTATATGCACCTATGACACAGGTCCTTGACCTGCACCATCATATGTCCAATATGGCCGCCGCTATCGACCAATCAGCTTTCAGTACACCTTTCACAAGCTTATCATATGCCAATCAACATGAAACTCACATATTATGTTCATCTACACACCCTCTAATACATATCAAAGTATGACGGGAATTGCACCACTAGGTGGCGCTATACTAGAAATTCCTGAATTACTCCTACATGCTTTCATGTAGAAGGACAATCATGATCTCATATGATTCTATGCAAAATCACTAACAACTTTGTAATTGCAAGTGCTTTGCAAAAAAGTACAGATTTTTGTGTATAATCCAATACATATAATTTACACTTTTCATACTAGTCCTAGGATTTTCACTCCATCACCTCAAATCACATATTATAATATCCAGCAGCATGTGAAATACAAAACTGGTGGAACAAATTCTAAGATTCTTGCTATTTAATATTTTTCATATGCATCACAATGGTACCGTCATGACATATGAACTGCATATTTCAAAAACTCCCCTATATAATGTCTGATTGTTATGAAAATGGACAGACACATTCAGAAGACCACTGAGGTGATATCTGCCAAGTTTGTGCCAAATCCATCCACAAATGGTTGTACTGTGAATATTTTCATTTTCTATGCTGAACATGCATGCAGATCAAAGGTCATTCTTTTCCTCAAAAGAGTTAGAGTTGAGCCTGTAATCCAGTCAGACCCATTAGCTCAATGGGTAGAGCAATGTGCTCCCAGCCACAATGCACGTGGACAACGGGGGTTCGAATCCCACGTTGGGCAGTATTCCACCATAAGTTTAAAAAGCTGCCATTTAGATTCTGTTTTTTGAGCAGGTACTTCAATCACGAACGTGCTTCATATACTTTCATGTACATTTCATAAAGCTTTACATAATGTGCCAGTGGGTGCAAAATCTTGCCAAACCTCAGCTTGGACCCCGTAATTGCCGCTTGCGGCTATATTTAGGGTTCACACACGTAGTGTGGGAAACCTATTGTAATTGCTCGAATTTTTCTTCTTTTTTTTTTTTCTTCTTATTATTATTATTATTTTTCTCCGGATAAAACGCATACTGCAGCCTAAACCGTAAGGCCCAGGAAGACCAAACTTGGCAGACTGGTGTAGTCTGTTTGCGGGACCGTGCTAAAGTACAGAGACCCACATTGGCCTGATGGTGGCGCTATAGCGCAGCATTTTGCGTTTTGGTCCATATCTCCCACCCCGTAGGTCGTAGAAACAAAATTCCACTTCAGGTGCATTCCTTGGCTCCAGACAAACAAAAAAGCCTCAAGAACCATTAAGCTCCGCCTACTTAGATTTTTTGCTAATTTGCATAATATGCAAAACCTACTTTTTCATACTAGTCCCTGGTTTTTCATCTGATCACCACAATCTTGGTGTCAAAATATTCACAAGAATCTCATTATCAAGGAACATCAACAAAACTGTGACATTGGTATACAGTCTGGTTGTCACATGTCAATCAATAGCTCTGAGGCGTGGCCAAATTGACTTCAGCAGCTATATCTCAGCAATGCTTTGACCTATCTTTATGAAAATTTATCAGTTGTTAGGGCACATGACTCAGAGGTCACAGGTCAAAGCTGGCCACGATTGTCCAATAGGGGGCGCTATAACATGGGGAAATTTGTTTCTCAGAAACCATTAGTCACATCAAGCCCAAACTTTACAGGCATCATCAGGGGCCCAAGTGGTATCAAGGCACACAATGATGACCTCATCACTCAAAAAACATGGCCGCCATGAGCCAATTAATTTTTATTTGAATTAATTGGCCATTTGACAGACTTACCATTGGCCAATCAACATGAAACCTCATCACTGTACATATCCCAGGACTATGTGTCATACTGTGCAGTGTTGAAACATTTGGCCACTAGGTGGCGCTATTTGTGAAAATCATACATAACTCCTCCAAATTTTCACTTAGGAACATGCAACTTGTTTCATTTTATACCTTGCAGTAGACCTGACAACTTTGCAATTACAAGTCCTATTAAAAAATGCATACTTTTGTCACATTCATCAATTGTTTGAAAATAGCTCTTTAAGAACTAGTCCTAGGAATTTGATCCAATGATGGCAAAAATGGCATAGGCATAATCTGTAGACACTGTAGTTAACTAAATAAGGAAAAAATGTTGCATTTTTATTTGTCTGATTGGTCAATTTTTCCATTATATCCTTCTGGCCATGCCATAAATGACCTTTATTGCTATAACTCATAAACCATGTAAGTGATCAACTCCCAATTTGAAAGGCTTTTATAGACTGAGGTCCTTGTGAGGTAGGCCAAGTTTGGTTCAAATTGGCCTGTCGGAGGCGCTACAGTACCCAAAAACCTGAGAAATCATAAAAACTCACGCAGCAATCTTGTTATGCAGAATACAGACAAGTAATGGGGCTTGTATGATTCAGATCAATGAGGTCTATAACTTTGCAATTACATCTCATAACAAAAAATGCACTGCCTGACCAGAAATTAACCTTTTATTTCACCAAAATGTCCTATTTCATTACTGAGATTAATGAGATATCAGTATGGTAGTACTTGGCCTCCATCTAGTGGCCATATTCCAGAACTGACTGAAAACTATTGCTCACATGAAATACCACACAAACACACCCAAAGCTGATCTCAACATGTGGTTTAGCTTTTTGATCTGACTCAATTTCCCAGTACACATTATTTTGATCCTTTTGGGCCTTTAGTGCCTCAGTTGAATTGAATGTTTTGTCACATTGATTTACTTATGCATTTTTTCCACTCAAACAGCTTCTATTCACTTTTGGGTCTAAAGGACCTATTGGGCTTCTTTTTGCCTATTGAGGCCAAGAGGCCAATTTGTTGGTCTAAAAGACCCTTTGGGCTTTTTTGCCTTTTTTTGTGTGAACCCGCCAATCGCCGCTTGCGGCTATATTTATTATTATTTTTCTCCGCATAAAACGCATACTGCAGCCTAGACCGTAAGGCCCAGGGAGACCAAACTTGGCAGACTGGTGTAGTCTGTTTGCGGGACCGTGCTAAAGTACAGAGACCCACATTGGCCTGATGGTGGCGCTATAGCGCAGCATTTTGCGTTTTGGTCCATATCTCCCACCCCGTAGGTCCTAGAAACAAAATTCCACTTCAGGTGCATTCCTTGGCTCCAGACAAACAAAAAAGCCTCAAGAACCATTAAGCTCCGCCTACTTAGATTTTTTGCTAATTTGCATAATATGCAAAACCTACTTTTTTATACTAGTCCCTGGTTTTTCATCTGATCACCACAATCTTGGTGTCAAAATATTCACAAGAATCTCATTATCAAGGAACATCAACAAAACTGTGACATTGGTATACAGTCTGGTTGTCACATGTCAATCAATAGCTCTGAGGCGTGGCCAAATTGACTTCAGCAGCTATATCTCAGCAATGCTTTGACCTATCTTTATGAAAATTTATCAGTTGTTAGGGCACATGACTCAGAGGTCACAGGTCAAAGCTGGCCACGATTGTCCAATAGGGGGCGCTATAACATGGGGAAATTTGTTTCTCAGAAACCATTAGTCACATCAAGCCCAAACTTTACAGGCATCATCAGGGGCCCAAGTGGTATCAAGGCACACAATGATGACCTCATCACTCAAAAAACATGGCCGCCATGAGCCAATTAATTTTTATTTGAATTAATTGGCCATTTGACAGACTTACCATTGGCCAATCAACATGAAACCTCATCACTGTACATATCCCAGGACTATGTGTCATACTGTGCAGTGTTGAAACATTTGGCCACTAGGTGGCGCTATTTATGAAAATCATACATAACTCCTCCAAATTTTCACTTAGGAACATGCAACTTGTTTCATTTTATACCTTGCAGTAGACCTGACAACTTTGCAATTACAAGTCCTATTAAAAAATGCATACTTTTGTCACATTCATCAATTGTTTGAAAATAGCTCTTTAAGAACTAGTCCTAGGAATTTGATCAAATGATGGCAAAAATGGCATAGGCATAATCTGTAGACACTGTAGTTAACTAAATAAGGAAAAAATGTTGCATTTTTATTTGTCTGATTGGTCAATTTTTCCATTATATCCTTCTGGCCATGCCATAAATGACCTTTATTGCTATCACTCATAAACCATGTAAGTGATCAACTCCCAATTTGAAAGGCTTTTATAGACTGAGGTCCTTGTGAGGTTGGCCAAGTTTGGTTCAAATTGGCCTGTCGGAGGCGCTACAGTACCCAAAAACCTGAGAAATCATAAAAACTCACGCAGCAATCTTGTTATGCAGAATACAGACAAGTAATGGGGCTTGTATGATTCAGATCAATGAGGTCTATAACATTGCAATTACATCTCATAACAAAAAGTGCACTGCCTGACCAGAAATTAACCTTTTAATTCACCAAAATGTCATTGCATTACTGAGATTAATGAGATATCAGTATGATAGTACTTGGGCTCCATCTAGTGGCCAAACACCGAAACTGACTGAAAACAATTGCTCACATGAAACACCACACAAACGCACACAAAGCTGATCTCAGCATGTGATTTAGTTCTGTGATCTGAATCATTTTGCCAATACACATTATTTTGATCCTTTTGGGCCTTTAGTGCCTCAGTTGAATTGAATGTTTTGTCACATTGATTTACTTATGCATTTTTTCCACTCAAACAGCTTCTATTCACTTTTGGGTCTAAAGGACCTATTTGGCTTCTTTTTGCCTATTGAGGCCAAGAGGCCAATTTGTTGGTCTAAAAGACCCTTTGGGCTTTTTTGCCTTTTTTTGTGTGAACCCGCCAATCGCCGCTTGCGGCTATATTTATTATTATTCTTCTTTTTCTGCCCTAAAACGCGTTGTGCAGACCAAACCGTAACACCTACAGACTTCTCCTTTGGCCAACTTGTAGTACTCCTCTCCGCTACTCAGGCGCAACACGCCGGCCCGATCCGACCATAGGTGGCGCTATAGAGCGCAAAAAATTGTGACGCCTACACCGTATGTCATAAACAAAAAATTCCAATTGCATCTGATCAGTCTTCTTCCATTCTACAAAAAATACATTTGAACCCATAAGCTCCGCCCCTTACATGTCGAGCTAATTTGCATAATATGCAAATTTGCACACATTTTTGAGCGCGTACTAGTCCCTGGATTTTTCACATACATGCACATATGTGGTATCAAAACGTTCAGAAGAGTCTGAACTTTAATTATTATGGAGCCAAAGTGCACATTTCTGCACATGGGCGTGGCCACATGCATCACAAGTCAAGCGTAGAAAATTCCTTCGCCAAAAATGCACATATTCTGCTATATCTCAGGCATTCTTTCATGTATTCACTCCAAATTTCACACACATGTACCTATTGGGTGTCTAGACCTGCACATGCATTTTGGCAGACATGCACACCTAGGTGGCGCTATAACGGCCAAAAAACTCTCCTGCCCACACCGATTGGCCAAATAACTCCAAACTTGGTACGCATCATCTATATGCACCTATGACACAGGTCCTTGACCTGCACCATCATATGTCCAATATGGCCGCCGCTATCGACCAATCAGCTTTCAGTTCACATTTCACAAGCTTATCATAAGCCAATCAACATGAAACTCACATATTATGTTCATCTACACACCCTCTAAGACATACTCAAGTATGATGGGAATTGCACCACTAGGTGGCGCTATACTAGAATTTCCTGAATTACCCCTACATCTTTCTTACACATGCACACACATGCAATGGCCTACCTATAGGTTTCATATACACATTGCTTCACCCATACCTACCCAGTGATTACAAACACATGCTTACGCATCTCAGGCGTGCCAGATGGTGCCCATACCCTGTGCTTGGACCCCGTAATTGCCGCTTGCGGCTATATTTATTATTATTATTCTTTTTCTCCGCTAAAACGCGTTGTGCAGCCTAAACCGTAAGACCTACAGACTTCTCCTTTGGCCAACTTGTAGTACTCCTCTCCGCTACTCAGGCGCAACACGCCAGCCCGATCCGACCATAGGTGGCGCTATAGCGCACAAAATCGCATGAAAAAGTTTACACAGGTGTTTCTCCTACACCGTATGTCCTAGAGATAAAATTCAAACTGCATCTGATCAGGCATGAGCTCATCTAAAAAAAGTTCCATTGAAGCTATATGCTCCGCCCCTTACATGTCGAGCTAATTTGCATAATATGCAAATACCCACACATTTTTGAGCGCGTACTAGTCCCTGGATTTTTCACATACATGCACATATGTGGTATCCAGGCACTCACAAGAGTCTGAACTTTAATAGTTATGGAGCCAAAGTGCACATTTCTGCACATGGGCGTGGCCACATGCATCAGAAGTCAAGCGTCGAAAATTCCTTCGCCAAAAATCCACATATTCTGCTGTATCTCAGGCATACTTTCATGTATTCACTCCAAATTTCACACACATGTACCTATTGGGTGTCTAGACCGGCACATACATTTTGGCAGACATGCACACCTAGGTGGCGCTATAACGGCCAAAAAACTCTTCTGCCCACACCGATTGGCCAAATAACTCCAAACTTGGTACGCATCATCTATATGCACCTATGACACAGGTCCTTGACCTGCACCATCATATGTCCAATATGGCCGCCGCTATCGACCAATCAGCTTTCAGTACACCTTTCACAAGCTTATCATATGCCAATCAACATGAAACTCACATATTATGTTCATCTACACACCCTCTAATACATATCAAAGTATGACGGGAATTGCACCACTAGGTGGCGCTATACTAGAAATTCCTGAATTACTCCTACATGCTTTCATGTAGAAGGACAATCATGATCTCATATGATTCTATGCAAAATCACTAACAACTTTGTAATTGCAAGTGCTTTGCAAAAAAGTACAGATTTTTGTGTATAATCCAATACATATAATTTACACTTTTCATACTAGTCCTAGGATTTTCACTCCATCACCTCAAATCACATATTATAATATCCAGCAGCATGTGAAATACAAAACTGGTGGAACAAATTCTAAGATTCTTGCAATTTAATATTTTTCATATGCATCACAATGGTACCGTCATGACATATGAACTGCATATTTCAAAAACTCCCCTATATAATGTCTGATTGTTATGAAAATGGACAGACACATTCAGAAGACCACTGAGGTGATATCTGCCAAGTTTGTGCCAAATCCATCCACAAATGGTTGTACTGTGAATATTTTCATTTTCTATGCAGAACATGCATGCAGATCAAAGGTCATTCTTTTCCTCAAAAGAGTTAGAGTTGAGCCTATTCCAGTCAGACCCATTAGCTCAATGGGTAGAGCAATGTGTTCCCAGCCACAATGCACGTGGACAACGGGGGTTCAAATCCCATGTTGGGCAGTATTCCACCATAAGTTTAAAAAGCTGCCATTTCGATTCTGTTTTTTGAGCAGGTACTTCATTCACGAACGTGCTTCATATACTTTCATGTACATTTCATAAAGCTTTACATAATGTTGTGCCAGTGGGTGCAAAATCTTGCCAAACCTCAGCTTGGACCCCGTAATCGCCGCTTGCGGCTATATTTATTATTATTATTCTTTTTCTCCGCTAAAACGCGTCGTGCAGCCTAAACCGTAAGTCCTACAGACTTCTCCTTTGGCCAACTTGTAGTACTCCTCTCCGCTACTCAGGCGCAACACGCCAGCCCGATCCGACCATAGGTGGCGCTATAGCGCACAAAATCGCATGAAAAAGTTTACACAGGTGTTTCTCCTACACCGTATGTCCTAGAGATAAAATTCAAACTGCATCTGATCAGGCATGAGCTCATCTAAAAAAAGTTCCATTGAAGCTATATGCTCCGCCCCTTACATGTCGAGCTAATTTGCATAATATGCAAATACACACACATTTTTGAGCGCGTACTAGTCCCTGGATTTTTCACATACATGCACATATGTGGTATCCAGGCGCTCACAAGAGTCTGAACTTTAATTGTTATGGAGCCAAAGTGCACATTTCTGCACATGGGCGTGGCCACATGCCTCACAAGTCAAAGGTCGAAAAATCCTTCGCCAAAAATGCACATATTCTGCTGTATCTCAGGCATGCTTTGACAGATTCACACCAAATTTCACACACATGTACCTATTGGGTGTCTAGACCGGCACATACATTTTGGCAGACATGCACACCTAGGTGGCGCTATAACGGCCAAAAAACTCTCCTGCCCACACCGATTGGCCAAATAACTCCAAACTTGGTACGCATCATCTATATGCACCTATGACACAGGTCCTTGACCTGCACCATCATATGTCCAATATGGCCGCCGCTATCGACCAATCAGCTTTCAGTACACCTTTCACAAGCTTATCATATGCCAATCAACATGAAACTCACATATTATGTTCATCTACACACCCTCTAATACATATCAAAGTATGACGGGAATTGCACCACTAGGTGGCGCTATACTAGAAATTCCTGAATTACTCCTACATGCTTTCATGTAGAAGGACAATCATGATCTCATATGATTCTATGCAAAATCACTAACAACTTTGTAATTGCAAGTGCTTTGCAAAAAAGTACAGATTTTTGTGTATAATCCAATACATATAATTTACACTTTTCATACTAGTCATAGGATTTTCACTCCATCACCTCAAATCACATATTATAATATCCAGCAGCATGTGAAATACAAAACTGGTGGAACAAATTCTAAGATTCTTGCAATTTAATATTTTTCATATGCATCACAATGGTACCGTCATGACATATGAACTGCATATTTCAAAAACTCCCCTATATAATGTCTGATTGTTATGAAAATGGACAGACACATTCAAAAGACCACTGAGGTGATATCTGCCAAGTTTGTGCCAAATCCATCCACAAATGGTTGTACTGTGAATATTTTCATTTTCTATGCTGAACATGCATGCAGATCAAAGGTCATTCTTTTCCTCAAAAGAGTTAGAGTTGAGCCTGTAATCCAGTCAGACCCATTAGCTCAATGGGTAGAGCAATGTGCTCCCAGCCACAATGCACGTGGACAACGGGGGTTCGAATCCCACGTTGGGCAGTATTCCACCATAAGTTTAAAAAGCTGCCATTTAGATTCTGTTTTTTGAGCAGGTACTTCATTCACGAACGTGCTTCATATACTTTCATGTACATTTCATAAAGCTTTACATAATGTTGTGCCAGTGGGTGCAAAATCTTGCCAAACCTTAGCTTGGACCCCGTAATCGCCGCTTGCGGCTATATTTAGGGGTCCAAGCACCACCGGTGCTGGAACCCTATTGTTTTTGTTCCGATTTTTATTATTAGGGGTCCAAGCACCAGCGGTGCTGGAACCCTATTGTAATTGTTCCGATTATTATTATTATTATTATTATTCTTTTTCTCCGCTAAAACGCGTTGTGCAGCCTAAACCGTAAGACCTACAGACTTCTCCTTTGGCCAACTTGTAGTACTCCTCTCCGCTACTCAGGCGCAACACGCCAGCCCGATCCGACCATAGGTGGCGCTATAGCGCACAAAATCGCATGAAAAAGTTTACACAGGTGTTTCTCCTACACCGTATGTCCTAGAGATAAAATTCAAACTGCATCTGATCAGGCATGAGCTCATCTAAAAAAAGTTCCATTGAAGCTATATGCTCCGCCCCTTACATGTCGAGCTAATTTGCATAATATGCAAATACACACACATTTTTGAGCGCGTACTAGTCCCTGGATTTTTCACATACATGCACATATGTGGTATCCAGGCGCTCACAAGAGTCTGAACTTTAATTGTTATGGAGCCAAAGTGCACATTTCTGCACATGGGCGTGGCCACATGCCTCACAAGTCAAAGGTCGAAAAATCCTTCGCCAAAAATGCACATATTCTGCTGTATCTCAGGCATGCTTTGACAGATTCACACCAAATTTCACACACATGTACCTATTGGGTGTCTAGACCGGCACATACATTTTGGCAGACATGCACACCTAGGTGGCGCTATAACGGCCAAAAAACTCTCCTGCCCACACCGATTGGCCAAATAACTCCAAACTTGGTACGCATCATCTATATGCACCTATGACACAGGTCCTTGACCTGCACCATCATATGTCCAATATGGCCGCCGCTATCGACCAATCAGCTTTCAGTACACCTTTCACAAGCTTATCATATGCCAATCAACATGAAACTCACATATTATGTTCATCTACACACCCTCTAATACATATCAAAGTATGACGGGAATTGCACCACTAGGTGGCGCTATACTAGAAATTCCTGAATTACTCCTACATGCTTTCATGTAGAAGGACAATCATGATCTCATATGATTCTATGCAAAATCACTAACAACTTTGTAATTGCAAGTGCTTTGCAAAAAAGTACAGATTTTTGTGTATAATCCAATACATATAATTTACACTTTTCATACTAGTCCTAGGATTTTCACTCCATCACCTCAAATCACATATTATAATATCCAGCAGCATGTGAAATACAAAACTGGTGGAACAAATTCTAAGATTCTTGCAATTTAATATTTTTCATATGCATCACAATGGTACCGTCATGACATATGAACTGCATATTTCAAAAACTCCCCTATATAATGTCTGATTGTTATGAAAATGGACAGACACATTCAGAAGACCACTGAGGTGATATCTGCCAAGTTTGTGCCAAATCCATCCACAAATGGTTGTACTGTGAATATTTTCATTTTCTATGCTGAACATGCATGCAGATCAAAGGTCATTCTTTTCCTCAAAAGAGTTAGAGTTGAGCCTGTAATCCAGTCAGACCCATTAGCTCAATGGCTAGAGCAATGTGCTCCCAGCCACAATGCACGTGGACAACGGGGGTTCGAATCCCACGTTGGGCAGTACACCACCATAAGTTTAAAAAGCTGCCATTTAGATTCTGTTTTTTGAGCAGGTACTTCATTCACGAACGTGCTTCATATACTTTCATGTACATTTCATAAAGCTTTACATAATGTTGTGCCAGTGGGTGCAAAATCTTGCCAAACCTCAGCTTGGACCCCGTAATTGCCGCTTGCGGCTATATTTAGGGGTCCAAGCACTGAAGGTGCTGGAACCCTATTGTATTTGTTCCGATTATTATTATTATTATTATTATTATTATTATTATTATTCTTTTTCTCCGCTAAAACGCGTTGTGCAGCCTAAACCGTAAGACCTACAGACTTCTCCTTTGGCCAACTTGTAGTACTCCTCTCCGCTACTCAGGCGCAACACGCCAGCCCGATACGACCCTAGGTGGCGCTATAGCGCACAAAAACGCATGAAAAAGTTTAAACTGGTGTTTCTCCTAAACCGTATGTCCTAGAGACAAAATGTAAACTTCATCTGATCAGGCATGTGCTCATCTAAAAAAAGTTCCATTGAAGCCATATGCTCCGCCCCTTACATGTCGAGCTAATTTGCATAATATGCAAATTTGCACACATTTTTGAGCGCGTACTAGTCCCTGGATTTTTCACATACATGCACATATGTGATATCCAGGCGCTCAGAAGAGTCTGAACTTTAATTGTTATGGAGCCAAAGTGCACATTTCTGCACATGGGCGTGGCCACATGCATCACAAGTCAAGCGTAGAAAATTCCTTCGCCAAAAATCCACATATTCTGCTATATCTCAGGCATTCTTTCACGTATTCATACCAAATTTCACACACATGTACCTACTGGGTGTCTAGACCTGCACATGCATTTTGGCAGACATGCACATCTAGGTGGCGCTATAACGGCCAAAAAACTCTCCTGCCCACACCGATTGGCCAAATAACTCCAAACTTGGTACGCATCATCTATATGCACCTATGACACAGGTCCTTGACCTGCACCATCATATGTCCAATATGGCCGCCGCTATCGACCAATAAGCTTTCAGTACACCTTTCACAAGCTTTTCATATGCCAATTTTTTTTCTGCCTTAAAACTCGTTGTGCAGCCTAAACCGTAAGACCTACAGACTTCTCCTTTGGCCAACTTGTAGTACTCCTCTCCGCTACTCAGGCGCAACACGCCAGCCCGATCCGACCATAGGTGGCGCTATAGCGCACAAAAACACATGAAAAAGTTTAAACTGGTGTTTCTCCTAAACCGTATGTCCTAGAGACAAAATGTAAACTTCACCTGATCAGGCATGTGCTCATCTAAAAAAAGTTCCATTGAAGCCATATGCTCCGCCCCTTACATGTCGAGCTAATTTGCATAATATGCAAATTTGCACACATTTTTGAGCGCGTACTAGTCCCTGGATTTTTCACATACATGCACATATGTGGTATCCAGGCGCTCACAAGAGTCTGAACTTTAATTGTTATGGAGCCAAAGTGCACATTTCTGCACATGGGCGTGGCCACATGCATCACAAGTCAAGCGTAGAAAATTTCTTCGCCAAAAATCCACATATTCTGCTGTATCTCAGGCATACTTTCATGTATTCACTCCAAATTTCACACACATGTACCTATTAGGTGTCTAGACCGGTACATACATTTTGGCAGACATGCACACCTAGGTGGCGCTATAACGGCCAAAAAACTCTCCTGCCCACACCGATTGGCCAAATAACTCCAAACTTGGTACGCATCATCTATATGCACCTATGACACAGGTCCTTGACCTGCACCATCATATGTCCAATATGGCCGCCGCTATCGACCAATCAGCTTTCAGTTCACATTTCACAAGCTTATCATATGCCAATCAACATGAAACTCACATATTATGTTCATCTACACACTCTCTAAGACATGCTCAAGTATGACGGGAATTGCACCACTAGGTGGCGCTATACTAGAATTTCCTGAATTACCCCTACATCTTTCTTACACATGCACACACATGCAATGGCCTACCTATAGGTTTCATATACACATTGCTTCACCCATACCTACCCAGTGATTACACACACATGCTTACGCATCTCAGGCGTGCCAGATGGTGCCCATACCCTGCGCTTGGACCCCGTAATTGCCGCTTGCGGCTATATTTATTATTATTATTATTATTATTATTATTATTATTATTATTTTTTTTTTTCTGCCTTAAAACGCATCGTGCAGCCTAAACCGTAAGACCTACAGACTTCTCCTTTGGCCAACTTGTAGTACTCCTCTCCGCTACTCAGGCGCAACACGCCAGCCCGATCCGACCATAGGTGGCGCTATAGCGCACAAAAACGCATGAAAAAGTTTACACAGGTGTTTCTCCTACACCGTATGTCCTAGAGATAAAATTCAAACTGCATCTGATCAGGCATGAGCTCATCTAAAAAAAGTTCCATTGAAGCTATATGCTCCGCCCCTTACATGTCGAGCTAATTTGCATAATATGCAAATTTGCACACATTTTTGAGCGCGTACTAGTCCCTGGATTTTTCACATACATGCACATATGTGATATCCAGGCGCTCAGAAGAGTCTGAACTTTAATTATTATGGAGCCAAAGTGCACATTTCTGCACATGGGCGTGGCCACATGCATCACAAGTCAAGCGTAGAAAATTCCTTCGCCAAAAATCCACATATTCTGCTATATCTCAGGCATTCTTTCACGTATTCATACCAAATTTCACACACATGTACCTACTGGGTGTCTAGACCTGCACATGCATTTTGGCAGACATGCACATCTAGGTGGCGCTATAACGGCCAAAAAACTCTCCTGCCCACACCGATTGGCCAAATAACTCCAAACTTGGTACGCATCATCTATATGCACCTATGACACAGGTCCTTGACCTGCACCATCATATGTCCAATATGGCCGCCGCTATCGACCAATCAGCTTTCAGTACACCTTTCACAAGCTTTTCATATGCCAATTTTTTTTCTGCCTTAAAACTCGTTGTGCAGCCTAAACCGTAAGACCTACAGACTTCTCCTTTGGCCAACTTGTAGTACTCCTCTCCGCTACTCAGGCGCAACACGCCAGCCCGATCCGACCATAGGTGGCGCTATAGCGCACAAAAACGCATGAAAAAGTTTAAACTGGTGTTTCTCCTAAACCGTATGTCCTAGAGACAAAATGTAAACTTCACCTGATCAGGCATGTGCTCATCTAAAAAAAGTTCCATTGAAGCCATATGCTCCGCCCCTTACATGTCGAGCTAATTTGCATAATATGCAAATTTGCACACATTTTTGAGCGCGTACTAGTCCCTGGATTTTTCACATACATGCACATATGTGGTATCCAGGTGTTCAGAAGAGTCTGAACTTTAATAGTTATGGAGCCAAAGTGCACATTTCTGCACATGGGCGTGGCCACATGCATCACAAGTCAAGCGTAGAAAATTCCTTCGCCAAAAATCCACATATTCTGCTGTATCTCAGGCATACTTTCATGTATTCACTCCAAATTTCACACACATGTACCTATTGGGTGTCTAGACCGGTACATACATTTTGGCAGACATGCACACCTAGGTGGCGCTATAACGGCCAAAAAACTCTCCTGCCCACACCGATTGGCCAAATAACTCCAAACTTGGTATGCATCATCTATATGCACCTATGACACAGGTCCTTGACCTGCACCATCATATGTCCAATATGGCCGCCGCTATCGACCAATCAGCTTTCAGTTCACATTTCACAAGCTTATCATATGCCAATCAACATGAAACTCACATATTATGTTCATCTACACACCCTCTAAGACATACTCAAGTATGACGGGAATTGCACCACTAGGTGGCGCTATACTAGAATTTCCTGAATTACCCCTACATATTTCTTACACATGCACACACATGCAATGGCCTACCTATAGGTTTCATATACACATTGCTTCACCCATACCTACCCAGTGATTACACACACATGCTTACGCATCTCAGGCGTCCCAGATGGTGCCCATACCCTGTGCTTGGACCCCGTAATTGCCGCTTGCGGCTATATTTAGGGGTCCAAGCACCAGTGGTGCTGGAACCCTATTGTATTTGTTCCGATTATTATTATTATTATTATTATTATTATTATTATTATTATTATTCTTTTTCTCCGCTAAAACGCGTTGTGCAGCCTAAACCGTAAGACCTACAGACTTCTCCTTTGGCCAACTTGTAGTACTCCTCTCCGCTACTCAGGCGCAACACGCCAGCCCGATCCGACCATAGGTGGCGCTATAGCGCACACAAACGCATGAAAAAGTTTAAACAGGTGTTTCTCCTAAACCGTATGTCCTAGAGACAAAATGTAAACTTCATCTGATCAGGCATGTGCTCATCTAAAAAAAGTTTCATTGAAGCCATATGCTCCGCCCCTTACATGTCGAGCTAATTTGCATAACATGCAAATACGCACACATTTTTGAGCGCGAACTAGTCCCTGGATTTTTCACATACATGCACATATGTGGTATCCAGGCGCTCACAAGAGTCTGAACTTTGATTCTAGCAGAGCAAAAGTGCACATTTCTGCTCATGGGCGTGGCCACATGCCTCACAAGTCAAAGGTCAAAAAATCCTTCGCCAAAAATACACATATTCTGCTATATCTCAGGCATGCTTTCACGTATTCACACCAAATTTCACATACATGCACCTATTGGGTGTCTAGACCTGCACATACATTTTGGCAGACATGCACACCTAGGTGGCGCTATAACGGCCAAAAAACTCTCCTGCCCACACCGATTGTCCAAATAACTCCAAACTTGGTACGCATCATCTATATGCACCTACGGCACAGGTCCTTGACCTGCACAATAATATGTCCAATATGGCCGCCGCTATCGACCAATCAGCTTTCAGTCTGCTAAAACGCGTTGTGCAGCCTAAACCGTAAGACCTACAGACTTCTCCTTTGGCCAACTTGTAGTACTCCTCTCTGCTACTCAGGCGCAACACGCCAGCTCGATCCGCCCATAGGTGGCGCTATAGAGCGCAAAAAATTGTCACGCCTACACCGTATGTCATAAACAAAAAATTCCAATTGCATCTGATCAGTCATCTTCCATTCTACAAAAAATAAATTTGAAGCCATAAGCTCCGCCCCTTACATTTCGAGCTAATTTGCATAATATGCAAATACACACACATTTTTGAGCGCGAACTAGTCCCTGGATTTTTCACATACATGCACATATGTGGTATCAAAATGTTCAGAAGAGTCTGAACTTTGATTCTAGCAGAGCAAAAGTGCACATTTCCACACATGGGCGTGGCCACATGCCTCACAAGTCAAAGGTAAAAAAATTCTTCGCCAAAAATCCACATAATCTGCTGTATCTCAGGCATGCTTTCACGTATTCACTCCAAATTTCACACACATGTACCTATTGGGTGTCTAGACCTGCACATACATTTTGGCAGACATGCACACCTAGGTGGCGCTATAACGGCCAAAAAACTCTCCTGCCCACACCGATTGCCCAAATAACTCCAAACTTGGTACAAACCACCACAAATGGTTGTACTGTGAATATTTTCATTTTCCATGCTGAACATGCATGCTGATGCAAAGGTCATTCTTTTCCTCAAAAGAGCTAGAGTTGAGCCTGTAATCGGGTCAGGCCCATTAGCTCAATGGGTAGAGCAAGGTGCTCCCAGCCACAATGCATGTGGACAATGGCGGTTCGAATCCCACGTCGGGCAGCACACCACCATAAGTTTAAAAAGCTGCAATTTAGATTCTGTTTTTTGAGCAGGCACTTCATTCACGAACGTGCTTCATATACTTTCATATACATTTCATATACCTTTACATGATGTACCAGTGGGTGCGCAAATCTTGCCAAACCTCAGCTTGGACCCCGTAATTGCCGCTTGCGGCTATATTTATTATTATTATTCTTTTTCTCCGCTAAAACGCGTTGTGCAGCCTAAACCGTAGCACCTACAGACTTCTCCTTTGGCCAACTTGTAGTACTCCTCTCCGCTACTCAGGCGCAACACGCCAGCCCGATCCGACCATAGGTGGCGCTATAGAGCGCAAAAAATTGTCACGCCTACACCGTATGTCATAAACAAAAAATTCCAATTGCATCTGATCAGTCTTCTTCCATTCTACAAAAAATACATTTGAACCCATAAGCTCCGCCCCTTACATGTCGAGCTAATTTGCATAATATGCAAATTTGCACACATTTTTGAGCGCGTACTAGTCCCTGGATTTTTCACATACATGCACATATGTGGTATCAAAACGTTCAGAAGAGTCTGAACTTTAATTATTATGGAGCCAAAGTGCACATTTCTGCACATGGGCGTGGCCACATGCATCACAAGTCAAGCGTAGAAAATTCCTTCGCCAAAAATGCACATATTCTGCTATATCTCAGGCATTCTTTCACGTATTCATACCAAATTTCACATACATGTACCTATTGGGTGTCTAGACCTGCACATGCATTTTGGCAGACATGCACACCTAGGTGGCGCTATAACGGCCAAAAAACTCTCCTGCCCACACCGATTGGCCAAATAACTCCAAACTTGGTACGCATCATCTATATGCACCTATGACACAGGTCCTTGATCTGCACCATCATATGTCCAATATGGCCACCGCTATCGACCAATCAGTTTTCAGTACACCTTTCACAAGCTTTGCATATGCCAATTTTTTTTCTGCCTTAAAACGCGTTGTGCAGCCTAAACCGTAAGACCTACAGACTTCTCCTTTGGCCAACTTGTAGTACTCCTCTCCGCTACTCAGGCGCAACACGCCAGCCCGATCCGACCATAGGTGGCGCTATAGCGCACAAAAACGCATGAAAAAGTTTAAACTGGTGTTTCTCCTAAACCGTATGTCCTAGAGACAAAATGTAAACTTCACCTGATCAGGCATGTGCTCATCTAAAAAAAGTTCCATTGAAGCCATATGCTCCGCCCCTTACATGTCGAGCTAATTTGCATAATATGCAAATTTGCTCACATTTTTGAGCGCGTACTAGTCCCTGGATTTTTCACATATATGCACATATGTGGTATCCAGGCGCTCACAAGAGTCTGAACTTTAATTGTTATGGAGCCAAAGTGCACATTTCTGCACATGGGCTTGGCCACATGCATCACAAGTCAAGCGTAGAAAATTCCTTCGCCAAAAATCCACATATTCTGCTGTATCTCAGGCATACTTTCATGTATTCACTCCAAATTTCACACACATGTACCTATTGGGTGTCTAGACCGGCACATACATTTTGGCAGACATGCACACCTAGGTGGCGCTATAACAGCCAAAAAACTCTCCTGCCCACACCGATTGGCCAAATAACTCCAAACTTGGTATGCATCATCTATATGCACCTATGACACAGGTCCTTGACCTGCACCATCATATGTCCAATATGGCCGCCGCTATCGACCAATCAGCTTTCAGTTCACATTTCACAAGCTTATCATATGCCAATCAACATGAAACTCACATATTATGTTCATCTACACACCCTCTAAGACATACTCAAGTATGACGGGAATTGCACCACTAGGTGGCGCTATACTAGAATTTCCTGAATTACCCCTACATCTTTCTTACACATGCACACACATGCAATGGCCTACCTATAGGTTTCATATACACATTGCTTCACCCATACCTACCCAGTGATTACACACACATGCTTACGCATCTAGGCGTGCCAGATGGTGCCCATACCCTGCGCTTGGACCCCGTAATTGCCGCTTGCGGCTATATTTATTATTATTATTCTTTTTCTCCGCTAAAACGCGTCGTGCAGCCTAAACCGTAAGTCCTACAGACTTCTCCTTTGGCCAACTTGTAGTACTCCTCTCCGCTACTCAGGCGCAACACGCCAGCCCGATCCGACCATAGGTGGCGCTATAGCGCACAAAATCGCATGAAAAAGTTTACACAGGTGTTTCTCCTACACCGTATGTCCTAGAGATAAAATTCAAACTGCATCTGATCAGGCATGAGCTCATCTAAAAAAAGTTCCATTGAAGCTATATGCTCCGCCCCTTACATGTCGAGCTAATTTGCATAATATGCAAATACGCACACATTTTTGAGCGCGTACTAGTCCCTGGATTTTTCACATACATGCACATATGTGGTATCTAGGTGTTCAGAAGAGTCTGAACTTTAATAGTTATGGAGCCAAAGTGCACATTTCTGCACATGGGCGTGGCCACATGCATCAGAAGTCAAGCGTCGAAAATTCCTTCGCCAAAAATCCACATATTCTGCTGTATCTCAGGCATACTTTCATGTATTCACTCCAAATTTCACACACATGTACCTATTGGGTGTCTAGACCGGCACATACATTTTGGCAGACATGCACACCTAGGTGGCGCTATAACGGCCAAAAAACTCTCCTGCCCACACCGATTGGCCAAATAACTCCAAACTTGGTACGCATCATCTATATGCACCTATGACACAGGTCCTTGACCTGCACCATCATATGTCCAATATGGCCGCCGCTATCGACCAATCAGCTTTCAGTACACCTTTCACAAGCTTATCATATGCCAATCAACATGAAACTCACATATTATGTTCATCTACACACCCTCTAATACATATCAAAGTATGACGGGAATTGCACCACTAGGTGGCGCTATACTAGAAATTCCTGAATTACTCCTACATGCTTTCATGTAGAAGGACAATCATGATCTCATATGATTCTATGCAAAATCACTAACAACTTTGTAATTGCAAGTGCTTTGCAAAAAAGTACAGATTTTTGTGTATAATCCAATACATATAATTTACACTTTTCATACTAGTCCTAGGATTTTCACTCCATCACCTCAAATCACATATTATAATATCCAGCAGCATGTGAAATACAAAACTGGTGGAACAAATTCTAAGATTCTTGCAATTTAATATTTTTCATATGCATCACAATGGTACCGTCATGACATATGAACTGCATATTTCAAAAACTCCCCTATATAATGTCTGATTGTTATGAAAATGGACAGACACATTCAGAAGACCACTGAGGTGATATCTGCCAAGTTTGTGCCAAATCCATCCACAAATGGTTGTACTGTGAATATTTTCATTTTCTATGCAGAACATGCATGCAGATCAAAGGTCATTCTTTTCCTCAAAAGAGTTAGAGTTGAGCCTATTCCAGTCAGACCCATTAGCTCAATGGGTAGAGCAATGTGCTCCCAGCCACAATGCACGTGGACAACGGGGGTTCGAATCCCACGTTGGGCAGTATTCCACCATAAGTTTAAAAAGCTGCAATTTAGATTCTGTTTTTTGAGCAGGTACTTCATTCACGAATGTGCTTCATATACTTTCATGTACATTTCATATACTTTTACATGATGTACCAGTGGGTGCGCAAATCTTGCCAAACCTCAGCTTGGACCCCGTAATTGCCGCTTGCGGCTATATTTATTAGGGGTCCAAGCACCACCGGTGCTGGAACCCTATTGTAATTGTTCCGATTTTTATTAGGGTTCACACACACATAGTGTGGGAACCCTATTGTAATTGTTAGCGTTTTTCTTATTATTATTCTTCTTCCCATTTTGCTGTCTATAAATGATACTGCAGCCTAAACCGTAAGGCCTAGACACACCAAACTTGCCAAACTTGTTCTCTAGGTCAAAAGGACCACACACACTTATAGGGACCCACATCGGCCTGATGGTGGCGCTATAGCACACTATGTGACTTTTTGGCCCATATCTCCCATACCATAAGTCATAGAAACAAAATTCCACTTCCTATGCATTCCTTGGCTCAATTCAATAGGACATTTCATATACAACTATGAAGCTCCGCCTACTTAGATTTTTTGCTAATTTGCATAATATGCAAAACCTACTTTTGCCTACTACTCCTTGGTTTTTCATCTGATCACCACAATCTTGGTATCAAACTACTCAGAAGAATCTCCTTATCAAAACTTATCGCCAACATTGTGACATTTCCATACAGCCTGGCTGTCACATGTCAATCAATAGCTCTGAGGCGTGGCCAATTTTACTTCAGCAGCTATATCTCAACAATGCTTTGACCAATCTTCATGCAAATTTATCAGTTGTTAGGGCACATGACTCGGAGGTCACAGGTCAAAGCTGGCCACGATTGTCCAATAGGGGGCGCTATAACATGGGAAAAACTGTTTCTCAGAAACCATTAGTCACATCAAGCCAAAACTTTACAGGCATCATCATGGGGTCAAGTGGTATCAAGACACACAATGATGACCTCATCACTCAAAAAACATGGCCGCCATAAGCCAATTAATTTTAATTTTAATTTATTGGCCATTTGACAGACTTACCATAGGTACATACACATGAAACTGACATGGTATGTTCATGTACACACCCTCTAAGACATACTCATGTTAGAAGGGAATTGCACCACTAGGTGGCGCTATACTAGAAAATCCTGAATTTCTCCTACATATTTTCACTTATCAAGAAATGCTTGGACTCATATGATTGTATGCAGAATTCCTAGCAACTTTGTAAATACATGTGCTTTGCAAAAATGTACCACTTTTTCACTATCATCAAATATATATAACTTGTCATTTTCATACTAGTCCTAGCATTTTAACTCCATCACCTTAAATCACACCTTGTAATACTCAGCAGACTTTGAAATGCTAAGATTAGCGAGAAAATCCTAAGTTTTTGACAAATTAATATTTTTCATATGCATCACAATGCTACCATCATAACACATCAAATTCCCAGTTCAATAACTACGCCATAGTATGTCTGATTGTTATGGAAATTGAAATCCACATTCACATGACCATTGTGGTGCGATGTGCCAATTTTGAGCCAAATCCGTCCACAAACAGCTCTACAGTGAATATTTTCATTTTCCATACTCAGCAGTGGAGGGAGAAGTAGAGACAGACGCACGTGCCTTTCTCACAGGCTGCCCCCCCCTCCTCCACTCCCCTCACACTCCCCCATGCTTCCAACACTTTACAACCCATGGGCTCTACCTCCCCCCTCCTCTCTCTCTTTCACATGCACTTACAAAAACACAGGCCTCTGTAGCTTTCACACTGCCCTTGCCATACCTACCCATTTCTCTATGAGTAACCCAGATAAAAACACACAAACTGACGTTTAGCTTCTGTTTTTGATAACACACTCTCTCTCTCTCACACACACACACACACCTACTTATAGGTTTAACATACACACTGCCCTAGCCATGTATACCCATTACTCTTTGACTAAAACACACACACACACACACACACACACACACACACACACACAGATATTTAACTTTTTTCTCCATACACATTCACACACAGGACTACAATTATGCTTCATATACACAGTTCTCTAGCCATTTCCAACACACTAACAGATGTTTAGCTTATTTTTGTCATCCAAAGACACACTAAGATAATCTCAGCAAGTGATTTAGATCTATTATCTGAATTGTTTTGCCATTACAATGTTTTGTGACCTTTTGGGCCTTGGTGACTCATAAGCCAGTTAAATGGACACTGATACTTCAGAGCATGCTACATGTATTCAAATCCAAGGTTAATTATTTACTCTAAACAATGCTCATATCCTATATGGCCCAAGGGCCCCTGCATATCTTCTTGAGATTCAAGACAATTGACAATGGGTGACTTTATTTGCTTAATCTGATTAATGTCAGAACATACACTACCACAAACACACACACACACACACACACACTTCTACCTAAATGTATGTATAGTTTGTATGCATATTTATAGTATATGTATAGTATATGTCAGTCGTGCCAGCAATGTCAGTCGTATCAGTCATATCAGGCATGCCATGCCAGTCATGTCAGTTATATCAGTCATGTCAGTCATGCCAGTCATGTAAGTGGTGTCATGCCAATCATTTCAGTCCAGTCATATCAGTCATGTCAGTTCACATTCATACTTTGAATACACGGACAGTCATGTTAGGCGTGCAAGGTGTGCAAGGAGTGAATTAACAAAGCATAGTCTCTGGCTCCCTCAATCTCTCTCCGTTGGTAATATACAGGCCCAATCATGTATAGACACAAGCAGGCCTTCCTATATTGTTCACATAGATGCAACCCTAGCCAGATGAGCTATTTCTGTGTCTCCTTTTCTGACACAAGCAGATGTCAGTCATGTCAGTCCAGTCATGTCAGACATATGTCATGTCAGTCATATCAGTCATGTCATGCCAGTCATGTCACTCATATCAGTCATGTCATTACAGTCATGCTAGTCATGTCACTCATTCCAGTCATGCCAGTTGTCAGTCATATCAGTCATGTTATGTTTGTTCATAATGCCAGTGAAGTCATTCCATCATGCCAGTTATATCAGTTATGTCAGCATGTGATTTACTTCTGATCTGAATCATTTTGCCTATTTTTTGGACTTTTTTGCCTTTTCGTGTGTGAACCCGCAATTGCCGCTTGCGGCTATATTTATTATTATTATTATTATTTTTTTTTTTTTTCTGCCTTAAAACGCATCGTGCAGCCTAAACCGTAAGACCTACAGACTTCTCCTTTGGCCAACTTGTAGTACTCCTCTCCGCTACTCAGGCGCAACACGCCAGCCCGATACGACCCTAGGTGGCGCTATAGCGCACAAAAACGCATGAAAAAGTTTAAACTGGTGTTTCTCCTAAACCGTATGTCCTAGAGATAAAATTCAAACTGCATCTGATCAGGCATGTGCTCATCTAAAAAAAGTTCCATTGAAGCCATATGCTCCGCCCCTTACATGTCGAGCTAATTTGCATAATATGCAAATTTGCACACATTTTTGAGCGCGTACTAGTCTCTGGATTTTTCACATACATGCACATATGTGATATCCAGGCGCTCAGAAGAGTCTGAACTTTAATTGTTATGGAGCCAAAGTGCACATTTCTGCACATGGGCGTGGCCACATGCATCACAAGTCAAGCGTAGAAAATTCCTTCGCCAAAAATCCACATATTCTGCTATATCTCAGGCATTCTTTCACGTATTCATACCAAATTTCACACACATGTACCTACTGGGTGTCTAGACCTGCACATGCATTTTGGCAGACATGCACATCTAGGTGGCGCTATAACGGCCAAAAAACTCTCCTGCCCACACCGATTGGCCAAATAACTCCAAACTTGGTACGCATCATCTATATGCACCTATGACACAGGTCCTTGACCTGCACCATCATATGTCCAATATGGCCGCCGCTATCGACCAATAAGCTTTCAGTACACCTTTCACAAGCTTTTCATATGCCAATTTTTTTTCTGCCTTAAAACTCGTTGTGCAGCCTAAACCGTAAGACCTACAGACTTCTCCTTTGGCCAACTTGTAGTACTCCTCTCCGCTACTCAGGCGCAACACGCCAGCCCGATCCGACCATAGGTGGCGCTATAGCGCACAAAAACGCATGAAAAAGTTTAAACTGGTGTTTCTCCTAAACCGTATGTCCTAGAGACAAAATGTAAACTTCACCTGATCAGGCATGTGCTCATCTAAAAAAAGTTCCATTGAAGCCATATGCTCCGCCCCTTACATGTCGAGCTAATTTGCATAATATGCAAATTTGCACACATATTTGAGCGCGTACTAGTCCCTGGATTTTTCACATACATGCACATATGTGGTATCCAGGCGCTCACAAGAGTCTGAACTTTAATTGTTATGGAGCCAAAGTGCACATTTCTGCACATGGGCGTGGCCACATGCATCACAAGTCAAGCGTAGAAAATTCCTTCGCCAAAAATCTACATATTCTGCTGTATCTCAGGCATACTTTCATGTATTCACTCCAAATTTCACACACATGTACCTATTGGGTGTCTAGACCTGCACATGCATTTTGGCAGACATGCACACCTAGGTGGCGCTATAACGGCCAAAAAACTCTCCTGCCCACACCGATTGGCCAAATAACTCCAAACTTGGTACGCATCATCTATATGCACCTATGACACAGGTCCTTGACCTGCACCATCATATGTCCAATATGGCCGCCGCTATCGACCAATCAGCTTTCAGTTCACATTTCACAAGCTTATCATATGCCAATCAACATGAAACTCACATATTATGTTCATCTACACACTCTCTAAGACATGCTCAAGTATGACGGGAATTGCACCACTAGGTGGCGCTATACTAGAATTTCCTGAATTACTCCTACATCTTTCTTACACATGCACACACATGCAATGGCCTACCTATAGGTTTCATATACACATTGCTTCACCCATACCTACCCAGTGATTACACACACATGCTTACGCATCTCAGGCGTGCCAGATGGTGCCCATACCCTGTGCTTGGACCCCGTAATTGCCGCTTGCGGCTATATTTATTATTATTATTCTTTTTCTCCGCTAAAACGCGTTGTGCAGCCTAAACCGTAAGACCTACAGACTTCTCCTTTGGCCAACTTGTAGTACTCCTCTCCGCTACTCAGGCGCAACACGCCAGCCCGATACGACCCTAGGTGGCGCTATAGCGCACACAAACGCATGAAAAAGTTTACACAGGTGTTTCTCCTACACCGTATGTCCTAGAGACAAAATGTAAACTGCATATGATCAGGCATGAGCTCCTCTAAAAAAAGTTCCATTGAAGCCATATGCTCCGCCCCTTACATGTCGAGCTAATTTGCATAATATGCAAATTTGCACAAATTTTTGAGCGCGTACTAGTCCCTGGATTTTTCACATACATGCACATATGTGATATCCAGGCGCTCAGAAGAGTCTGAACTTTAATTATTATGGAGCCAAAGTGCACATTTCTGCACATGGGCGTGGCCACATGCATCACAAGTCAAGCGTAGAAAATTCCTTCGCCAAAAATCCACATATTCTGCTATATCTCAGGCATTCTTTCACGTATTCATACCAAATTTCACACACATGTACCTACTGGGTGTCTAGACCTGCACATGCATTTTGGCAGACATGCACATCTAGGTGGCGCTATAACGGCCAAAAAACTCTCCTGCCCACACCGATTGGCCAAATAACTCCAAACTTGGTACGCATCATCTATATGCACCTATGACACAGGTCCTTGACCTGCACCATCATATGTCCAATATGGCCGCCGCTATCGACCAATCAGCTTTCAGTACACCTTTCACAAGCTTTTCATATGCCAATTTTTTTTCTGCCTTAAAACTCGTTGTGCAGCCTAAACCGTAAGACCTACAGACTTCTCCTTTGGCCAACTTGTAGTACTCCTTTCCGCTACTCAGGCGCAACACGCCAGCCCGATCCGACCATAGGTGGCGCTATAGCGCACAAAAACGCATGAAAAAGTTTAAACTGGTGTTTCTCCTAAACCGTATGTCCTAGAGACAAAATGTAAACTTCACCTGATCAGGCATGTGCTCATCTAAAAAAAGTTCCATTGAAGCCATATGCTCCGCCCCTTACATGTCGAGCTAATTTGCATAATATGCAAATTTGCACACATTTTTGAGCGCGTACTAGTCCCTGGATTTTTCACATACATGCACATATGTGGTATCCAGGCGCTCACAAGAGTCTGAACTTTAATTGTTATGGAGCCAAAGTGCACATTTCTGCACATGGGCGTGGCCACATGCATCACAAGTCAAGCGTAGAAAATTTCTTCGCCAAAAATCCACATATTCTGCTGTATCTCAGGCATACTTTCATGTATTCACTCCAAATTTTACACACATGTACCTATTGGGTGTCCAGACCGGTACATACATTTTGGCAGACATGCACACCTAGGTGGCGCTATAACGGCCAAAAAACTCTCCTGCCCACACCGATTGGCCAAATAACTCCAAACTTGGTACGCATCATCTATATGCACCTATGACACAGGTCCTTGACCTGCACCATCATATGTCCAATATGGCCGCCGCTATCGACCAATCAGCTTTCAGTACACCTTTCACAAGCTTATCATATGCCAATCAACATGAAACTCACATATTATGTTCATCTACACACCCTCTAAGACATACTCAAGTATGACGGGAATTGCACCACTAGGTGGCGCTATACTAGAATTTCCTGAATTACCCCTACATCTTTCTTACACATGCACACACATGCAATGGCCTACCTATAGGTTTCATATACACATTGCTTCACCCATACCTACCCAGTGATTACACACACATGCTTACGCATCTCAGGCGTGCCAGATGGTGCCCATACCCTGTGCTTGGACCCCGTAATTGCCGCTTGCGGCTATATTTATTATTATTATTAGGGGTCCAAGCACCAGCGGTGCTGGAACCCTATTGTATTTGTTCCGATTATTATTATTATTATTATTATTATTATTATTCTTTTTCTCCGCTAAAACGCGTTGTGCAGCCTAAACCGTAAGACCTACAGACTTCTCCTTTGGCCAACTTGTAGTACTCCTCTCCGCTACTCAGGCGCAACACGCCAGCCCGATCCGACCATAGGTGGCGCTATAGCGCACAAAAACGCATGAAAAAGTTTAAACTGGTGTTTCTCCTAAACCGTATGTCCTAGAGACAAAATGTAAACTTCATCTGATCAGGCATGTGCTCATCTAAAAAAAGTTCCATTGAAGCCATATGCTCCGCCCCTTACATGTCGAGCTAATTTGCATAATATGCAAATTTGCACAAATTTTTGAGCGCGTACTAGTCCCTGGATTTTTCACATACATGCACATATGTGATATCCAGGCGCTCAGAAGAGTCTGAACTTTAATAGTTATGGAGCCAAAGTGCACATTTCTGCACATGGGCGTGGCCACATGCATCACAAGTCAAGCGTAGAAAATTCCTTCGCCAAAAATCCACATATTCTGCTATATCTCAGGCATTCTTTCACGTATTCATACCAAATTTCACACACATGTACCTACTGGGTGTCTAGACCTGCACATGCATTTTGGCAGACATGCACATCTAGGTGGCGCTATAACGGCCAAAAAACTCTCCTGCCCACACCGATTGGCCAAATAACTCCAAACTTGGTACGCATCATCTATATGCACCTATGACACATGTCCTTGACCTGCACCATCATATGTCCAATATGGCCGCCGCTATCGACCAATCAGCTTTCAGTACACCTTTCACAAGCTTTTCATATGCCAATTTTTTTTCTGCCTTAAAACTCGTTGTGCAGCCTAAACCGTAAGACCTACAGACTTCTCCTTTGGCCAACTTGTAGTACTCCTCTCCGCTACTCAGGCGCAACACGCCAGCCCGATCCGACCATAGGTGGCGCTATAGCGCACAAAAACGCATGAAAAAGTTTAAACTGGTGTTTCTCCTAAACCGTATGTCCTAGAGACAAAATGTAAACTTCACCTGATCAGGCATGTGCTCATCTAAAAAAAGTTCCATTGAAGCCATATGCTCCGCCCCTTACATGTCGAGCTAATTTGCATAATATGCAAATTTGCACACATTTTTGAGCGCGTACTAGTCCCTGGATTTTTCACATACATGCACATATGTGGTATCCAGGCGCTCACAAGAGTCTGAACTTTAATTGTTATGGAGCCAAAGTGCACATTTCTGCACATGGGCGTGGCCACATGCATCACAAGTCAAGCGTAGAAAATTTCTTCGCCAAAAATCCACATATTCTGCTGTATCTCAGGCATACTTTCATGTATTCACTCCAAATTTCACACACATGTACCTATTGGGTGTCTAGACCGGTACATACATTTTGGCAGACATGCACACCTAGGTGGCGCTATAACGGCCAAAAAACTCTCCTGCTCACACCGATTGGCCAAATAACTCCAAACTTGGTACGCATCATTTATATGCACCTATGACACAGGTCCTTGACCTGCACCATCATATGTCCAATATGGCTGCCGCTATCGACCAATCAGCTTTCAGTTCACATTTCACAAGCTTATCATATGCCAATCAACATGAAACTCACATATTATGTTCATCTACACACTCTCTAAGACATACTCAAGTATGACGGGAATTGCACCACTAGGTGGCGCTATACTAGAATTTCCTGAATTACCCCTACATCTTTCTTACACATGCACACACATGCAATGGCCTACCTATAGGTTTCATATACACATTGCTTCACCCATACCTACCCAGTGATTACACACACATGCTTACGCATCTCAGGCGTGCCAGATGGTGCCCATACCCTGCGCTTGGACCCCGTAATTGCCGCTTGCGGCTATATTTAGGGGTCCAAGCACCAGCGGTGCTGGAACCCTATTGTATTTGTTCCGATTATTATTATTATTATTATTATTATTATTATTATTCTTTTTCTCCGCTAAAACGCGTTGTACAGCCTAAACCGTAAGACCTACAGACTTCTCCTTTGGCCAACTTGTAGTACTCCTCTCCGCTACTCAGGCGCAACACGCCAGCCCGATACGACCCTAGGTGGCGCTATAGCGCACACAAACGCATGAAAAAGTTTAAACAGGTGTTTCTCCTAAACCGTATGTCCTAGAGATAAAATTCAAACTGCATCTGATCAGGCATGTGCTCATCTAAAAAAAGTTCCATTGAAGCCATATGCTCCGCCCCTTACATGTCGAGCTAATTTGCATAATATGCAAATACGCACACATTTTTGAGCGCGTACTAGTCCCTGGATTTTTCACATACATGCACATATGTGGTATCCATGCGTTCAGAAGAGTCTGAACTTTAATTGTTATGGAGCCAAAGTGCACATTTCTGCACATGGGCGTGGCCACATGCATCAGAAGTCAAGCGTAGAAAATTCCTTCGCCAAAAATCCACATATTCTGCTGTATCTCAGGCATACTTTCATGTATTCACTCCAAATTTCACACACATGTACCTATTAGGTGTCTAGACCGGTACATACATTTTGGCAGACATGCACACCTAGGTGGCGCTATAACGGCCAAAAAACTCTCCTGCCCACACCGATTGGCCAAATAACTCCAAACTTGGTACGCATCATCTATATGCACCTATGACACAGGTCCTTGACCTGCACCATCATATGTCCAATATGGCCGCCGCTATCGACCAATCAGCTTTCAGTTCACATTTCACAAGCTTATCATATGCCAATCAACATGAAACTCACATATTATGTTCATCTACACACTCTCTAAGACATGCTCAAGTATGACGGGAATTGCACCACTAGGTGGCGCTATACTAGAAATTCCTGAATTACTCCTACATGCTTTCATGTAGAAGGACAATCATGATCTCATATGATTCTATGCAAAATCATTAACAACTTTGTAATTGCAAGTGCTTTGCAAAAAAGTACAGATTTTTGTGTATAATCCAATACATATAATTTACACTTTTCATACTAGTCCTAGGATTTTCACTCCATCACCTCAAATCACATATTATAATATCCAGCAGCATGTGAAATACAAAACTGGTGGAACAAATTCTAAGATTCTTGCAATTTAATATTTTTCATATGCATCACAATGGTACCGTCATGACATATGAACTGCATATTTCAAAAACTCCCCTATATAATGTCTGATTTGTTATGAAAATGGACAGACACATTCAGAAGACCACTGAGGTGATATCTGCCAAGTTTGTGCCAAATCCATCCACAAATGCTTGTACTGTGAATATTTTCATTTTCTATGCTGAACATGCATGCAGACCAAAGGTCATTCTTTTCCTCAAAAGAGTTAGAGTTGAGCCTGTAATCCAGTCAGACCCATTAGCTCAATGGGTAGAGCAATGTGCTCCCAGCCACAATGCACGTGGACAACGGGGGTTCGAATCCCACGTTGGGCAGTATTCCACCATAAGTTTAAAAAGCTGCCATTTCGATTCTGTTTTTTGAGCAGGTACTTCATTCACGAACGTGCTTCATATACTTTCATGTACATTTCATAAAGCTTTACATAATGTTGTGCCAGTGGGTGCAAAATCTTGCCAAACCTCAGCTTGGACCCCGTAATCGCCGCTTGCGGCTATATTTATTATTATTATTCTTTTTCTCCGCTAAAACGCGTTGTGCAGCCTAAACCGTAGCACCTACAGACTTCTCCTTTGGCCAACTTGTAGTACTCCTCTCCGCTACTCAGGCGCAACACGCCGGCCCGATCCGCCTATAGGTGGCGCTATAGAGCGCAAAAAATTGTCACGCCTACACCGTATGTCATAAACAAAAAATTCCAATTGCATCTGATCAGTCATCTTCCATTCTACAAAAAATACATTTGAACCCATAAGCTCCGCCCCTTACATGTCGAGCTAATTTGCATAATATGCAAATTTGCACACATTTTTGAGCGCGTACTAGTCCCTGGATTTTTCACATACATGCACATATGTGGTATCAAAACGTTCAGAAGAGTCTGAACTTTAATTATTATGGAGCCAAAGTGCACATTTCTGCACATGGGCGTGGCCACATGCATCACAAGTCAAGCGTAGAAAATTCCTTCGCCAAAAATCCACATATTCTGCTATATCTCAGGCATTCTTTCACGTATTCATACCAAATTTCACATACATGTACCTATTGGGTGTCTAGACCTGCACATGCATTTTGGCAGACATGCACACCTAGGTGGCGCTATAACGGCCAAAAAACTCTCCTGCCCACACCGATTGGCCAAATAACTCCAAACTTGGTACGCATCATCTATATGCACCTATGACACAGGTCCTTGATCTGCACCATCATATGTCCAATATGGCCGCCGCTATCGACCAATCAGCTTTCAGTACACCTTTCACAAGCTTTTCATATGCCAATTTTTTTTCTGCCTTAAAACGCGTTGTGCAGCCTAAACCGTAAGACCTACAGACTTCTCCTTTGGCCAACTTGTAGTACTCCTCTCCGCTACTCAGGCGCAACACGCCAGCCCGATCTGACCATAGGTGGCGCTATAGCGCACAAAAACGCATGAAAAAGTTTAAACTGGTGTTTCTCCTAAACCGTATGTCCTAGAGACAAAATGTAAACTTCACCTGATCAGGCATGTGCTCATCTAAAAAAAGTTCCATTGAAGCCATATGCTCCGCCCCTTACATGTCGAGCTAATTTGCATAATATGCAAATTTGCACAAATTTTTGAGCGCGTACTAGTCCCTGGATTTTTCACATACATGCACATATGTGGTATCCAGGCGCTCACAAGAGTCTGAACTTTAATTGTTATGGAGCCAAAGTGCACATTTCTGCACATGGGTGTGGCCACATGCATCACAAGTCAAGCGTAGAAAATTCCTTCGCCAAAAATCCACATATTCTGCTGTATCTCAGGCATACTTTCATGTATTCACTCCAAATTTCACACACATGTACCTATTGGGTGTCTAGACCGGTACATACATTTTGGCAGACATGCACACCTAGGTGGCGCTATAACGGCCAAAAAACTCTCCTGCCCACACCGATTGGCCAAATAACTCCAAACTTGGTACGCATCATCTATATGCACCTATGACACAGGTCCTTGACCTGCACCATCATATGTCCAATATGGCCGCCGCTATCGACCAATCAGCTTTCAGTTCACATTTCACAAGCTTATCATAAGCCAATCAACATGAAACTCACATATTATGTTCATCTACACACCCTCTAAGACATACTCAAGTATGACGGGAATTGCACCACTAGGTGGCGCTATACTAGAATTTCCTGAATTACCCCTACATCTTTCTTACACATGCACACACATGCAATGGTCTACCTATAGGTTTCATATACACATTGCTTCACCCATACCTACCCAGTGAGTACACACACATGCTTACGCATCTCAGGCGTGCCAGATGGTGCCCATACCCTGTGCTTGGACCCCGTAATTGCCGCTTGCGGCTATATTTAGGGGTCCAAGCACCACCGGTGCTGGAACCCTATTGTAATTGTTCCGATTTTTATTATTATTATTATTATTATTATTATTATTATTATTATTATTATTATTTTTCTGCCTTAAAACGCATCGTGCAGCCTAAACCGTAAGACCTACAGACTTCTCCTTTGGCCAACTTGTAGTACTCCTCTCCGCTACTCAGGCGCAACACGCCAGCCCGATACGACCCTAGGTGGCGCTATAGCGCACACAAACGCATGAAAAAGTTTACACAGGTGTTTCTCCTACACCGTATGTCCTAGAGACAAAATGTAAACTGCATATGATCAGGCATGAGCTCATCTAAATAAAGTTCCATTGAAGCCATATGCTCCGCCCCTTACATGTCGAGCTAATTTGCATAATATGCAAATTTGCACACATTTTTGAGCGCGTACTAGTCCCTGGATTTTTCACATACATGCACATATGTGGTATCCATGCGTTCAGAAGAGTCTGAACTTTAATTGTTATGGAGCCAAAGTGCACATTTCTGCACATGGGCGTGGCCACATGCATCAGAAGTCAAGCGTAGAAAATTCCTTCGCCAAAAATCCACATATTCTGCTATATCTCAGGCATTCTTTCACGTATTCATACCAAATTTCACACACATGTACCTACTGGGTGTCTAGACCTGCACATGCATTTTGGCAGACATGCACATCTAGGTGGCGCTATAACGGCCAAAAAACTCTCCTGCCCACACCGATTGGCCAAATAACTCCAAACTTGGTACGCATCATCTATATGCACCTATGACACAGGTCCTTGACCTGCACCATCATATGTCCAATATGGCCGCCGCTATCGACCAATCAGCTTTCAGTACACCTTTCACAAGCTTTTCATATGCCAATTTTTTTTCTGCCTTAAAACTCGTTGTGCAGCCTAAACCGTAAGACCTACAGACTTCTCCTTTGGCCAACTTGTAGTACTCCTCTCCGCTACTCAGGCGCAACACGCGAGCCCGATCCGACCATAGGTGGCGCTATAGCGCACAAAAACGCATGAAAAAGTTTAAACTGGTGTTTCTCCTAAACCGTATGTCCTAGAGACAAAATGTAAACTTCACCTGATCAGGCATGTGCTCATCTAAAAAAAGTTCCATTGAAGCCATATGCTCCGCCCCTTACATGTCGAGCTAATTTGCATAATATGCAAATTTGCACACATTTTTGAGCGCGTACTAGTCCCTGGATTTTTCACATACATGCACATATGTGGTATCCAGGCGCTCACAAGAGTCTGAACTTTAATTGTTATGGAGCCAAAGTGCACATTTCTGCACATGGGCGTGGCCACATGAATCACAAGTCAAGCGTAGAAAATTTCTTCGCCAAAAATCCACATATTCTGCTGTATCTCAGGCATACTTTCATGTATTCACTCCAAATTTCACACACATGTACCTATTGGGTGTCTAGTCCGGTACATACATTTTGGCAGACATGCACACCTAGGTGGCGCTATAACGGCCAAAAAACTCTCCTGCCCACACCGATTGGCCAAATAACTCCAAACTTGGTACGCATCATCTATATGCACCTATGACACAGGTCCTTGACCTGCACCATCATATGTCCAATATGGCCGCCGCTATCGACCAATCAGCTTTCAGTTCACATTTCACAAGCTTATCATAAGCCAATCAACATGAAACTCACATATTATGTTCATCTACACACCCTCTAAGACATACTCAAGTATGACGGGAATTGCACCACTAGGTGGCGCTATACTAGAATTTCCTGAATTACCCCTACATCTTTCTTACACATGCACACACATGCAATGGCCTACCTATAGGTTTCATATACACATTGCTTCACCCATACCTACCCAGTGATTACACACACATGCTTACGCATCTCAGGCGTGCCAGATGGTGCCCATACCCTGTGCTTGGACCCCGTAATTGCCGCTTGCGGCTATATTTAGGGGTCCAAGCACCAGCGGTGCTGGAACCCTATTGTAATTGTTCTGATTATTATTATTATTATTATTATTATTATTATTATTCTTTTTCTCCGCTAAAACGCGTCGTGCAGCCTAAACCGTAAGTCCTACAGACTTCTCCTTTGGCCAACTTGTAGTACTCCTCTCCGCTACTCAGGCGCAACACGCCAGCCCGATCCGACCATAGGTGGCGCTATAGCGCACAAAATCGCATGAAAAAGTTTACACAGGTGTTTCTCCTACACCGTATGTCCTAGAGATAAAATTCAAACTGCATCTGATCAGGCATGAGCTCATCTAAAAAAAGTTCCATTGAAGCTATATGCTCCGCCCCTTACATGTCGAGCTAATTTGCATAATATGCAAATATACACACATTTTTGAGCGCGTACTAGTCCCTGGATTTTTCACATACATGCACATATGTGGTATCCATGCGTTCAGAAGAGTCTGAACTTTAATACTTATGGAGCCAAAGTGCACATTTCTGCACATGGGCGTGGCCACATGCATCAGAAGTCAAGCGTAGAAAATTCCTTCGCCAAAAATCCACATATTCTGCTGTATCTCAGGCATACTTTCATGTATTCACTCCAAATTTCACACACATGTACCTAGTGGGTGTCTAGACCGGCACATACATTTTGGCAGACATGCACACCTAGGTGGCGCTATAACGGCCAAAAAACTCTCCTGCCCACACCGATTGGCCAAATAACTCCAAACTTGGTACGCATCATCTATACGCACCTATGACACAGGTCCTTGACCTGCACCATCATATGTCCAATATGGCCGCCGCTATCGACCAATCAGCTTTCAGTACACCTTTCACAAGCTTATCATATGCCAATTAACAGGAAACTCACATATTATGTTCATCTACACACCCTCTAATACATATCAAAGTATGACGGGAATTGCACCACTAGGTGGCGCTATACTAGAAATTCCTGAATTACTCCTACATGCTTTCATGTAGAAGGACAATCATGATCTCATATGATTCTATGCAAAATCACTAACAACTTTGTAATTGCAAGTGCTTTGCAAAAAAGTACAGATTTTTGTGTATAATCCAATACATATAATTTACACTTTTCATACTAGTCCTAGGATTTTCACTCCATCACCTCAAATCACATATTATAATATCCAGCAGCATGTGAAATACAAAACTGGTGGAACAAATTCTAAGATTCTTGCAATTTAATATTTTTCATATGCATCACAATGGTACCGTCATGACATATGAACTGCATATTTCAAAAACTCCCCTATATAATGTCTGATTGTTATGAAAATGGACAGACACATTCAGAAGACCACTGAGGTGATATCTGCCAAGTTTGTGCCAAATCCATCCACAAATGGTTGTACTGTGAATATTTTCATTTTCTATGCTGAACATGCATGCAGATCAAAGGTCATTCTTTTCCTCAAAAGAGTTAGAGTTGAGCCTGTAATCCAGTCAGACCCATTAGCTCAATGGGTAGAGCAATGTGCTCCCAGCCACAATGCACGTGGACAACGGGGGTTCGAATCCCACGTTGGGCAGTATTCCACCATAAGTTTAAAAAGCTGCCATTTAGATTCTGTTTTTTGAGCAGGTACTTCATTCACGAACGTGCTTCATATACTTTCATGTACATTTCATAAAGCTTTACATAATGTTGTGCCAGTGGGTGCAAAATCTTGCCAAACCTCAGCTTGGACCCCGTAATCGCCGCTTGCGGCTATATTTATTATTATTATTTTTTTTCTGCCTTAAAACGCATCGTGCAGCCTAAACCGTAAGACCTACAGACTTCTCCTTTGGCCAACTTGTAGTACTCCTCTCCGCTACTCAGGCGCAACACGCCAGCCCGATACGACCCTAGGTGGCGCTATAGCGCACACAAACGCATGAAAAAGTTTACACAGGTGTTTCTCCTACACCGTATGTCCTAGAGACAAAATGTAAACTGCATATGATCAGGCATGAGCTCATCTAAATAAAGTTCCATTGAAGCCATATGCTCCGCCCCTTACATGTCGAGCTAATTTGCATAATATGCAAATTTGCACAAATTTTTGAGCGCGTACTAGTCCCTGGATTTTTCACATACATGCACATATGTGATATCCAGGCGCTCAGAAGAGTCTGAACTTTAATTGTTATGGAGCCAAAGTGCACATTTCTGCACATGGGCGTGGCCACATGCATCACAAGTCAAGCGTAGAAAATTCCTTCGCCAAAAATCCACATATTCTGCTATATCTCAGGCATTCTTTCACGTATTCATACCAAATTTCACACACATGTACCTACTGGGTGTCTAGACCTGCACATGCATTTTGGCAGACATGCACATCTAGGTGGCGCTATAACGGCCAAAAAACTCTCCTGCCCACACCGATTGGCCAAATAACTCCAAACTTGGTACGCATCATCTATATGCACCTATGACACAGGTCCTTGATCTGCACCATCATATGTCCAATATGGCCGCCGCTATCGACCAATCAGCTTTCAGTACACCTTTCACAAGCTTTTCATATGCCAATTTTTTTTCTGCCTTAAAACGCGTTGTGCAGCCTAAACCGTAAGACCTACAGACTTCTCCTTTGGCCAACTTGTAGTACTCCTCTCCGCTACTCAGGCGCAACACGCCAGCCCGATCCGACCATAGGTGGCGCTATAGCGCACACAAACGCATGAAAAAGTTTAAACTGGTGTTTCTCCTAAACCGTATGTCCTAGAGACAAAATGTAAATTTCACCTGATCAGGCATGTGCTCATCTAAAAAAAGTTCCATTGAAGCCATATGCTCCGCCCCTTACATGTCGAGCTAATTTGCATAATATGCAAATTTGCACAAATTTTTGAGCGCGTACTAGTCCCTGGATTTTTCACATACATGCACATATGTGGTATCCAGGCGCTCACAAGAGTCTGAACTTTAATTGTTATGGAGCCAAAGTGCACATTTCTGCACATGGGCGTGGCCACATGCATCACAAGTCAAGCGTAGAAAATTCCTTCGCCAAAAATCCACATATTCTGCTGTATCTCAGGCATACTTTCATGTATTCACTCCAAATTTCACACACATGTACCTATTGGGTGTCTAGACCGGTACATACATTTTGGCAGACATGCACACCTAGGTGGCGCTATAACGGCCAAAAAACTCTCCTGCCCACACCGATTGGCCAAATAACTCCAAACTTGGTACGCATCATCTATATGCACCTATGACACAGGTCCTTGACCTGCACCATCATATGTCCAATATGGCCGCCGCTATCGACCAATCAGCTTTCAGTTCACATTTCACAAGCTTATCATAAGCCAATCAACATGAAACTCACATATTATGTTCATCTACACACCCTCTAAGACATACTCAAGAATGACGGGAATTGCACCACTAGGTGGCGCTATACTAGAATTTCCTGAATTACCCCTACATCTTTCTTACACATGCACACACATGCAATGGCCTACCTATAGGTTTCATATACACATTGCTTCACCCATACCTACCCAGTGATTACACACACATGCTTACGCATCTCAGGCGTGCCAGATGGTGCCCATACCCTGTGCTTGGACCCCGTAATTGCCGCTTGCGGCTATATTTATTATTATTATTTTTTTTCTGCCTTAAAACGCATCGTGCAGCCTAAACCGTAAGACCTACAGACTTCTCCTTTGGCCAACTTGTAGTACTCCTCTCCGCTACTCAGGCGCAACACGCCAGCCCGATACGACCCTAGGTGGCGCTATAGCGCACAAAAACGCATGAAAAAGTTTAAACTGGTGTTTCTCCTAAACCGTATGTCCTAGAGACAAAATGTAAACTTCATCTGATCAGGCATGTGCTCATCTAAAAAAAGTTCCATTGAAGCCATATGCTCCGCCCCTTACATGTCGAGCTAATTTGCATAATATGCAAATTTGCACACATTTTTGAGCGCGTACTAGTCCCTGGATTTTTCACATACATGCACATATGTGATATCCAGGCGCTCAGAAGAGTCTGAACTTTAATTGTTATGGAGCCAAAGTGCACATTTCTGCACATGGGCGTGGCCACATGCATCACAAGTCAAGCGTAGAAAATTCCTTCGCCAAAAATCCACATATTCTGCTGTATCTCAGGCATTCTTTCACGTATTCATACCAAATTTCACACACATGTACCTACTGGGTGTCTAGACCTGCACATGCATTTTGGCAGACATGCACATCTAGGTGGCGCTATAACGGCCAAAAAACTCTCCTGCCCACACCGATTGGCCAAATAACTCCAAACTTGGTACGCATCATCTATATGCACCTATGACACAGGTCCTTGACCTGCACCATCATATGTCCAATATGGCCGCCGCTATCGACCAATAAGCTTTCAGTACACCTTTCACAAGCTTTTCATATGCCAATTTTTTTTCTGCCTTAAAACTCGTTGTGCAGCCTAAACCGTAAGACCTACAGACTTCTCCTTTGGCCAACTTGTAGTACTCCTCTCCGCTACTCAGGCGCAACACGCCAGCCCGATCCGACCATAGGTGGCGCTATAGCGCACAAAAACGCATGAAAAAGTTTAAACTGGTGTTTCTCCTAAACCGTATGTCCTAGAGACAAAATGTAAACTTCACCTGATCAGGCATGTGCTCATCTAAAAAAAGTTCCATTGAAGCCATATGCTCCGCCCCTTACATGTCGAGCTAATTTGCATAATATGCAAATTTGCACACATATTTGAGCGCGTACTAGTCCCTGGATTTTTCACATACATGCACATATGTGGTATCCAGGCGCTCACAAGAGTCTGAACTTTAATTGTTATGGAGCCAAAGTGCACATTTCTGCACATGGGCGTGGCCACATGCATCACAAGTCAAGCGTAGAAAATTTCTTCGCCAAAAATCCACATATTCTGCTGTATCTCAGGCATACTTTCATGTATTCACTCCAAATTTCACACACATGTACCTATTGGGTGTCTAGACCGGTACATACATTTTGGCAGACATGCACACCTAGGTGGCGCTATAACGGCCAAAAAACTCTCCTGCCCACACCGATTGGCCAAATAACTCCAAACTTGGTACGCATCATCTATATGCACCTATGACACAGGTCCTTGACCTGCACCATCATATGTCCAATATGGCCGCCGCTATCGACCAATCAGCTTTCAGTTCACATTTCACAAGCTTATCATATGCCAATCAACATGAAACTCACATATTATGTTCATCTACACACTCTCTAAGACATGCTCAAGTATGACGGGAATTGCACCACTAGGTGGCGCTATACTAGAATTTCCTGAATTACTCCTACATCTTTCTTACACATGCACACACATGCAATGGCCTACCTATAGGTTTCATATACACATTGCTTCACCCATACCTACCCAGTGATTACACACACATGCTTACGCATCTCAGGCGTGCCAGATGGTGCCCATACCCTGCGCTTGGACCCCGTAATTGCCGCTTGCGGCTATATTTAGGGGTCCAAGCACCACCGGTGCTGGAACCCTATTGTAATTGTTCCGATTTTTAGGGGTCCAAGCACCAGTGGTGCTGGAACCCTATTGTATTTGTTCCGATTATTATTATTATTATTATTATTATTATTATTATTAGGGGTCCAAGCACCAGTGGTGCTGGAACCCTATTGTATTTGTTCCGATTATTATTATTATTATTATTATTATTATTATTATTATTCTTTTTCTCCGCTAAAACGCGTTGTACAGCCTAAACCGTAAGACCTACAGACTTCTCCTTTGGCCAACTTGTAGTACTCCTCTCCGCTACTCAGGCGCAACACGCCAGCCCGATCCGACCATAGGTGGCGCTATAGCGCACACAAACGCATGAAAAAGTTTAAACAGGTGTTTCTCCTAAACCGTATGTCCTAGAGACAAAATGTAAACTTCATCTGATCAGGCATGTGCTCATCTAAAAAAAGTTTCATTGAAGCCATATGCTCCGCCCCTTACATGTCGAGCTAATTTGCATAACATGCAAATACGCACACATTTTTGAGCGCGAACTAGTCCCTGGATTTTTCACATACATGCACATATGTGGTATCCAGGCGCTCACAAGACTCTGAACTTTGATTCTAGCAGAGCAAAAGTGCACATTTCTGCACATGGGCGTGGCCACATACCTCAAAAGTCAAAGGTCAAAAAATCCTTCGCCAAAAATACACATATTCTGTTATATCTCAGGCATGCTTTCACGTATTCACACCAAATTTCACATACATGCACCTATTGGGTGTCTAGACCTGCACATACATTTTGGCAGACATGCACACCTAGGTGGCGCTATAACGGCCAAAAAACTCTCCTGCCCACACCGATTGGCCAAATAACTCCAAACTTGGTACACATCATCTATATGCACCTACAGCACAGGTCCTTGACCTGCACCATCATATGTCCAATATGGCCGCCGCTATCGACCAATCAGCTTTCAGTCCGCTAAAATGCATCGTGCAGCCTAATCCGTAACACCTACAGACTTCTCCTTTGGCCAACTTGTAGTACTCCTCTCTGCTACTCAGGCGCAACACGCCAGCTCGATCCGCCCATAGGTGGCGCTATAGAGCGCAAAAAATTGTCACGCCTACACCGTATGTCATAAACAAAAAATTCCAATTGCATCTGATCAGTCATCTTCCATTCTACAAAAAATAAATTTGAAGCTATTAGCTCCGCCCCTTACATTTCGAGCTAATTTGCATAATATGCAAATACACACACATTTTTGAGCGCGAACTAGTCCCTGGATTTTTCACATACATGCACATATGTGGTGTCAAAATGTTCAGAAGAGTCTGAACTTTGATTCTAGCAGAGCAAAAGTGCACATTTCCACACATGGGCGTGGCCACATGCCTTACAAGTCAAAGGTAAAAAATTCTTCGCCACAAATCCACATATTCTGCTGTATCTCAGGCATGCTTTCACGTATTCACTCCAAATTTCACACACATGTACCTATTGGGTGTCTAGACCGGTACATACATTTTGGCAGACATGCACACCTAGGTGGCGCTATAACGGCCAAAAAACTCTCCTGCCCACACCGATTGCCCAAATAACTCCAAACTTGGTACAAACCACCACAAATGGTTGTACTGTGAATATTTTCATTTTCCATGATGAACATGCATGTTGATCAAAGGTCATTCTTTTCCTCAAAAGAGCTAGAGTTGAGCCTGTAATCTGGTCAGGGCCATTAGCTCAATGGGTAGAGCAAGGTGCTCCCAGCTACAATGCATGTGGACAATGGCGGTTCGAATCCCATGTCGGGCAGCACACCACCATAAGTTTAAAAAGCTGCAATTTAGATTCTGTTTTTTTAGCAGGCACTTCATTCACGAACATGCTTCATATACTTTCATATACATTTCATATACCTTTACATGATGTACCAGTGGGTGCGCAAATCTTGCCAAACCTCAGCTTGGACCCCGTAATTGCCGCTTGCGGCTATATTTATTATTATTCTTTTTCTCCGCTAAAACGCGTTGTGCAGCCTAAACCGTAAGACCTACAGACTTCTCCTTTGGCCAACTTGTAGTACTCCTCTCCGCTACTCAGGCGCAACACGCCAGCCCGATCCGACCATAGGTGGCGCTATAGCGCACACAAACGCATGAAAAAGTTTAAACAGGTGTTTCTCCTAAACCGTATGTCCTAGAGACAAAATGTAAACTTCATCTGATCAGGCATGTGCTCATCTAAAAAAAGTTCCATTGAAGCCATATGCTCCGCCCCTTACATGTCGAGCTAATTTGCATAACATGCAAATACGCACACATTTTTGAGCGCGAACTAGTCCCTGGATTTTTCACATACATGCACATATGTGGTATCCAGGCGCTCACAAGAGTCTGAACTTTGATTCTAGCAGAGCAAAAGTGCACATTTCTGCACATGGGCGTGGCCACATACCTCACAAGTCAAAGGTCAAAAAATCCTTCGCCAAAAATACACATATTCTGCTATATCTCAGGCATGCTTTCACGTATTCACACCAAATTTCACATACATGCACCTATTGGGTGTCTAGACCTGCACATACATTTTGGCAGACATGCACACCTAGGTGGCGCTATAACGGCCAAAAAACTCTCCTGCCCACACCGATTGGCCAAATAACTCCAAACTTGGTACGCATCATCTATATGCACCTACGGCACAGGTCCTTGACCTGCACCATCATATGTCCAATATGGCCGCCGCTATCGACCAATCAGCTTTCAGTCCGCTAAAATGCATCGTGCAGCCTAATCCGTAACACCTACAGACTTCTCCTTTGGCCAACTTGTAGTACTCCTCTCTGCTACTCAGGCGCAACACGCCAGCTCGATCCGCCCATAGGTGGCGCTATAGAGCGCAAAAAATTGTCACGCCTACACCGTATGTCATAAACAAAAAATTCCAATTGCATCTGATCAGTCATCTTCCATTCTACAAAAAATAAATTTGAAGCCATTAGCTCCGCCCCTTCCATTTCGAGCTAATTTGCATAATATGCAAATACACACACATTTTTGAGCGCAAACTAGTCCCTGGATTTTTCACATACATGCACATATGTGGTATCAAAATGTTCAGAAGAGTCTGAACTTTGATTCTAGCAGAGCAAAAGTGCACATTTCCACACATGGGCGTGGCTACATGCCTCACAAGTCAAAGGTAAAAAAATTCTTCGCCAAAAATCCACATATTCTGCTGTATCTCAGGCATGCTTTCACGTATTCACTCCAAATTTCACACACATGTACCTATTGGGTGTCTAGACCTGCACATACATTTTGGCAGACATGCACACCTAGGTGGCGCTATAACGGCCAAAAAACTCTCCTGCCCACACCGATTGCCCAAATAACTCCAAACTTGGTACAAACCACCACAAATGGTTGTACTGTGAATATTTTCATTTTCCATGCTGAACATGCATGCTGATGCAAAGGTCATTCTTTTCCTCAAAAGAGCTAGAGTTGAGCCTGTAATCGGGTCAGGCCCATTAGCTCAATGGGTAGAGCAAGGTGCTCCCAGCCACAATGCATGTGGACAATGGCGGTTCGAATCCCGCGTCGGGCAGCACACCACCATAAGTTTAAAAAGCTGCAATTTAGATTCTGTTTTTTTAGCAGGCACTTCATTCACGAACATGCTTCATATACTTTCATATACATTTCAAATACCTTTACATAATGTACCAGTGGGTGCGCAAATCTTGCCAAACCTCAGCTTGGACCCCGTAATTGCCGCTTGCGGCTATATTTAGGGGTCCAAGCACTGAAGGTGCTGGAACCCTATTGTAATTGTTCCGATTATTATTAGGGTTCACACACGTAGTGTGGGAAACCTATTGTTATTGTTAGGTTTTTTCTTCTTTCTTATTATTATTATTATTATTATTATTTTTCTCCGCATAAAACGCATACTGCAGCCTAAACCGTAAGGCCCAGGGAGACCAAACTTGGCAGACTGGTGTAGTCTGTTTGCGGGACCGTGCTAAAGTACAGAGACCCACATTGGCCTGATGGTGGCGCTATAGCGCAGCATTTTGCGTTTTGGTCCATATCTCCCACCCCGTAGGTCCTAGAAACAAAATTCCACTTCAGGTGCATTCCTTGGCTCTAGACAAACAAAAAAGCCTCAAGAACCATTAAGCTCCGCCTACTTAGATTTTTTGCTAATTTGCATAATATGCAAAACCTACTTTTTTATACTAGTCCCTGGTTTTTCATCGGATTTCTTCAATCTTGGTGTCAAAATATTCAGAAGAATCTCATTATCAATAAATTTGAACAAAATTGTTACATTTGCATACATTGTCGTTGTGACATGTCAATCAATAGCTCTGAGGCGTGGCCAAATTTACTTCAGCAGCTATATCTCAACAATGCTTTGACCTATCTTTATGAAAATTTATCAGTTGTTAGGGCACATGACTCAGAGGTCACAGGTCAAAGCTGGCCACGATTGTCCAATAGGGGGCGCTATAACATGGGGAAATTTGTTTCTCAGAAACCATTAGTCACATCAAGCCCAAACTTTACAGGCATCATCAGGGGCCCAAGTGGTATCAAGGCACACAATGATGACCTCATCACTCAAAAAACATGGCCGCCATGAGCCAATTAATTTTTATTTGAATTAATTGGCCATTTGACAGACTTACCATTGGCCAATCAACATGAAACCTCATCACTGTACATATCCCAGGACTATGTGTCATACTGTGCAGTGTTGAAACATTTGGCCACTAGGTGGCGCTATTTGTGAAAATCATACATAACTCCTCCAAATTTTCACTTAGGAACATGCAACTTGTTTCATTTAATACCTTGCAGTAGACCTGACAACTTTGCAATTACAAGTCCTATTAAAAAATGCATACTTTTGTCACATTCATCAATTGTTTGAAAATAGCTCTTTAAGAACTAGTCCTAGGAATTTGATCCAATGATGGCAAAAATGGCATAGGCATAATCTGTAGACACTGTAGTTAACTAAATAAGGAAAAAATGTTGCATTTTTATTTGTCTGATTGGTCAATTTTTCCATTATATCCTTCTGGCCATGCCATAAATGACCTTTATTGCTATCACTCATAAACCATGTAAGTGATCAACTCCCAATTTGAAAGGCTTTTATAGACTGAGGTCCTTGTGAGGTAGGCCAAGTTTGGTTCAAATTGGCCTGTCGGAGGCGCTACAGTACCCAAAAACCTGAGAAATCATAAAAACTCACGCAGCAATCTTGTTATGCAGAATACAGACAAGTAATGGGGCTTGTATGATTCAGATCAATGAGGTCTATAACATTGCAATTACATCTCATAACAAAAAGTGCACTGCCTGACCAGAAATGAACCTTTTAATTCACCAAAATGTCATTGCATTACTGAGATTAATGAGATATCAGTATGATAGTACTTGGGCTCCATCTAGTGGCCAAACACCGAAACTGACTGAAAACAATTGCTCACATGAAACACCACAAAAACGCACACAAAGCTGATCTCAGCATGTGATTTAGTTCTGTGATCTGAATAATTTTGCCAATACACATTATTTTGATCCTTTTGGGCCTTTAGTGCCTCAGTTGAATTGAATGTTTTGTCACATTGATTTACTTATGCATTTTTTCCACTCAAACAGCTTCTATTCACTTTTGGGTCTAAAGGACCTATTGGGCTTCTTTTTGCCTATTGAGGCCAAGAGGCCAATTTGTTGGTCTAAAAGACCCTTTGGGCTTTTTTGCCTTTTTGTGTGTGAACCCGCCAATCGCCGCTTGCGGCTATATTTATTATTCTTCTTTTTCTGCCCTAAAACGCGTTGTGCAGACCAAACCGTAACACCTACAGACTTCTCCTTTGGCCAACTTGTAGTACTCCTCTCCGCTACTCAGGCGCAACACGCCAGCCCGATCCGACCATAGGTGGCGCTATAGAGCGCAAAAAATTGTCACGCCTACACCGTATGTCATAAACAAAAAATTCCAATTGCATCTGATCAGTCATCTTCCATTCTACAAAAAATACATTTGAACCCATAAGCTCCGCCCCTTACATGTCGAGCTAATTTGCATAATATGCAAATTTGCACACATTTTTGAGCGCGTACTAGTCCCTGGATTTTTCACATACATGCACATATGTGGTATCAAAACGTTCAGAAGAGTCTGAACTTTAATTATTATGGAGCCAAAGTGCACATTTCTGCACATGGGCGTGGCCACATGCATCACAAGTCAAGCGTAGAAAATTCCTTCGCCAAAAATGCACATATTCTGCTATATCTCAGGCATTCTTTCACGTATTCATACCAAATTTCACATACATGTACCTATTGGGTGTCTAGACCTGCACATGCATTTTGGCAGACATGCACACCTAGGTGGCGCTATAACGGCCAAAAAACTCTCCTGCCCACACCGATTGGCCAAATAACTCCAAACTTGGTACGCATCATCTATATGCACCTATGACACAGGTCCTTGATCTGCACCATCATATGTCCAATATGGCCACCGCTATCGACCAATCAGCTTTCAGTACACCTTTCACAAGCTTTGCATATGCCAATTTTTTTTCAGCCTTAAAACGCGTTGTGCAGCCTAAACCGTAAGACCTACAGACTTCTCCTTTGGCCAACTTGTAGTACTCCTCTCCGCTACTCAGGCGCAACACGCCAGCCCGATCCGACCATAGGTGGCGCTATAGCGCACACAAACGCATGAAAAAGTTTAAACTGGTGTTTCTCCTAAACCGTATGTCCTAGAGACAAAATGTAAACTTCACCTGATCAGGCATGTGCTCATCTAAAAAAAGTTCCATTGAAGCCATATGCTCCGCCCCTTACATGTCGAGCTAATTTGCATAATATGCAAATTTGCACAAATTTTTGAGCACGTACTAGTCCCTGGATTTTTCACATACATGCACATATGTGGTATCCAGGTGCTCACAAGAGTCTGAACTTTAATTGTTATGGAGCCAAAGTGCACATTTCTGCACATGGGTGTGGCCACATGCATCACAAGTCAAGCGTAGAAAATTCCTTCGCCAAAAATCCACATATTCTGCTGTATCTCAGGCATACTTTCATGTATTCACTCCAAATTTCACACACATGTACCTATTGGGTGTCTAGACCGGTACATACATTTTGGCAGACATGCACACCTAGGTGGCGCTATAACGGCCAAAAAACTCTCCTGCCCACACCGATTGGCCAAATAACTCCAAACTTGGTACGCATCATCTATATGCACCTATGACACAGGTCCTTGACCTGCACCATCATATGTCCAATATGGCCGCCGCTATCGACCAATCAGCTTTCAGTTCACATTTCACAAGCTTATCATAAGCCAATCAACATGAAACTCACATATTATGTTCATCTACACACCCTCTAAGACATACTCAAGTATGACGGGAATTGCACCACTAGGTGGCGCTATACTAGAATTTCCTGAATTACCCCTACATCTTTCTTACACATGCACACACATGCAATGGCCTACCTATAGGTTTCATATACACATTGCTTCACCCATACCTACCCAGTGATTACACACACATGCTTACGCATCTCAGGCGTGCCAGATGGTGCCCATACCCTGCGCTTGGACCCCGTAATTGCCGCTTGCGGCTATATTTAGGGTTCACACACACAGTGTGGGAAACCTATTGTTATTGTCGGGTTTTTTCTTTCTTTCTTTCTTATTATTATTATTTTTCTACTGATAAAACGCATACTGCAGCCTAGACCGTAAGGCCCAGGGAGACCAAACTTGGCAGGATGGTGTAGTCTCTTTGCGAGACCGTGCTAAAGCACAGAGACCCACATTGGCCTGATGGTGGCGCTATAGCGCACCATTTTGCGTTTTGGTCCATATCTCCCAAACCGTAGGGCCTAGAAACAAAATTCCACTTCTGATGGATTCCTTGGCTCAATCCAAACAAAAAAGCCTCAAGAACCATTAAGCTCCGCCTACTTAGATTTTTTGCTAATTTGCATAATATGCAAAACCTACTTTTTTATACTAGTCCCTGGTTTTTCATCGGATCACCACAACCTTGGTGTCAAAATATTCAGGAGAATCTCATTATCAACGTTGCTTAAAAACATTTTGAGATTTGCATACAGTCTGGCTGTCACATGTCAATCAATAGCTCCGAGGCGTGGCCAAATTTACTTAAACAGCCATATCTCAGGAACGCTTTGACCGATCTTCATAAAATTTTAACAGTTGTTAGGGCACATGACTCCGAGGTCACAGGTCAAAGCTGGCCACGATTGTCCAATAGGGGGCGCTATAACATGGGAAAAACTGTTTCTCAGAAACCATTAGTCACATCAAGCCAAAACTTTACAGGCATCATCAGGGCCCCAAGTGATATCAAGACACACAATGATGACATCATCACTCAAAAAACATGGCCGCCATGAGCCAATTAATTTTTATTTGAAATAATTGGCCATTTGACAAACTTACCATTGGCCAAACAACATCAAACCTCACCACTGTGCATATCTCAGGACTATGTGTCATGCTGTGCAGTTTTGAAACATTTGGCCACTAGTTGGCGCTATTTGTGAAAATCATGCATAACTCCTCCAAATTTTCACTTAGGAACATGCAGCTTGTTTCATTTTATTCCTTGCAGTAGACCTGACAACTTTGCAATTACAAGTCCTATTAAAAAATGCATACTTTTGTCACATTCATCTATTGTTTGAAAATAGCTATTTACAAACTAGTCATAGGAATTTGATCCAATTATGGAAAAATTGCTATAAGCATAATCAGTAGACTCTGTAGGTAAAAACTGAGTAAAAAAATGTTGGATTTTTATTTTTCTGATTGGTCCATTTTCCCATTATATCATTGTGGCCATGCCATATATGACCTATATTGCTATAACTCATAAACCATGTATGCAATCAATTCCCAATTTGAAAGGCTTTTATATCCTGAAGTCCTTGTGAGGTACGCCAAGTTTGGTTCAAATTGGCCTGTCGGGGGCGCTACAGTACCCAAAAACCTAAGAAAACATAAAAACTCATGCTGCAATCTTGTTATGCAGAATACAGACAAGTAATTGGTCTTGTATGATCCAGATCAATAAGTTCTATAACATTGCAATTGCATCTTATAACAAAAAGTGCACTGCCTGACCAGAAATGAACCTTTAATTCACCAAAATGTCATATTGCATTACTGAGATTAATGAGATATCAGTATGGTAGTACTTGGGCTCCATCTAGTGGCCATACATTGAAACGAACTGAAAACTATTGCTCACATGAAACACCACACAAAAACACACACAAAGCTGATCTCAGCATGTGATTTAGTTCTGTGATTTGAATCATTTTGCCAATACACATTATTTTGATCCTTTTGGGCCTTTAGTGCCCCAATTGAACATTTTTTTGCACATTGATTTATTTGTGCATTTTTTCCACTCAAACAGCTTCTTTTGGGTCTAAAGGACCTATTGGGTCTATTGCCTATTGAAGCCAAGTGGCCTATTCGTGTGTGAACCCGCCAATTGCCGCTTGCGGCTATATTTTTAGGGTTCACACACGTAGTGTGGGAAACCTATTGTAATTGTCGGGTTTTTTCTTTCTTATTATTATTATTATTATTATTTTTCTCCGCATAAAACGCATACTGCAGCCTAGACCGTAAGGCCCAGAGACACCAAACTTGGCAGAATGGTGTAGTCTCTTTGCGAGACCGTGCCAAAGCACAGAGACCCACATTGGCCTGATGGTGGCGCTATAGCGCACCATTTTGCGTTTTGGTCCATATCTCCCAAACCGTAGGGCCTAGACACAAAATTCCACTTCAGGTGCATTCCTTGGCTCAAATCTTCTTATTATTATTATTTTTCTCCGCATAAAACGCATACTGCAGCCTAGACCGTAAGGCCCAGAGACACCAAACTTGGCAGAATGGTGTAGTCTCTTTGCGAGACCGTGCTAAAGTACAGAGACCCACATTGGCCTGATGGTGGCGCTATAGCGCACCATTTTGCGTTTTGGTCCATATCTCCCACCCCGTAGGTCTTAGAAACAAAATTCCACTTCAGGTGCATTCCTTGGCTCCAGGCAAACAAAAAAGCCTCAAGAACCATTAAGCTCCGCCTACTTAGATTTTTTGCTAATTTGCATAATATGCAAAACCTACTTTTTTATACTAGTCCCTGGTTTTTCATCGGATCACCACAACCTTGGTGTCAAAATATTCAGGAGAATCTCATTATCAAAGTTGCTTAAAAACATTTTGAGATTTGCATACAGTCTGGTTGTCACATGTCAATCAATAGCTCCGAGGCGTGGCCAAATTTACTTAAACAGCCATATCTCAGCAACGCTTTGACGGATCTTCATAAAATTTTAACAGTTGTTAGGGCACATGACTCCGAGGTCATAGGTCAAAGCTGGCCTCGATTGTCCAATAGGGGGCGCTATAACATGGGAAAAACTGTATCTCAGAAACCATTAGTCACATCAAGCCAAAACTTTACAGGCATCATCAGGGGCCCAAGTGATATCAAGACACACAATGATGACATCATCACTCAAAAAACATGGCCGCCATGAGCCAATTAATTTTTATTTGAAATAATTGGCCATTTGACAGACTTACCATTGGCCAAACAACATGAAACCTCACCACTGTGCATATCTCAGGACTATCTGTCATGCTGTGCAGTTTTAAAACTTATGGCCACTAGGTGGCGCTATTTGTGAAAATCATGCATAACTCCTCCAAATTTTCACTTACGAACATGCAGCTTGTTTCATTTTATTCCTTGCAGTAGACCTGACAACTTTGCAATTACAAGTCCTTTAAAAAAATGCATACTTTTGTCACATTCATCTATTGTTTGAAAATAGCTATTTACAAACTAGTCATAGGAATTTGATCCAATTATGGAAAAATTGCTATGAGCATAATCAGTAGACTCTGTAGGTAAAAACTGAGTAAAAAAATGTTGGATTTTTATTTTTCTGATTGGTCCATTTTCCCATTATATCATTGTGGCCATGCCATATATGACCTATATTGCTATAACTCATAAACCATGTATGCAATCAATTCCCAATTTGAAAGCCTTTTATATCCTGAAGTCCTTGTGAGGTACGCCAAGTTTGGTTCAAATTGGCCTGTCGGGGGCGCTACAGTACCCAAAAACCTAAGAAAACATAAAAACTCATGCTGCAATCTTGTTATGCAGAATACAGACAAGTAATTGGTCTTGTATTGTCCAGATCAATAAGTTCTATAACATTGCAATTGCATCTTATAACAAAAAGTGCACTGCCTGACCAGAAATGAACCTTTTAATTCACCAAAATGTCATATTGCATTACTGAGATTAATGAGATATCAGTATGGTAGTACTTGGGCTCCATCTAGTGGCCAAACATCGGAACAGACTGAAAACTATTTCTCACATGAAATACCACACAAACACACACACAAAGCTGATCTCAGCATGTGATTTAGTTCTGTGATTTGAATCATTTTGCCAATACACATTATTTTGATCCTTTTGGGCCTTTAGTGCCCCAATTGAACATTTTTTTGCACATTGATTTATTTGTGCATTTTTTCCACTCAAACAGCTTCTTTTGGGTCTAAAGGACCTATTGGGTCTATTGCCTATTGAAGCCAAGTGGCCTATTCGTGTGTGAACCCGCCAATTGCCGCTTGCGGCTATATTTAGGGTTCACACACATAGTGTGGGAACCCTATTGTAATTGTTAGGATTTTTCTTTCTTCTTATTATTATTATTCTTTTGCCCATTTTTTGACCTAAAACGCATTGTGCAGCCTAGACCGTAAGGCCTAGAAACACCAAACTTGGCAAATTGATAATGTATGGTCCAAGGACCAGACTCAAGTACAGAGACCCACATTGGCCTGATGGTGGCGCTATAGCACACCATTTTGTCTTTTGGTCCATATCTCCCAATCCGTAAGTCATAGAAACAAAATTCCACTTTTTATGGATTCCTTGGCAAAATTCAATAGGACTATTCATATACAACCATTAAGCTCCGCCTACTTAGATTTTTTGCTAATTTGCATAATATGCAAAACCTATTTTTTTATACTAGTCCCTGGTTTTTTATCTGATCACCACAATCTTGGTGTCAAAATATTCACAAGAATCTCATTGTCAATGAATATCAACAAAACTGTGACATTGGTATACAGTCTGACTGTCACATGTCAATCAATAGCTCTGAGGCGTGGCTAAATTTACTTCAGCAGCTATATCTCAGCAATGCTTTGACCAATCTTCATGAAAATTTATCAGTTGTTAGGGCACATGACTCAGAGGTCACAGGTCAAAGCTGGCCACGATTGTCCAATAGGGGGCGCTATAACATGGGGAAATTTGTTTCTCAGAAACCATTAGTCACATCAAGCCCAAACTTTACAGACGTCATCAGGGGCCCAAGTGGTATCAAGGCACACAATGATGACCTCATCACTCAAAAAACATGGCCGCCATAAGCCAATTAATTTAAATTTTAATTAATTGGCCATTTGACAGACTTACCATAGGTACATACACATGAAACTGACATGGTATGTTCATGTACACACCCTCTAAGACATACTCATGTTAGAAGGGAATTGCACCACTAGGTGGCGCTATACTAGAAAATCCAGAATTTCTCCTACATATTTTCACTTATCAAGAAATGCTTGCACTCATATGATTGTATGCAGAATTCCTAGCAACTTTCTAATTACATGTGCTTTGCAAAAATGTACCACTTTTTCACTATTATCAAATATATATAACTTGTCATTTTCATACTAGTCCTAGCATTTTAACTCCATCACCTTTAAATCACACCTTGTAATACTCAGCAGACTCTGAAATGCTAAGATTAGCAAGAAAATCCTAAGGTTTTCACAAATTAATATTTTTCATATACATCACAATGCTACCATCGTAACACATCAAATTCACAGTTCAATAACTACGCCATAGTATGTCTGATTGTTATGAAAACTGACATCCACATTCACATGACCATTGTGGTGAAGTGTGCCAAGTTTGAGCCAAATCCGCCTGCAAACGGCTCTACAGTGAATATTTTCATTTTCCATACTGACCAGTGCAGGGAGGCATAGACAGCTGCTAAGACACGCACGTTCTCACACACGCTGCCCCCCTCCTCCACTCCCCCATCCTTCTAACACTACAACCCTTGGGCTCTCCCTCCCCCTCTCTCTCTTTCACATGCACTCACACAAACAAAGGCCTCTCTGGCCTATAGGTTTTACATACACACTAATTCTAGCCATTACTACCAATTACCCAGTGACTAATATACAGATATTTAGCTTCTTTTTTTCCACACACCCTCACACAGGACTTCCTATATGCTTCATATATACATCTCTCTAGCCATTTCCAACACACTAACTGATATTTAGCTTCATTTTTCCATCCACACTCTCAACTCATGCCCTCTATACATCCTGAAATGACATAAGAGAGGACAGAGATATGTAATTCACATTTCACACACAACCTCTATATAACTGCATGCTTTACTTATCATCAAAGTCTTGTTAGATACACATTCCTAGTGGCCTCCCTACTATGGGCACAACAGTGAGAACATGTCAGAGTAGGGATGAGAACATCATGAACAGGCAAAGATAAGAATATTTGTGTTATTTTATTGTATAGTAACCCATCACTCTGGTTTGTTTGAGAATCACATGTGACATATTTTGTCAGCTAAATGAAAAGGGTTAAAGAGTGGTGTTTACATGTGGGGCATTAACCAGAGCTCTCCTGCTGCTATGTTCACAACATCAGTCAAATTCAGCCAAAGGTATATTTATTTGACTAGGCCCCTGGGTCAGTGTGTCAGTACTTTTAACCTAATCTCAGCATTTGATTTAGTTGTATTGTCTGAATCATTTTGCTAATATCTTCCACACTGTATGGCCTAGAAACAAAATTGTACTTCAGCTGTATTCCTTTGCTCAAGCCAACCAAAAAAGCCTCAAGAAGCCCTTACTGCATACATGAAAAAACACACACACACATACAAAGCTAATCACAGCATTTGATTAACTTCTATGATCTGAATCATTTTGCCAATACATTTTGTTTTGATCTTTTGGGCCTTTATTGCCTCAGTTGAATAAGACACGCACGTTTGCCATTCTCACACACGCTGCCCCCCTCCTCCACTCCCCCATGCTTCTAACACTTTACAACCCTTGGGCTCTCCCTCCCCCTCTCTCTCTTTCACATGCACTCACAAAAACAAAGGCCTCTCTGGCCTATAGGTTTCACATACACACTAATTCTAGCCATTACTATCAATTACCCAGTGACTAATATACAGATATTTAGTTTCTTTTTTCCACACACCCTCACACAGGACTTCCTATATGCTTCATATATACATTTCTCTAGCCATTTCCAACACACTAACTGATATTTAGCTTCATTTTTCCATCCACACTCTCAACTCGTGCCCTCTATACATCCTGAAATGACATGAGAGGACAGAGATATGTAATTCACATTTCACACACAACCTCTATATAACTGCATGCTTTACTTATCATCAAAGTCTTGTTAGATACACATTCCTAGTGGCCTCCCTACTATGGGCACAACAGTGAGAACATGTCAGAGTAGGGATGAGAACATCATGAACAGGCAAAGATAAGAATATTTGTGTTATTTTATTGTATAGTAAGCCATCACTCTTTGGTTTGTTTGAGATTCACATGTGACAGATTTTGTCAGCTAAATGAAAAGGGTTAAATAGTGGGGTTTACATGTGGGGCATTAACAAGAGCTCTCCTGCTGCTATGTTCACAACTTCTGACAAATTCAGCCAAAGGTATATTTATTTGACTAGGCCCCTGGGTCAGTGTGTCAGTGCTTTTAACCTAATCTCAGCATTTGATTTAGTTGTATGGTCTGAATCATTTTGCTAATATCTTCCACACTGTATGGCCTAGAAACAAAATTCTACTTCAGCTGTATTCCTTTGCTCAAGCCAACCAAAAAAGCCTCAAGAAGCCCTTACTGCATACATGAAAAAACACACAAACACACACATACAAAGCTAATCACAGCACTGATTAACTTCTATGATCTGAATCATTTTGCCATTACATTTTGTTTTGATCTTTTGGGCCTTTATTGCCCCAGTTGAATATTTTTTTGCAAATTAATTTATCTGTCCATTTTTTGGACTGAAGTAGCTTCATATCACTTGTTGGTCTAAAAGACCCTTTGGGCTTTTGTGCCTTTTTTTGTGTGAACCCGCCAATCGCCGCTTGCGGCTATATTTAGAGTTCACACACATAGTGTGGGAACCCTATTGTAATTGTTAGGATTTTTCTTTCTTCTTATTATTATTATTCTTTTGCCCATTTTTTGACCTAAAACGCATTGTGCAGCCTAGACCGTAAGGCCTAGAAACACCAAACTTGGCAAATTGATAATGTATGGTCCAAGGACCAGACTCAAGTACAGAGACCCACATTGGCCTGATGGTGGCGCTATAGCACACCATTTTGTCGTTTGGTCCATATCTCCCAATCCGTAAGTCATAGAAACAAAATTCCACTTTTTATGGATTCCTTGGCAAAATTCAATAGGACTATTCATATACAACCATTAAGCTCCGCCTACTTAGATTTTTTGCTAATTTGCATAATATGCAAAACCTATTTTTTTATACTAGTCCCTGGTTTTTTATCTGATCACCACAATCTTGGTGTCAAAATATTCACAAGAATCTCATTGTCAATGAATATCAACAAAACTGTGACATTGGTATACAGTCTGACTGTCACATGTCAATCAATAGCTCTGAGGCGTGGCTAAATTGACTTCAGCAGCTATATCTCAGCAATGCTTTGACCAATCTTCATGAAAATTTATCAGTTGTTAGGGCACATGACTCAGAGGTCACAGGTCAAAGCTGGCCATGATTGTTCAATAGGGGGCGCTATAACATGGGAAAAACGGTTTCTCAGAAACCATTAGTCACATCAAGCCAAAACTTTACAGCCATCATCAGGGGCCCAAGTGGTATCAAGGCACACAATGATGACATCATCACTCAAAAAACATGGCCGCCATATGCCAATTAATTTTAATTTGAATTAATTGGCCATTTGACAGACTTACCATAGGTACATACACATGAAACTGACATGGTATGTTCATGTACACACCCTCTAAGACATACTCATGTTAGAAGGGAATTGCACCACTAGGTGGCGCTATACTAGAAAATCCAGAATTTCTCCTACATATTTTCACTTATCAAGAAATGCTTGCACTCATATGATTGTATGCAGAATTCCTAGCAACTTTGTAATTACATGTGCTTTGCAAAAATGTACCACTTTTTCACTATTATCAAATATATATAACTTGTCATTTTCATACTAGTCCTAGCATTTTAACTCCATCACCTTTAAATCACACCTTGTAATACTCAGCAGACTCTGAAATGCTAAGATTAGGGAGAAAATCCTAAGGTTTTCACAAATTAATATTTTTCATATGCATCACAATGCTACCATCGTAACACATCAAATTCACAGTTCAATAACTACGCCATAGTATGTCTGATTGTTATGAAAATTGACATCCACATTCACATGACCATTGTGGTGTGATGTGCCAATTTTGAGCCAAATCCGTCCACAAACAGCTCTACAGTGAATATTTTCATTTTCCATACTGAGCTGTGCAGGGAGAAGACGAGAGCTGCTCAGCCCACACGCAGGTGCCATTCTCGCACACGCTGCCCCCCCCTCCTCCACTCCCCCACCCTTCTAACACTTTACAACCCTTGGGCTCTCCCTCCTCCCTCTCTTTCACATGCACTCACAAAAACAAAGGCCTCTCTGGCCTATAGGTTTTACATACACACTAATTCTAGCCATTACTACCAATTACCCAGTGACTAATATACAGATATTTAGCTTCTTTTTTTCCACACACCCTCACACAGGACTTCCTATATGCTTCATATATACATTTCTCTAGCCATTTCCAACACACTAACTGATATTTAGCTTCACTTTTCCATCCACACTCTCAACTCATGCCATCTATACATCCTGAAATGACATAAGAGAGGACAGAGATATGTAATTCACATTTCACACACAACCTCTATATAACTGCATGCTTTACTTATCATCAAAGTCTTGTTATATACACATTCCTAGTGGCCTCCCTACTATGGGCACAACAGTGAGAACATGTCAGAGTAGGGATGAGAACATCATGAACAGGCAAAGATAAGAATATTTGTGTTATTTTATTGTATAGTAAGCCATCACTCTTTGGTTTGTTTGAGGTTCACATGTGACAGATTTTGTCAGCTAAATGAAAAGGGTTAAAGAGTGGGGTTTACATGTGGGGCATTAACAAGAGCTCTCCTGCTGCTATGTTCACAACTTCTGACAAATTCAGCCAAAGGTATATTTATTTGAGTAGGCCCCTGGGTCAGTGTGTCAGTGCTTTTAACCTAATCTCAGCATTTGATTTAGTTGTATGGTCTGAATCATTTTGCTAATATCTTCCACACTGTATGGCCTAGAAACAAAATTCTACTTCAGCTGTATTCCTTTGCTCAAGCTAACCAAAAAAGCCTCAAGAAGCCCTTACTGCATACATGAAAAAACACACAAACACACACATACAAAGCTAATCACAGCATTTGATTAACTTCTATGATCTGAATCATTTTGCCAATACATTTTATTTTGATCTTTTGGGCCTTTATTGCCTCAGTTGAATAAGACACGCACGTTTGCCATTCTCACACACGCTGCCCCCCTCCTCCACTCCCCCATGCTTCTAACATTTTAAAACCCTTGGGCTCTCCCTCCTCCCTCTCTCTCTTTCACATGCACTCACAAAAACAAAGGCCTCTCTGGCCTATAGGTTTCACATACACACTAATTCTAGCCATTACTACCAATTACCCAGTGACTAATATACAGATATTTAACTTCTTTTTTTCCACACACCCTCACACAGGACTTCCTATATGCTACATATATACATTTCTCTAGCCATTTCCAACACACTATCTGATATTTAGCTTCATTTTTCCATCCACACTCTCAACACATGCCCTCTATACATCCTGAAATGACATAAGAGAGGACAGAGACATGTAATTCACATTTCACACACAACCTCTAAATAACTGCATGCTTTACTTATCATCAAAGTCTTGTTAGATACACATTCCTAGTGGCCTCCCTACTAAGGGCACAACAGTGAGAACATGTCAGAGTAGGGATGAGAACATCATGAACAGGCAAAGATAAGAATATTTGTGTTATTTTATTGTATACTAAGCCATCACTCTTTGGTTTGTTTGAGATTCACATGTGACAGATTTTGTCAGCTAAATGAAAAGGGTTAAAGAGTGGGGTTTACATGTGGGGCATTAAGAAGAGCTCTCCTGCTGCTATGATCACAACTTCAGTCAAATTCAGCCAAAGGTATATTTATTTGACTAGGCCCCTGGGTCAGTGCTTTTAACCTAATCTCAGCATTTGATTTAGTTGTATGGTCTGAATTATTTTGCATATATCTTCCACACTGTATGGCCTAGAAACAAAATTCTACTTCAGCTGTATTCATTGGCTCAAGCCAACCAACAAAGCCCTTAATGCATACATGAAAAAACACACAAACACACACATACAAAGCTAATCACAGCATTTGATTAACTTCTATGATCTGAATCATTTTGCCAATACATTTTGTTTTGATCTTTTGGGCCTTTATTGCCCCAGTTGAATAATTTTTTGCAAATTACATTATCTGTCCATTTTTTGGACTGAAGTAGCTTCATATCACTTGTTGGTCTAAAAGACCCTTTGGGCTTTTTTGCCTTTTTTTGTGTGAACCCGCCAATCGCCGCTTGCGGCTATATTTAGGGTTCATTATTATTATTTTTCTCCGCATAAAACGCATACTGCAGCCTAGACCGTAAGGCCCAGGGAGACCAAACTTGGCAGAATGGTGTAGTCTGTTTGCGGGACCGAGCACAAGTACAGAGACCCATATTGGCCTGATGGTGGCGCTATAGCGCACCATTTTACGTTTTGATCCATATCTCCCACACCGTAGGTCCTAGAAACAAAATTCCACTTCAGTTGCATTCCTTGGCTCAAGCCAAACAAAAAAGCCTCAAGAACCATTAAGCTCCGCCTACTTAGATTTTTTGCTATTTTGCATAATATGCAAAACCTACTTTTTCATACTAGTCCCTGGTTTTTCATCTGATCCACACAATCTTGGTGGCAAAAGATTCAGAAGAATCTCCTTATCAATAGTTATTGTGAAAAAATTGTCATTTGCATACAGTGTCGTTGTGACATGTCAATCAATAGCTCTGAGGCGTGGCCAAATTTACTTAAACAGCCATATCTCAGCAACGCTTTGACGGATCTTCATAAAATTTTAACAGTTGTTAGGGCACATGACTCCGAGGTCATAGGTCAAAGCTGGCCTCGATTGTCCAATAGGGGGCGCTATAACATGGGAAAAACTGTATCTCAGAAACCATTAGTCACATCAAGCCAAAACTTTACAGGCATCATCAGGGCCCCAAGTGATATCAAGACACACAATGATGACATCATCAGTCAAAAAACATGGCCGCCATGAGCCAATTAATTTTTATTTGACTTAATTGGCCATTTGACAGACTTACCATTGGCCAAACAACATGAAACCTCACCACTGTGCATATCTCAGGACTATGTGTCATGCTGTGCAGTTTTAAAACATATGGCCACTAGGTGGCGCTATTTGTGAAAATCATGCATAACTCCTCCAAATTTTCACTTAGGAACATGCAACTTGTTTCTTTTTATTCCTTGCAGTAGACCTGACAACTTTGCAATTACAAGTCCTATTAAAAAATGCATACTTTTGTCACATTCATCTATTGTTTGAAAATAGCTATTTACAAACTAGTCATAGGAATTTGATCCAATTATGGAAAAATTGCTATGAGCATAATCAGTAGACTCTGTAGGTAAAAACTGAGTAAAAAAATGTTGGATTTTTATTTTTCTGATTGGTCCATTTTCCCATTATATCATTGTGGCCATGCCATATATGACCTATATTGCTATAACTCATAAACCATGTATGCAATCAATTCCCAATTTGAAAGGCTTTTATATCCTGAAGTCCTTGTGAGGTACGCCAAGTTTGTTTCAAATTGGCCTGTCGGGGGCGCTACAGTACCCAAAAACCTAAGAAAACATAAAAACTCATGCTGCAATCTTGTTATGCAGAATACAGACAAGTAATTGGTCTTGTATGATCCACATCAATTACTTCTATAACATTGCAATTGCATCTTATAACAAAAAGTGCACTGCCTGACCAGAAATGAACCTTTTAATTCACCAAAATGTCATATTGCATTACTGAGATTAATGAGATATCAGTATGGTAGTACTTGGGCTCCATCTAGTGGCCATACATTGAAACGAACTGAAAACTATTTCTCACATGAAATACCACACAAAAACACACACAAAGCTGATCTCAGCATGTGATTATTTCTGTGATTTAAATCATTTTGCCAATACACATTATTTTGATCCTTTTGGGCCTTTAGTGCCCCAATTGAACATTTTTTTGCACATTGATTTATTTGTGCATTTTTTCCACTCAAACAGCTTCTTTTGGGTCTAAAGGACCTATTGGGTCTATTGCCTATTGAAGCCAAGTGGCCTATTCGTGTGTGAACCCGCCAATTGCCGCTTGCGGCTATATTTATTATTAAACCTTTATTTTACCAGGCAAGACATTAAGAACAAATTCTTATTTACAATGGCGGCCTGGCATAATAATATATATATAATATAACAAGAGAGACCCTGGACTGTTGAGCTACTGAAGTTGCATATCAAGCAATAATGGGAAAGAATTCCACCTACAAAGCTTCAACAATTAGTCCTCAGTTCCCAAACGCTTATGGAGTGTTGTTAACAGGGAAGGGGATGTATCAGTGGAAAGTGTGCCAGTTTTGTCCCAGTTGGAATGTGTTGCAGGCATCAAATTCAAAATGAGTGAATATTTGCTAAAACAAAAATAAAGTTTATCCATTTGAACAGTGTAGTGTATTCAGTTGAATATAGGTTGAGAAGGATTTGCAAATCATCATATTTGTTTTTATTTCTGTTTTTATTTCTAATTTAGACAATGTCCCAACTTCACTGGAATTGGGATTGTACAATTATCAAGAAGGCCTGTCTTCATTAGGCCTGCAGAACCGATTCTGACCCATGTGTCTAACTTCCTGTCGCTGTGGGCTCAGTTCAGAAAACAACTTTTTGAAAAATATGTGTTCTGAAAACACCCTCTCCCTGCAGAGTGGAGCAGCACCTGTGTACACGGACTGTGACATTTTGATTCAGGACCAAAAACAGTGCAACTCCAGGGATCTTCTACCACAGCCTGCTGGAGGCCAGCAGGCCCCTCTCATTTGTTGTCTGGAGAACATGAGAATCAAAAGGTTGAGTGCAGATTTGGAACAGTGTGGGGAAGTGGCCAAAGAACATTTGGGGATGCTGTTACACACAGATGACACACAGAAAAACACAGATGCTATGTATCCCCTAGAGGCCTACTGCACTCACTCTGGAGTTTATTTGTGTATCTTTTTATCTACAGTGAGGCAGTTGAATCACGACTCCTCAAGTCAAAGTTCTGCCTAAACATCCTTGTTAAACATTTGTGTGTGTGTGTGTGAATAGTTTCCCACAGAATCACTTGTTGTTTTCTATCATGTTTTGCAGCATGCATAGCACAACAGCACCAACAGCCTTGGAACACATTTATAAATAGTTTAAAATAGCAATAGGCCTTAACTTCAAAATTTTATATTTCATACCTGCTTTAATTGATTGCAGGATGTCCCAATCATCTGCAAAATCTCAGTCAATGCAACCTCACCAAAAGCATGGGCAGTGACATTACGCCATATAAAGATTTCCTGACCACCCACTCTGGTCTTGAAGACCTACCGTCCTACAGAATCTAGTTACAAATGAATAAAATGATCACGTGTGTTATATTATGTTTGGAACCATACTTTTCAGGGGCAGAGTTTAGCAACCTTGATTGAAATGATCGCACCGCTGAACTGTTTAAGCCCACTGAAATATTGCAAAGGTGCCGTACATTTTGCAGCAATAAAGCTGTCAGCAACACTGCACTATGAATGACTATAAATAATAATATAGTGGCTGGAAAATACAGAACCTGTCCCTTAAGGCTGCTATGTTTCATGGAGGAATACTGTTCACCTACCAGCATTAACAGTCCATCATACCAGTCCAGTTGTCAATTAATCATGCGGAATCTTCACTCACTTATTGTATGATTCAGTCAACATTGATGTTCAATGTGTTGACAGCTCTAAAGATAACAGACTGGCTGGCAGCAGTGGGCCCTGTGTCGCAGACCTAACCTATTCGAGATGTGATATGGTGGCAAAATTCAGAGGGCAGTTCCTATAGCCAATCTGTTTGGTGGGGCGTCCATGTGCTTTCTCCAGGGCTACATGGAAAAGTACAGGGAACACACTCTGTGTACACTCAGAGAGAAAGAGAGAGAGAGAGTGAGACAGAGAGAGAGAGATAGACAGAGAGAGCCAGATCAACTTGCTGTTGTGAAGATTTGATTCTGGAAAATGACTGGCATGTGACAGCCAGAGATAAAGTCCCAGTGTCTAGGAGACCTTACAAGGGAGGGAGGCTGTGGTGTACCAAGAGCACTTATACAGCATTGGTAAAAACACAGAAATCCTGTTAGTCTGGAAAGTCACTGCTGTCCTTAGAACGAAGAGCACTATCGCTGACTGTGTAACATTCCAAACACAACACTAAAATGAATGAAATCCAGAACCATAAGCCATTCACTAATGCTGGGAAGAATATTTTATATATTCTGTTACAGATGGACTATTATTATGATTGTCGTTACTTTCTATGAGGTGACTGACTAGCAATTTAAAAGCCCCATATGGAAGCTTAATATGAACTGTTGGCTGCATTTCAGGCTTGCCTGACAAAAATGTGTAATGTAAAAAAGAAAACAGGGTGTTTTAGAAAGAGGTCCTGAAATGCTATCTGTCCCTATCCGTACTATTTCCTAGGATGAATTCTGTGATTGGATGCAAAGCACTTTGTAAAAGCTCTGGATAAGAGCTTCTGCTAAATGCCATAATTTTCTCTCTCTCTCTCTCTCTCTCTCTCTCTCTCTCTCGTAAACATGTAAATCTAGTGTCAAATAATATAATCACAAAGACTTTTGATTATACATCATTTATTTTTAGTAATCAAACTCAGATTTCTTCAAGCTAATGAAACAGTCCGACAATGCTTTTCTCTTGGGAGCTGTGCCTATTTGTAACACAAGGAGAACTGAGCATTTGTAAGTGTTGTTTATGTCTGAGAGAGAGAACACAGCTATGAGGAACTTGGAGTCCTCTCAAGCTACTCATGAGCCCCTGTGTATCCCACTAGATTATACTGTACACCACTGTCATCATCATGATGAATTGCAATATCCTTCCGTCTTGCTGTGTGTGAAATCACATAAGACCTACTGTGCTCCATTTGATATAATGTGGGCACAGACACATTTTTTGATTTTTGTTTGAATGAAATTTATGCATACATTGTTGCTTGCTTGCTTGTTACCACCAAAGGTCCTACCACGTCCTTTCCACAGTGCATGAGACCACTACAGTGCACTAGCTTTCCAAAAACAATGGTCGTTGGACTGTAGTAGTATGTGGATTACAGGTTAGATTGCCAGTTGCTCTGTGTTCATTCACCAGAATGTAAGCACAGGTTGGAAATGTAAAGCATCAGTACTTTGTGTAACGCAACACAAGAGTGTTAGAAGAGTGTGGCGATGTGATGTGTCATGTCAAATGTTGGTTTGACCTCTACCATTCATGACTAGAACTAGAATCCATATTTTTGGATCAGGAATAGAAAGTGTTCCAGTTGTGTTGCTTTCCAACACAGATCACACTGTTGCTGGATGGTTTGTAGTTTGGATATAGTAAAGGGCTTGACATGATTGTGTGTGTGTGTGTGTGTGTGTGTGTGTGTGTGTGTGTGTGTGTGTGTGTGTGTGTGTGTGTGTGTGTGTGTGTGTGTGTGTGTGTGTGTGTGTGTGTGTGTGTGTGTGTGTTCATTTATATGTGTGTAGGCACACATGCTTGTATATTGTTTGGCATTAGCTGGAGCAGATGTGTGCGTTTGAGGAACAGTATGTGATCCAAGTAATGTACCTGCTGTGCACAAATGGACAGAATGTTTGTCGTGTCTGCATTCATATACTGGACATCCAGCTTTTTGTCACAGCAACAGGATTACAGTTAAGAATACAGTTAAGAATATTCCACTATCAAAACAGCATCAGGTTGAGCCTGGTACACAAGTATAAACGTGTGCTATCTAGTAGACCTTCCTTTTCCTGATAAAAAATAAACCTGCTTTGTAGATTACACTTGTTTAGATTTTGATAAAATCATAATCTTATCCAAAGTTCATTTAATGTTAACATTTACTTTAAAGTGAATTGCTATGAAATTATCTGGCTTTGAAAAACTTTTACAGCATTGTCTAGTGTCACCTTAGGACCGAATGTGATAGCTTCATATTCATATTTATTTCACTAAATGAATAGACAGCATAAATGAATGTGACTGCTCTTCACGTTTAAAAATCACCTATAAAATGTACCTTTCAGTTTTACAGCTCAAAATGTTTCTATTGTGCTGTGTCCATTTCAGTTTCTAGTTCTTCTTGTTTCTACTCTACAACTTGTTCTCTCAACATGTAATGAACTTATTTTCACTCTGTTGAACATGTTATCCATTAAACCTTTTTCAGTGCTTTAGAGAGCTGTGACTTGAGTCTTGTAGTAATAAAAATTCTTTTCAATGTACTTAAATTATATGTTTACGTAATTAATTAATGCAATATATAATGATCCGTTGTCATAGTGAATTACTATAAGGGCTATCACTCTGCATCTCTTATTTTCCAGCTGTGTCAACAAGGTCGGTTCACACACCCTTCTCTCACAGCCTATACTCGGAGAGACATGTCTAAGGAAACAGGACAGTCGTGACAAGTAACAGATAACACAATGTTCAAATCAAGGACTTCCTGTCATTCCATCGCTGTATTTTGTCAATTTTTTTTTTGTGCCACTTGTATCTCAGTGAAGCCGCACCTTCTTTTCGTTTACACATGTGCTGCCACAGTGAATGACAATAAAACATTGAATTGAGTTGAATAGAATATTGGGAACTCTTTGTGACCCAGGTGTAGCTGTGAGACTGCATTTCCTTACAATGCTGCTCCTGCACTACTTAACTGCCTCACCTAACAAGTGCATACATGCACCAATGTCACTGAAATGAGAGGTATTTAGGATCTAGAGCATATCTTACAAGAAATGATCCAGGACTATAGCCTCACACCCGTTCCCCTGTCAGTCTCCGCGTCTCTAGGGATCAAAGTCTATTTTTTGTGAACTGGGACAGCATCAATCTACCATATTAAACCTCTTCCAAAAAACACCATTACAAATGCCATTACTTGCTACATTCTGTTATATCATGCTAAATGTCACTAGAGGGGATATATTCTAATTCAACAAAATGCCATTTTCCCCAGCCTTTTGTGTCATTAAACAGTTAAATTACTTTATAGAATATGATACATTTACAAAGCAAGATGTCTCCAAGAAGAGTTTCCAATAAATCTGAATTAAATATTGAACATTTTAAGGAAAAATGTGGAAAGTCAACAGTTTCATTTGAGCTGCCACAGAAGAAGGCACACATACGTGGAACTCTTGTACTTTACTTTGAAGGCCAGTTTTTAGATCTAACCACATTAAACTATCCAGATTGTGATGCCTGATTGTAACTTCTCTGCCTTACCACCATGGAAACAACTTTTTTCTTTGCTCCCAACAGAAAACTGGCATTCTTAAAAGCCTAGCTGGAAATCACGCTTGTGTGTGGTTAGATTGTGACTGACTGGATCAGTTGAATTGTCTCCCTTATTTTGTAATTGGAGATGATGATGAAATTTTGCTCAATCAGCCTGTCTGGTACTATCCACACCAGATTTAATGTGAATGCCCAACAGCTTGAGTTTTTGTCAGTAGTACGTTTGAAAATGAGTCCAGGCTACAGTGGATTTGTTACGCTTCCAGAGCCTTATGCATAGACGGGAACTCCATGCATGATAACAATGGCACTGTAAAATAAATAAAAAGCTGTGTTACAACAGGCAACTTTTGACCAAACGGTTGCGTCCCTGGAGGCCATCAGTTACCAATCAACATTGATAACCAATATGACATATCAACACATTTGAACGTTTAGCAGCAAGAAGCTAACGAAGGGGTCCATAGTCTCCTCTCTAATTATATTTCCTCCGTCGTGATGGACAAGCTCCCACAGACGACCACCATGCAAATGGACTCCCTGTCTTGATGGTGTAATTTGATGCTCGAGGAGGGTTACCATCACATGGTGGAAATTTCCATGGTCGCTTCTCTGTTAAATGGGTATGGTCTAGAGGACCAAGTATCAGACGTCCGCCTCTTCCTATCGCTTCTGAGAGATTTGGAGTAATTTACCGACGAATCAGGTGGGTAGTCACAAACAACAGTTTATTTGAATGCAACGAGACGTAGTTATTCTAGCTATTTGTGCTACCTGAGCACATGCATGCAAAAAACGTGATTCAATTTACTGCAGCCCAGCATTACCTAAACAGGTCAAAATAATATATAACCTGAAATATGTATGTTGTCCGGCGTGTAACAACAGTTGGATTTTAACGAAGTAAACGAATTTAATGTACTTGTTACCAGCAAATTATCTATAAAATCAGCCACTGAAGTAAATAAGCTTATCTGCCTAAATGACTAAGGGGTGTAACCTCGCAGGAGGTAAAGTACGTTCCATAAAAGTAAACAAATCTCAGAGCACATGTAAATAGATCATGCATACGACTACAGTACTTGGGCTCAAAGGAGGTTGCTTGCTGTCGTTGGTTTAATTTTAATTGTATAATATTTGACAATTTGTCTTCGTGTATGTAAGGCACAAAGCATTGTATATTGCAGCGCGCGTGGCAGCGCTGACATTTAGCCCCCCACATCTGTGGAGTCTTTATGCACTATTTAGCCAAACAAAGCTGCGCTATATTTTATCGCCTGTGTGCATATCAAAGATGGATTTGTAAAAAGTAGCTAAGGGTAAAAAAATAATATTAAACACGCAAATGTAGACTACGTAGGACTAGAGACATTTTAGGGAAACATGTTTGCTTTACTTCTGTGGAGAAATATTGATCGTCTCTAGAACGCCGTACCTTGCAGGCGTCAATTGTGTTTTAATCAACTTGATCTTTTATGTTTATGTGTGTGGAAGCGTCGGGAAGGTGGGGGCGAGGCTAGTGTTTTAGATTGCCCGCGAGAATCCTACTGTTCTCCTCCATGCATTAGACCTCGAGTCTGATTAAAGAGTCGGAATTAGCGTTTAGTCATAGTGGATAGTGTTGTGCAGGTGTACTCTAAAACGATTTTGTTGTGAGAAAAACTGAACTTTCTGGCGAAGATTGTACCATTTAAATTTGTCTTCTCGCCATTTACGTGATAGTTTATCCACAATAATTGAGCCTAATTGCCACCACACAGTTAAAGTCATTTCAATGAAAAACTCTTGGCTGGTTTCTCAGAAACAAAATTATTTGACGCAAAATATATTTGGTAGCCAATACTGTGGTAACGTTGGACATTCTCGAAGATTCGGGGATTAACAGTGAGGTGTAAGCCCCGCCCATTGGTTAGCGTTATGGATTCTCACTGTAGCTGACGTCACGTTCGTAACATTTATTAATATTCAATGAGTTGTCGGTACATTTTGATTCAATTAATTTGAATTTGTTCGCCACCCTACGCATAAATTAACTGTGGTTTTGTTTGATAAGTTCGTCATCCTTTATTGTTTCATGGTGTTTTAAAATGAACTGTTCAAAGGTTACCACTTCTGAAGGGTTTCTTGGAACTTTTGTCTTCTATTGTATTTTGGAAATGTTAACACTGATAAAACTACAATAGTAGGCTATCATGTTTTTTTTTCACAAATTGTACAACTACGTCTTCACAGAGCCTTATATGGTACAACAAAACAGATTAAATCTAACATAGCTGAATGAGGTTTGCAATTCCATGGTATCTAACCTTGCATCCGTGAATAAACATGCCACCCAAACTATTCCTATTTCCTTTAAGGAAACCTCAAAGAAAGCTTTATACTAGCCACAAAAGATGAAAAACCTATCTTCTGAAAAAGTTGAAGAATATCTGAGATGAGAATAATCTTTTGGGGGAATTTCTTAGTCTGTATTGCTTTTGTTCTATATTGACATATTGGTTGAAAACTGAAAGTATTTTCATATTATATGCCTATTATTTCTTTTATGTTAATCTATAACCTTCCATTGGTTTCTAGTGTAGAATCTAGCAGCAGTTCTGTTTGCGATTGATTACTGAGAACAAACTCAGCATGTGAACTTTATACAGATGCCTTTTGGTACAAACTGACCTGAGCTCACGTCACAGTGTCTGAACAGAGATTCACTCAGTCACCAATGCAAAAAGCTTGAAGAACTGCCCATATAACCTAACTCAAATTCCTTTGTGTTTGTCTCCTCCAAAAGATTCACAAAACAAAAAGATACATTTGTTTAAAATTCCATTAAATTGAGACCTCTCTAGCAATGTTAGAGTCCCTACACGTTTTTAAACAACCAGGAATGATGAAGGCAAATACCAATTGCATTGAGATTGATGCAGTTATTATAGAAAACAAGGATATCATACCCTTCACCTGACATCCATCTGCCATTTGACTTAAAGTTGTGATGTTATGGAGTTGAAGCAGTCTGTTGTGGTTTACTGGCTCTTCATAAGTTTCAAATGTGTGCTGATGTTTATTTCCTCATTGTCATATTGACCTCCACAGTTTAATAAGCATAATAAGCACGTCCTTCTAAGTACAGTCTTGCCTTTGAAAACACCCTGATTGCAAGGAAACAGCAGGTCCTGAATTTGGCTGAGACATCATACCTGGACAGGGCAGTCTGTGGGTTTCCTGAAAGTACCTGAAAAAACACAACAACCACACATGAAGATCACATATCATCCACTTCACTCAGATACTAAGATGAGTTCTGAGCTGAGCCAACTAGCGATGGCCTGTATATGTACGTTGGATAACCCACTGAAGGACTCCATGGACGTTTTTCACACAATACCCTTTAGTATTCAAAGCCACTCATATTAGATCAGTTACAGCAAGCTGCTAGAAGATACCAGTCGTTGCTCATGTACACTGCTTTGCAAGATGTTCATGTCTGTATTTTCACCCAGGGCTCACATTAATTGCATCGTACATTAACTGGCCTAAGAGGTAACTGATTGACCCCTGCAGATGTGGGCCAAACCTTTCAGAGACAGGTTGCCTTCAGTCAGTATCAGTTTACCCAAGCTCATCCAAACCCACAGACCATCATGGAACGTTTAGGTGTAGGGTTATAGAGTGTCAAGCTATATATACAGTAGGTAGTCATTTAAATCTAATGGCTTTCATGTATCCAATGTGTATTTTTATCTTTTTCCTAAAATATAAAGTGAAAATAACATTCACTAAGTTTTTTTTCTGTTTCAGCCAACCATGAATAATTTTAAAATTATTTAAGAATACTATAAAAAAATTATATAAATCATTACAGCTCGCTGTGTACATGTATCCTCAGAGCAGAAGTGGTTTTGTTGTAGATATTCAGCATTACTGTCAGTATACCCCAGACTTCAGGCCTCCCTCTAGGGTAGTAGGAGGAGGTAGGAGGAGGTTTTACCACCATGGAGTGCTGCCCTTAGTTGCAACACAGACCGCACCAGCTGGGGGAACAGATAGAGTCATTCGACTGGGGATGCATTCACGTGCAAAGGTCTGATCTTCAGCTGGCTCAGAAATGAGCTACACTTGTGTCTGATCTTCTTCAAGAAATATGCTAACATTCAAACTGGCAGTCTGGTTTTAGCTGGAGACGAGATTCCTCTACTGAAGGAATTGTACTGTACTGTACTGAATTTTTCCTCTTTCATTTCTACAGTTATGCTTGCAAAGCACCACTTTCTTACCTTAACAGGCTCTTCAGGTTCTCAGGTCATTCATCTCACTGAACTTCAGTGTAGGCCCAATGCTAGATGCAACTAATGTGTCAGGAGTGAGAGGTTAAGAGGACTGATATACTTAAAACCATGACGGTATTCCTCACAGCTTTGTCAGTGTTTTAATAAGTTATATTTAACGTAATTTATTTATACCAGTTAAGCCCTGGTTAATCATGAAGTTGTCTGCAATTCTCAGTCCTGTGTCTCATCTAGTTAATATACATTTAAAGGATGTGAGCAAGTGTCATGTTTTGACTCATTTCTGCCATGTGACACTGCTGACTGTACTGCAGGTTTTGGACAGTGCAGACTTGCCCTGTGGTTGTTTTGGGATGCATTTCAAGGTTTTATTAGTAACAGAGAGCAAACATGGCTCAAAGCTAGGTGGGTGTAGCAAGTAAGGTCATCCCACTTTATTGATATGGATTTATTAGTTTTTTTGTTTTTTCATAGGGTATCAGTATTATAACTAAAAATGTATTAATTCACAAAGCAAAACAAATGTCAAGCCAACTGAAATGTGTTGGAATTCTTGGTTTGTCCCCAATGTTTGTACCCATGTTGATCAGAAAACAACGACACTCAAGATGCTATGTGACGTCGTGTGAAATTTCTAATAATTTAAAACTGAGATGTATGTCGCAATGTACAAACACGCCTCTAAATTATGATATATTGGACTTATTTACTTTTGGTTTGGTAGTTGCGCAGTGCAGGTCAGCTCTCAGTGATATGGTGACATCTTTCTCATGGCATGGTCAGAGAAACATATTTTTATATGGACGCTTATTTGTTCTGAACGGCAGGCCTAAGTTTAATATGGCTAAGGTTAAAAAATTAATAGAGAGTTGCATAGCTGCAGTGAATGAAATGCAGTTTTTTGAACATTGAATTGATAAGCATTTTCACCAAAGGATTGTATGAGATATCATTCATGCTTCCATTACATACCCATTATGGTATTTTACAGAAGAGCCATCTGTGAGTTTAACCTTTCACATTTTGTTGTGTCACTGATCTTCCAAAAGACGAGTGAATCAATAAAGTCCAATAAGGTCATGGGTGGAGGCCGTGCGCTCCTCTGCATGCCAACACAGAGGGAAAAAGCAGTTCTTCTTAAAACTACAATTTAGTGTTAATATTTTTCATTGTTTTCCTGTACTTCTGTGTTCTTTTACTGCATTTCATGAATCAGAATTTGTTATTAACAACTTGTCTGATTAAATATCTGTAGCTGGACTTTTCTGGACCCAGTATCCCACAGTCATTAGATCAACAATGTCACCTGTAGAGCAGTTTAACCCTCTCCCAGCCCTTCAGACCATTGCTCTCCACTGTTTGACTGTTCGAAATAACACTGATCCTACCAACATAAAAACTATGCTTACTGCTTCTCTTGAAATTAATGTATTAATGTTAAATTAAGATCATAAGTTTGGTGATGAAGGTTGCACACCAAATTATGCATTTCTTTATTTATTTCCTACGAAAAGCATTTGGTCCTTTTACTTTTCTAACCCTTCACCAGACCAGTATTACTGTCTTTCATATGTTACCGTTTATTGTTTCCTTAGAAAACATACATAAAGCAAGAATGTAAACTCCTACTGGACCATTAAACTCATCCTTGCAGCCTGGGAAGGAGACTGCATGAAAGGCTTTTAACTAAGTGCAGTGTGATTTGTGGACAGCTGTGTCGGGAGATGTTTGCTTGAAGGCTTCAGAGAGATGCCAACTCACACACATGTACCCGTGGATATGCTCTGATTGCACGCTTGTTACATCAGCTATGTCAAATATCTGCAGATAATGGTTTTAATAGATTTTTTAAGGAGTGCGTGGGATTTGGGATTCAACCCTATAAAGATTTTATGGTTAAGAATTTCTGAAAGGCTTAGCTTAAATGACAGTGGTGATGTGTCTTGGTATTAGTGTTTAGAGAATGTCTTGGTTCAGACACCCCCCCCCCCTCCTCCTCCCCAGTTTGTTGTGCCTGGTGAACGTGACTGATGACTGGCACTTGAGTTGTACTTGACTCCCAATGTGTTCCTGTGTAGCCCGTTTGGTCCAAAAAGATGAGGTTCCTCTGCCCTCTCCCATCTTCACAGGCCTCACGGGGACTTGGGTTTAATTGACTTGGGTAACATTTTCCATGCCGTCAATTAAAATTCTATACACTTTGTTCCTTTCTGTGGTCCGAAGAAAGATCCAGACGTTCTTAGACTGATACTGGGAAAGGCTGATTTTCTGTGTTTAAATACTGACCTAAGCTTGACTTCTGGTTGGCATGTACTGTCACACTGCAGGTGTGGACTGGAAGGGTGAACTCGGGCAGATGTGGAATGTTACATTACAGTGACATGAGCAGGAGGCCTGCGGCAGAATGGAGATGAGTTAAACCCCCTTTATGCCTTAATGTACTCTAAAAACTGCTCAGTAGAGCCCAGCTGGGTGTATTATTTTCAGTAAGACAAAAAGGATGTTGTTATTTCCATTTGGCCTGTTTCTTATGAGGGGAGAATTGTATGCTTCTCCTAATGGAAACTTTTTGTTTTCATTTCTTAATTTATAGCATGTCCAATAGGTAACACTGTCATACCAATAACACCTGGCTGTTATAACGTAAGAGATGGAACCAGGGCCAAATTTACCAGAAGCTTCATAACCCGAAAACGAATGCTAAAAAGTACATTGAGCATAATACTGAACACGCTGTCATTTAAGATGGTCTTAACACTGCAATGCTTGTAGTTGCTTGTGAGGTGCACTATGATGTGGAATTGAGATGTTTCTTCTATGTAAACAGACGTGTACTATACCTACTGTGTTGTATAGTTGGAAATCAGACAAAAAAGGCCATCCAACTCACCCTCATTGACTCTGACAATCAGTTGTAAATTTAGTATGTTAGAATGTTTTATTTTCTCTGTTAAAACATATTAAATGGATTCTGCATGGGACTCTATCTACACAATATGTTTCTTAGGTTGTTTCTTCTAGGAAATCAGTGAGCGTAGAGCGTGTGATATAATGCGGGTATGATCTGAGGAATCTGTACAAGTTTCCTCGTGCGAGTGCGTGTAGGTGTGTAATGCGTGTAGGTGTGTAATGCGTGTAGGTGCTTGTACGTGTAGGTGTGTGTGCGTGTTGGTGCGGTGCGTGTTGGTGCGATACGTGTAGGTGTGTGTGCGTGTTGGTGCGATACGTGTAGGTGTGTGTGTGTGTGTGTTGGTGCAGTACATGAAGGTGTGTGTGCGTGTTGGTTGTTCTGAGTGAGATAGCGTGGCCCCTCTGTTCTGAATGAGGTGTCACGTGTGACATGAACGTGAGTTTGCACCTAGTGTGGCACCATGCATGTGTTTTGGCATGATGCCAGGGTGAAGTGTAAATCCATTGCTTTGTTTTGACCTGACCCTTGAGCCAAAGCTAGTGATTGGCTCTGTGTGTTGTCCCCTGTGCTTTGGAGAGGGCTTACTCCATATAAGGAATGACCATCACCAAGAAAGCTCTTGAGATGAGAAATGCATCTGCATCCAGACAGTAAGAGGGGATTTATTTGACCAGATACGAGACACTTTACTGTTCAGGTTTGAAATTGCATACACTGGATTATTTGTTGGATAATATAGAGTGAATTGGTTAGTCACTAGTTACGTATGTGACTAGACTGCTTTGTGTTTGTAAGAATATGTATAACATTGTAATGTTTAGAATGTCTGAAACTTCCAAGTGAAAGTTATTTCTAGCATCCACAGAATGCAAATACAAATATGTAATCTTGTCTTTTAGTTTGTTTTAGTGACATTAACACATTGATTTTTAGTAGTAACAAAATTGTTACTTGAACTGTCACATTTACTCAACCCTAAACAATACTTTTAAGAGATTACTGATGTCATTTTTAAAGATGGTGGGTTGGTATGGCATTACACGAGAGCTATTCTGTTCATATATATGCTGGTGTACAGTAGCTTACTGTTTGTTTGTTTGTTTGTGTGTCTGTGTGTGAGAGAGAGAGAGAGAGAAAGAGAGAGAGAGAATATGCATAATGGGAATTAGTATATCAAAAGCTCATCCTCCTCATCCCAAATCATCAGAGTAAACAGTGACTGATGCAATGCATGTTATCTTGTCCACATTGTGCGGATCCTGTGTGCCCTCTGTCTGATGACGCAGGATGGGGAGGGGGGGGGGAGGAGGGGGGGGGGGGGGGGGGGGGGGGAGCACTAGGGCAATGACTCGCACTGTATTAGACCTGATTGGCTGAGGTGGGCCCTCCCTCTACTCTTTATAGTGGCCACTTACCTGAGGCAGTATAAGCAAACTTTCCTCCTCTCAGCACGGAACACTATTCTAACTGTGAGTACTTTACCTGCAGTAGTCTAACTGTGAGTACTTTATATGCGACTGTGAGTATTTTATATTTTTAACAGCTTATCATTCACACAGGAGCCAACCGTGCACACCTGATACTGAGTTTAAAGTCATTAGAAATTCAGCAGATACACATTGTTTTCATGTTCAAACATTAGTGTGTGCAGCTGTTTGCTAATGCTGACTTCTGTTAGAATGTGTGGCTGTCATCTTGCCTCAAGGGCTTTGTGGCTTTGTGGTTGGTGTCCAAACTCTGTGTGTGTGTGTGTGGTGGATATTAGTCCTAGCATGAGGTGAGTTTGAAGAGAGAAACTTTTTTCTTATTGTAAAACACAGTAGCGTCATACAGCTGCCCTTCGGAACTGCTCCAAGAGTCTTCTGATGGAGAGCTTGACTTCTCAGTATGCATGTGCTATTTCATTTTGCATTTTGTACTGAAGTGAGTTAATGTCAGGAAAATGTGTTGGTTTGTGTTGGAATGTGTGGTATGGTTGGAAATACAGATGAAATTAAATGGTCTGTTACAATGATAAATTGATTAAGCTGCAAGATAGTTATGACTTTATTGACTTTGCTGAAATATCTATATTTCTGAAAAATACAACGGTCCACATAGTAACAGACATAATTACAAGCATATCCTGTAGCTACATGTCACAAATCCAAATACTTTATTAGATAATCTGCTACAATGATAAACAATGATAAACAACCTTAAAAGGCCATAAAAGAATGTTAGAAACCATGTTATAAATCTTTGTGCAGTTAATGAATGAGGTAGTGCAATTAAAATCGAATCTCTTGCAGCTTGATTTTAATTGCACTGAAATTATCAAATTTTCATTCTGACATGAAAACAAATTAATCACTACGCTTTGACCTTATTTGTGCAGTAGTGGTGGTTCTCACAGGACTATGTTTGTCACTACTACTACTACTACTACTACTAGGAATGACACATAGATAATTGCAAAGATTTGTTTGATCATTTAATTGCATCAAGTAATGGTGGTGAAGAACCTTTGTGCAGAGCGCTGTCGGTCATGTCGCAGAGGCACTGCGGGCGGTGGAGTATGTCTACTTCCACTATATCATCCATACAGGCAGGACAGGTGGAACAGGTCCCGCATTACTATTACTGTCAAATATTAGCCATGCATCGTTAAAGGTTCATTTAAAAACTACGCCTGACTTTCAGATTGGCTGGGAGAGAAAACCCAACACTGCATACACTTGCCAGTGGGTCCACAGTCTAACGCGTCATACAGTACGTACAGAACCTTTTGGTATAGGTTTTGGTGTAGTTTTAAAAACTTATTTTTGGTAATGATTTGGATTTGTTACTGTGTAGCTCGTTTGTTAGAAAGGAAACAAATTATGAAAGAAGAGGTATGCACTGCAACCATTTGGTATAAAATTCACCCAGAAATGAAGGAAAACCTGGAAAGTGCTATGATTGACAGTGTGTCACAATGCCCAGGTATGTTCATATGCAAATCAACCACACCTAGCTTGCTGTTCCCATGAATCAGAGTTTTCTTTATCCAGTGACGTTCAGCGCAGTGTTGGCTCTCTTAAGGGCCAGGAGTGCCTCAGTGGAAAGTTTTCAGCTCTTGGGCCAGAACAATCCTGGCTGCACACGTTAGTCCTATCAAAGAGAGCTTTGTGTGAGGAATAGGAGAATTGTGGGTAATTGATGTACGAATGGTTTGGCAGTGTGGTCTCATTTGCTGTCTCATAAAGTATTACATAATGCTTTCCTTCTCGCTGGCACTGAGGGGGGAGAATTTTCTGTGGTTTACCAACACTACCATTTTGGCTCTAAATTACTATTGCAGGGCTTGAGTTATGCTAGGTTTCAAACAGCTGTCAGCAGGAATGATCTTCAAAGACCAAGTGAGCTGGGGTGGGGGGATCAAACTGGTGAATTTATGAGTTATGTTATAAACTGCAGAAGGTGCTGCATAATATCTTATGTCAAGGTGGGTTTTTTTCTCAAGAATTGCTAACAAGGATTTTCAGGTCAGAATTCACTTTTTCGAAGTTCTTCATTCACCTTGGTACACCACTTCCTTTTATGCCCAAAATGCACTAAACCTACCAGGTTGGACCTCACCTGTCTCCTCTGAAGGGAAGCACCAAAGTAGTATCCAGCTCTGGGAATAGTCAAACTGGAATAAATGCTTTAAACTAAAAATCAGTCGGCTGTGAATCCAGTGTGTTCTGTGTTCTGTGCAGTGAACAACGTCATCAGTAGTTCTAGATGAGATTTCATCAGGACTCCTGTGGGTGTGATGCTTACTCTCCAAACTCTTTCAATCCTGACAGTGTTTTATTTGCACTCATCATGTGGAATATTACAGCATTGTCATAGATGACGCTGTCCACAGTTAGCACTGACAATTCCAATTGTGGCATGTAGCTAATGAGCTCTGTGCTGTTGTTGGCAAAAAACAAGTTGACAAGCCTCTTAGACAGACCTCCCTCGGTGACTTTTGGCACAGTCTGAGACAATAGTGTCTTCCTCCATTTTGAATGAAACCAGAATTTCCTTTCTTCTAGATGGTTATGAAATGCTGATTGGTCTATAGGGGAGAAGAATTGGCTGTGATTGGTGTGTTTATGTAACAATCAGTGGTTTATTTATAACCATTAGATAGTTTGAAGGTTTGAATGTTTCAGTATAGCATTTGTGACTTGGCAAACTGCTGTCTGCTTGAGCACATACCCAAAAGGATGCAAATACACTGCTCAAAAAAGTAAAGGGAACACTTAAACAATACAATGTAACTCCAAGTGAAACCAACCTGTTGTGCAAATGGAATAGACAACAGGTAGAAATGAGAGGCAATAAGCAATAATGTGGTGACCACAGACCTTTTCTCTGTTCTCATGCTTTCTGGCTGATGTTTTGGTCACTTTGGCATTTTGTCAGTTCTCTCACCATAGAGGTAGCATGATGCAGTGTCTACAACACACAGATGTTGCTCGGGTAATGCAGCTCATCCAGGATGGCACAGCAATGCGAGCTGTGCCATCCACAAGTGGGGCTTGTGCTTACAGCCCAACACCATGCAGAGCGATTGGCATTTTCCGAAGAACACCAAGATTGGCAGATTCACCATTGGTGCTCTGTGTTCTTCACGGATGAGAGCAGGTTCACACTGAGCACATGACAGAGTCTGGAGATGCTGTGGAGAAGGTTCTGCTGCCTGCAACATCCTCCAGCTTGACTGGTTTAGCAGTGGGTCACTAAAGGTGTGGGGAGGCATATCTTTGGAAGGCCGCACAGACCTCCATGTGCTAGCTAGAGGTACCCTGACTGCCATTAGGTACCAGGATGAGATCCTCAGACTCATTGTAAGACCATGTGGTGGTGCAGTGGGCCCTGGGTTCCTTCACGTGGCTGAAGTGTGTCAGCAGTTCCTGCATGATGAAGGCATTGACTGGCCAGCCCGTTCCCCAGACCTGAATCCAATCGAGCACATTTGGGACATCATCCAGCAACTGCACGTTGCACCACAGACTGTCCAGGAGTTGACTGACGCTTTAATCCAGGTCTGAGAGGAGATTCCTCAGGAGAACATCTGCCGCCTCATCAGGAGCATGCCCAGGAGCATACATGCACATTAATGCCACAAACATTACCGAGCCTCATTTTAACTTATCTTGAGGAATTTCCACTGAAGTTGGATCAGCCTGTCATTTAATTTTCCACTTTGATTTCCACATTTTGATCCACATTTTGATTCCATATCCAGAACTCAATTTTATCATTTTAATGTTATTTTGTTCTCAATGCATTCCACTATGTAATAAATAAAGATTTTCAACTGGAATATTTTATTAATTGAGATCTAGGATGTGTTATTTTAGTGTTCCCTTTATTTTTTGAGCAGTATATTTGCAAACTGGACTGTGAAAATAGTACACACAAAAGAGGAGCCCCTCCTCAATGCTTTCTGATTGTTTTTCAGGTGTTGGATTAGCCTCTAACACTGAAAACACCTGCTGTAAAACTGGGTGAACAACAAACCGTTGGTGTTTTTAATTGAAATTCAGTGCATAAACATCTAAGGGGCTGTTCAGCAAATGCTGTGTAACATCCCGACGGCTTCTGTGTTTCCACAGTATGGGAAGACTTGCCAGTACAATTAAATAATTGCTGTACACTGTGAGTTTCCCATAGCAACAACAAAGTGTCACAGCTTGTCAAAGGCTTCACACCATGGTGAGCCTCTGTTTGGATATGTAAATAGTGTCTCATTCGTGCAGTTCACAAATGCCACTGAGACGTTCCTTACCTACACATAGAGAACATGCTTTAGGGAATGTCACACCTTGCCCTGCCCTGCCCACCCCGCCCCTGTGTTAAATGAGCAGTAAGATACAGATTATAGACATTATATGTCATCCACATATATATGTGTGTGTGTGTGTGTGTGTGTGTGTGTGTGTGTGTGTGTGTGTGTGTGTGTGTGTGTGTGTGTGTGTGTGTGTGTGTGTGTGTGTGTGTGTATGTATGTATGTATGTATGTATAGTTTGTGTCCACACTCTAAAGAATAATCGTCTAGAGCAAAACCGCATAGGCTGCATCCTCTCTCTCTCTCTCTCTCTCTCTCTCTCTCTCTCTCTCTCTCTCTCTCTCTCTCTCTCTCTCTCTCTCTCTCTCTCTCTCTATATATATATATATATATATATATATATATATATATATATATATATATGTGTGTGTGTGTGTGTGTGTGTGTGTGTGTGTGTTGACACTGTCTGCTATTCGCCCATAGACATGTCATATCAAGTCTGTCAGGTTCCCATGTGTTAACCCTTGCTGTTTTCAGTTCCAGTGCCATTTTCATGACACTGCCTGAGTACATGTGCGCAGGGTTTCTCATGACATCGTGCTGCCGTGGCCTGCGTTCCCTGACCAGCAGCCCTGTCTCTTCTTCCCCAGAAAGAGGTTCTCCGCGCTGCCGTGACTACGAGAAGAGACCCACCCCCTGCACTTTCCCAACTTTCCCTCTGTTTGCGCGCCATGGACCGTATGGAGCTGAAGCAAGTGAGCACGGAGGCGGACGACGACAGCAACGACAGCCTGGACGAGCGCTTCGCTGGACCAATGGAATCTGAAAAGACCGCGATGAGCAGGTCAGTAGCCACACCCACCCTCCACACCCACCTTTGTCTTATACGCAATGCCTTCTCCAAAGATCTAGTGCTTTTCAGAGAGCGTGAGTGCTCACACAGAGCTATAATCAGAGCATACACAAACTCTTTCCTTTACATCTGAATCATTGGACAGATGCAAGTTGTGTAAATGTCGTGTCCATATTACATTTGCAGTGTTCATCCTCTCCTCGCTCCTACAATAACCAGCTTTACCAACCTCCTTCCTTCACAATAAACAACTTCTTTCTTGCAGTCAATATATGGACGAGGACGACGCAGAAAGTCAGAAGTTCCTCACAAATGGAATGATGAAAAAGAAGAAGTTTGAGGAGTATCATGAAGAATATGTAAGAACATTCTTCAGTGACAACAAACGAGTTGAACAGGCTGAGCGTCCTACTCAGATGAATCAGTACACAGAGCTCGCTGGTTTTGCGGTAGTGTAACAGCATAGCCACTGCATGATTTTTGATATGGCTGCAGGCAACATATATTTCAAACACAATTTTGAAGTTTGCTGTACTGAAGAAATAAGAAACCTGATGAGACCGGAGTTTCTGCAAGAGCACATCCAGACTGTATTTTTTATGCGGTGAATACTGCCAGTCCTATTCAGGCCGCTCTCTACCACTGTGAAATAGGAGCACAACCGAATACTTCAATAATCATACTTGCAGAACTTAAAGCAGCTGTAATCAACACTTTGCTTATGAGGACTGACAGTCTATTTATGTCTCAACTCCCAACCACCCCCATGCCTCTCTCTCCCTCTCTCCCTCTCCCTCTCTCTCTCTCTCTCTCTCCCTCTCTCCCTCTCTCTCTCTCTCTCTCTCTCTCTCTCTCTCTCTCTCTCTCTCTCACTCTCTCTGTCTCCCTCTCTCTCTCTCTCTCTCTCTCCTGCAGCACCCGGGCCATGCTTCTGTTGGGATGTCTGTTTTTAACCTCAGTAATGCCATCATGGGGAGTGGGATCTTGGGCCTGTCTTTTGCAATGGCCAACACAGGCATCGTCCTGTTTCTGTAAGTGTGCACCGTACTTACTGTATGTTCTGGATGGAGTTTCGAGGCTGCGCCGTGCGGGGTGGCGGGAGTGGGGGTGGGGGTGGGGGTGGGGTTAGGGGGTGGAGTTTTGGGTAGGGTGAGGTGGGGGGAGGGGCCTCCTTCTCTGCCCTGCAGACTGGAGGGGTTCTACTGTGAAATCTGTCATGTAAGTAAGGCAGACGCCGGTGCTATTTTTGCTGATGGAACTCCCATTCATTGGCCTCTTCCTTTAAAACCAGATCTCGGGTCACTGAGTGAAACATACATGTGTGTGAGACACTGCGAGAGAGAAGGAGACATAGAAGAGAGGAAGGACACTGCAGTGAAATGACTGCGTTAAGAGAAGTAGAGAACCACTGGGGGGCGGAGCTGGCCATCGTTCTCTGTTTGTTTGGAGACGGAGTCCCCTGTTCTGAGTGACAGCGGACAGCTGAATGGCTCAGTCACTCTGACCTCAAATTCTGCCCGTAGCATGAGGACGAAGAGTGGGTCTGGCTCAGCTCTCACGTGACCGTGGGCGGCTCAGTGTCAAGTCCCATCTGGGCCTCTCAGCTCTCGCTTCTATTTCTGTGCCGCTGGAGCGATGGGTGGCCAGCGTCCCACTACCCTGTCAGCTCTTACAGCTGTGATGGAAAGATTCAGAGGTTTCCCCTTTATCACACCTGCATCTCTTTATTTCTCTCTCACGCTCCCTCTGTCGGTTCTTGGTCCTGCACTCTGTCTCTCGTACCGTGACACGGTGGTGGGCCATGAAAGATGACTGGGTTCAAAATGGAGACCCTCACGCAGGGCTATGGGCGAGACTGAAGGCCTCTTCTGAATGCTTAAAAAAAAAAAAACCTTTGTGCCATGGTTCACTTACATTCACCTGCCAGGATTGTTTTAGTAGACCTCGACACGGACTCAGAGTGTAGTGTTATGTTCTGCGCAAAAAAAGGATTGAAAAAATTTCTCTAGTTTTGCAGTAATTCTTCAGAAAGAACGCGAGGGCTCCCTAGCCACTTTGCAGCATAAAAAAATTATGTGTACATGTTCACGTCCAGAGTGAATGTTGAGATTATTCTGGTTTTGCTTTGCAGTGTTCTCCTCTTGGCCGTGGCTATTCTGTCACTCTATTCCATTCATCTGCTGCTGGTGACGGCGAAAGAAGGAGGTTAGTGCGTCAGTAGTCTCCTTGGGGGGGGTGCATACATGCATGTGTGCAATGCAAAGGGTTATAAATAGTACTGTAGCCTGTACTCTGTTGTGTGTGTGTGTGTGTGTATGTGTATATATTATATATCTGTTGTACACATATATATCCTCTCGTTGTCAGGTTCCCTAATCTACGAGAAGCTGGGTGAAAGGGCATTTGGCTGGCCTGGGAAAATGACTGCGTTTGGGTCCATCATCTTGCAGAATATAGGAGGTGAGGAGAGCTGTCTGCACATGTGCTTAACTCTTATTCAGGGTGTGTGTGTGTGTGTGTGTGTGTGTGTGTGTGTGTGTGTGTGTGTGTGTGTGTGTGTGTGTGTGTGTGTGTGTGTGTGTGTGTGTGTGTGTGTGTGTGTGTGTGTGTGTGGTGTTTTTGCTCTGTTTGTGATGAATTGCATCTGTGTGTGTACTGTGCTCACCCTGTGACCCCATGTGTCAGCCTGTAGTACTGATTAGTAGCTTTGAGTTGACCTCCTGCGGTAGTGATGGATGCAGAAGGTGGAGCTGTGGTGGAGTTGGTCAAACTGTCCCATGGGAGCAGGTTGTGACTGATTGAATTGTTTCTGTTCAGCCATGTCCAGCTACCTGTTCATAGTGAAATACGAGCTTCCCGAGGTCATCCGAGCCTTTCTAGGACTAGAGGAGATCTCTGGGTACGTGCAACCTTCTGAGTGTGAGGGCCTGCATTTGTTTGCTATTCTGTAATGATGTTTAATGGGTCCGGGAGTGTGCACGGGAGAGTGTGCACGGGAGAGTGTGCACGGGAGAGTGTGCACGGGAGAGTGTGCACGGGAGAGTGTGCACGGGAGAGTGTGCACGGGAGAGAGTGTACGGGAGAGAGTGTACAGGAGGGTGTATACGGGAGAGGGTGCACGAGAGGGTGTGTACATGAGAGTGTGTATGGGAGGGTGTGTCATCTCTACTCTCTGGTTCCCCTGCAGTGAGTGGTACCTGAATGGAAACTACCTGGTAGTGTTTGTGTCTGTTGGAATTATTCTACCACTATCCCTGCTCAAAAACCTCGGTAAGACGTGTGTTTGCTTGTCTTCATGTGTGATTGGTTTTTCTATCGTATTGTGTGTATTTGTATGTGTGTAACATTTCTGCTCCTCTTGTGCAGGCTACCTGGGCTACACTAGTGGGTTTTCTCTCTCATGTATGGTCTTCTTTGTGTGTGTGGTAAGTGTACTTTTGTTTTTTTTTTTGTCTTTTTTTTTTCAAAAACACCGCTAAGTAAGAATAGAACATTGGGGATGAGATGAGAAGCCTGTAACAGTCTCAGCCTGTTACTGAGATGTAATACAGGAAAGGCTGGAGTCAAACGTTAACACCACTGAGTTAGCTAGCGCAATGGGGCCTGGTTTTTGCAAATTCATTGATGCAAACACGAAGTTCCCAAACCTGCCTCACTCTCTCTCTCTCTCTCTCTCTCTCTCTCTCTCTCTCTCTCTCTCTCTCTCTCTCTCTCTCTCTCTCTCTCTCTCTCTCTCTCTCTCCTATCACTCTATCTACCGCTCTGGGCACGTGTGATCCACAGCCACCTAGTAATCACTAGTGTGTGTGTGTGTGTTCTGACTGCACAGATGGGTTAAAAGCGGAGGACAAATTTCGATTGGGGTGTAAAAATCACAATTGACAAAATATGGCACATTTCATTTCATTTCACTCTCTCTCACTCTTTCTCACTCCATGTCTTTCAGTTAATTTATAAGAAAACACAGCTCCCCTGCCCTCTGCCATTCTTTTTCCACCACACGTCTAACGTGAGCTTAAATGGCTCGGAGCTGCTGGGGCCGCACGCGCTCCACAACAGCTCCGCTCTGACAGCCTTCACGCACCTGAGCGACACTCACCTGGACCCCCACGCTCCTGCGGCCGCCGCCCACATCTCCGAGGTCCCCTACGAGGACTACGAGGACATGTGCACGCCCAAGTACTTTGTGTTCAACTCCCAGGTGAGAGCGGCGGGTTTGTGCGTCAGACATGTTGTAACACGTCAAGATGCTATTTGACTTGAACATGTATGTGCGTGTCAATGTTTACATTTATTTTATTTGAATAAAGACGTGTGGCTGGGTTTTGTTGAAATGGCTTAGGCGTAGCAGCAAACCGTCCCTATCATATGGAACTCCTTTAAGTTGAATGGATCGATCTGTATATCTTTTCCTCTAGACTGCATACACTATTCCCATTCTGGCTTTTGCCTTTGTGTGTCACCCAGAAGTCCTTCCCATATACAGTGAACTGAAGGAGTGAGTAGAATATATGTTCCTATCTTGCCAGCAAAAATATACAGTAAAACAATACATTTATTTGTCAATTTTGAGTTTGATCTGTTACATGTGATTCTGTGTTGCACATTACAGTCGCAGTCGGAAGAAGATGCAAAATGTTTCTAACTTGTCGATCCTGGCCATGCTTATAATGTACATGCTGTCTGCGCTGTTTGGCTACCTCACGTTCTATGGTACGCTCCTTTACCTATACACAAAAGGCTTTTACACCACCTTAACAGAAGATGCAGGAGGTGCATGCTGTTTCTGAGCATCTTCTCCCCCTCCTCTAACACCTCCCCTACACCTCCTCTGACACCTCGCCTCCACCTCCTCTGACACCTCCCCTCCCCCTCCTCTGACACCTCCTCTAACACCTTAACACCTCCCCTCCCCCTCTTCTGACACCTTTTCTGTGGCCCTCAGATAACGTGGAGGCCGAGTTGCTTCACACCTTCACTAAGGTGTACAAGTTTGACACCCTGCTGCTGATGGTGCGTCTGGCTGTGCTGACCGCAGTGACGCTCACTGTTCCCATCGTCCTGTTCCCCGTGAGTACCACGCATGTGCTCGCACTCATACACACACACCCATACAAACACACACACACAACGCCCCACCCCCCCAAACACACACACACATGTTCACATTCACATACCTGCACAAACACATACACACAGACAGGTATGAAAGTTCATAGCAGCATAATGTACATTGTATATTCCCAGCTCAAAGTTTTATGTTGCAAGAACATTCCCCTAATCTTTCTTGTAGGTTATGGAAATGTCATTTTCAGTGTTGTGTAAACATTCATTGTATCATTGTGTGAAAGCGATATTCTAATAACATCACAGATATTATTTCACCATAATGAGCTCTTCTTTTATTAATAAATCTAAAACTACAAGGATTTTTCTTTAAAAGCATAATTTCTTTTTAAATTATGTTCAGTTTTCCCCCTACATTTTTAAGAACCTTCTTATAATGCTCCCTGCTAACGATTTCTTGGTCTGCTTTGTTAAATGACACTTATCAGTTACACTGAGAACAGAAAATCTGATCTCCGTTGATGTTTATGATAATAGTGAGATAAAATTGATGCTATAACAGGCAAAATACTGTTTATCATCTCTCACTGCTTACACACACCCACATGTAAACGCTTAGACACCGGGACATGTTTGGCGCTGTACTGTCAGTGTTGTGCACATTGAAATAGGCTCTAAGTCAAGCAGCCTAATTATGTGGTTGTTGGTTGTGAATGTGCTGTTCAGTGGTGTCTCCGACTGCCTGGGCAGTTCTCTGACTGTTCTGCTGTTTTCTCCAGTCTCGAGGCCAGCCTGGTGCCGAGCAAAAGCACACACTGTTCCCTCATGAGGTCACTAAATGTTAGCAGCCTGAAAATGCCTCGGTGACATTAACCTTCTCTCCTAAGCAGTCTCTCACAACTCCACCCTTCACAGCTTCACCTTTCACAGCTCCACCCACACTTCTCCACCCTCACTGTTCCAGCTCGGGTCCAACTTCGGGTCCCAGAGTTCCCTGTGGTGCACTTTGCCAGAGAAACACTCACAGATATGATTTACCACAGCACATCCAAAAGCTTTGGCACAAAGCCCACGATTTGTGTGGCTACCCACATGGCGCCCTACATCTGAGTGGTGAGGTTTTAGCCTCACCTTCCCTAGCTGGGGTGAGCAAGAGTGTCAAGTGTGAGATCTGTCACTGGAGCAGGGCCCTAAATGGATGCAGCTATATTAGGGTCCTCCATGGACACCTCTCCATGAGAACATCAGGCCCTTCTAGGATACAGTACACTAACACTTAGACATTTGGAAACATGCTTGACATTTTCCTATTTTCAATCTCACCCCTGAATGGCTGTGATGTTCAACTTGCATAGCGGGGCTAAATCAGATTAAGTTTAAAGCTTATTCCTGGTGTAGCAGGGAGTTTCAAATCATTTAGAGTATGTTGAGTAAAATGTGTGTCTGATTTTCTTGAAGTCGTGTTTTTGCTCATTTACCCAGAGTTCTCTTCTCGGGCAGACCTGTGATCTGTCCACTTGGTGGCGCTGTTGTGTAAGAATACCCTTACAACTGAAGTAGAGAAGAAGAATTTTGTCAAGTTTCAATTAAGCTTTGGGATCGAATGGCCATTGAACATCATATCTATCACGAGGCGATCTCACATACGCAAAATTGCACTTGTGTTCTGTAATTAGATCAACAAAGCAAAGGGAGCGCTCATTCATGATTACACATACATGGAGATCCTTGAAATGAGGGAAGTAGGAGAGGAAGCTTAAAAGGGTGGGGGTGAGGGTGAGGGTGGGGGTGAGGGTGGATGGAATATTCCACTGTACTGAACTGGAGCTGCGCACTGAGCCTGACCTTGGGGAGACTCAGACAGTGCAGTTACACTGATCTACCACTGGAAGCGCTCCAAGTATGGCATCAAATGACTCCAACTAACACTGGAGATTCCTTCTGTTCCCTGGTGTGTGTGTGTGTGTGTGTGTGTGTGTGTGTGTGTGTGTGTGTGTGTGTGTGTGTGTGTGTGTGTGTGTGTGTGTGTGTGTGTGTGTGTGTGCGCGCGCGTGTGTCTTTTTTTTTTACTTCAATTCTTGTTGCATAATTTAGTTCCAAAAGTTACCACTGCGTTTCTAGTGTAGCATGTCAGAGAGATAGTACAAAGTGATAATACAGAGATATAGTACAGAGTGATAGTACAGAGTGATGGTTCAAAGAGATAATTCAGAGATATAGTAGAGAGATAGTACAGAGTGATAGTTCAAAGAGATAGTTCAGAAATATAGTAGAGAGATAGTACAGAGTGATAGTTCAAAGAGTTCAGAGAGACCATTCGGACGCTAGCAGCAGAAGGATATACGAGGCATTTTGTGTTCCTGGCATTCCTTGTCCTTAACATTTCTAAAAGGTCACACCTCTTCCAAGAGAGAGAGAGAGATTACATTTGCTTTGTCTTTGGCCTGCAGAGACCTTGGCTTAGTAACAGTGTAAGTGTGATAAACCTTTTCTGTTACAATTTGCTGGAATGGATTAATCTGCTGGGCTTTCTTAATGGTGAAATGCACACAGCTTGACTCTTATGATGACATAAGGAATACGTTTAGTTGATCACACAGCTTGACACAGCTCCTATGATGACTTGATTACAGCTTGAGTGTGTCAGTGTTTTTTTTTAAGTTCAGAGATCACATGGTGGCATATGTGTTGTAGTCATGTAGCTAATTATATGTACTGCAGTATATTTTAATTAACTCTTCTCCCATTTGTCATTTTTATAACATAAATATTGTACTAAATATGGATTTGTGCATTTATACATAGATTTGCAATGAATATTGTTTAAGGCCCATTACTGTTGCAAAATAAAGATTGACTTGCACCGTTTGTAGCCGCTTTGCTGTCTATGGTGTCAGTGAGAGGTTACAAGTGTAGGGGAGGTTTGAGTTATGACTTTGAGGTCTCTGTGGGCCTTTTTCCAGGACTATGCTAACTCTGTGTCATCAGAGCATGTATGTCTGTGTAATTACCATGACAGTAGATTGAGTTTGACGACCTGCAAAGCTAGCAATGAAAAGTCAAGCTGACCGACAGTGGTCATCACCTTTTACAGAAAGCAGTTTCCTCGTGGTGTTGAAGCCCAGTTCTGGTGGGAAGAGCAATCACTCTGACTCCAAAGCTTATGGCCCCAGTGCTTTGTTGAGTTCTCACCACCGGCCCGTGGTTCAGGGCAGTGGTCCGCTGCCGTGGTAACTGACAGAGCGGAGAAGGCCACTGCATGAATGTCGCACGCTCACTCCCTCACAGCTCACTGGAGAGCGCTGAAGTATTTCAGCCATTAGTGCTGCAGAACCGAAATGTCACACCCAGGTGGCAAAAAGCCCTTTATGTAAGAGACTCTTCAAAGAGTAGCGGCTGGTACCACCCTACCGTATATCCAGCACTAGCACCTGGCAGGAGGAGAGAGTCGTGCACTGGTTCTGAACATTTTCATTAGATAAGTGCACTTAATGTGAATCTTAGAATTTGTTTCTTATTTCTTTTCATCTTTGTTGTATATTGGATTATCACTATGTCATTTGTTCTTGTTTAATTAAGCAAATTTTTACTCTAGCCATTCATATAGCAAAGTTGCAAAATGTCATGGGACTTTAACTTTCATAAAAAAATTAAAAAAAAACTTTATAAAATATTTTCCTGTATGTTTTATGGCTTCTCTGATCCTTTAAACCAGTCATTAAGGTAACTGTTGATTAGAGAAGCCAACATGGATGTCTTGTTAGTGGAATTAGAAAATGCCTATTGCGTTAAAAAAATATATATTTTTAAGTAACCTGGTAAGTTTAATACTTTCTACCTCACTTATATCACATTTCGTGACAGTTACTTTACTTTTAAGATGAGTCAGTTTTTGCCCTGAAGAGGCCCACACTCTGTACTAAAGTTCAGAATAGAGTTCAGTCAACCTCGTCGCTCTGGAGAGAAGAGACGTAACTCACGCGAGGTGGTGTGGGTGAGACTCTACTGCTCCTGCTGTGAGCTGGCTGATGCAACCCTCTCATGCCGTTTCACAAGCTGTACGCACAGCAGGTTAATCCGGGGCCCCCGGGCCCCGCCCTGTGTCCTGTTCCTCTTCGCCCTTCCATCGTTGAACTTTCCCCCAGTGCACTGCCTTTCCCAGGCCTGAGGTCTGAGCCCATAAAGCCTCGGTCCTGTGACTCAGATTCTGCTAATAACCTGCAGTCTCTCATCCACCTGTTCTTGTATTTACATGTTTATATTGAAGTATTTACACCGTGTGTGCTCGTGTGCTCGTGTGCACGTGTGTGTGTGTGTGTGTGTGTGTGTGTGTGTGTGTGTGTGTGTGTGTGTGTGCGCGTGTGCGCGTGTGTGAAGTGAACTCAGTTCTCATATGGCTCTTATGAACTTATGCCTCATTAAGTTATGGTTTTCTGCTGGCCTACTGCAGGTTGAAGAACATTGTAGAAGGTTGTCTTCATATTAAAAATAAAGAAGAACCAATTACCCTGCTTAATATAAAAAAGAATCTGGCCATATTGCTTTCATAACTTGTTTTATCCAGCTACAGTCCTTTATTAGATATAATATCCATGCTCAGTTTTAATTAATGAAATGGCCATTTTTCATTTGTTTTTAGTTAAACACAAAACTACAATATCCGGTTCCTACACAGAGAGATATATTCAACCCGTTATACATACAAATAAGTTGGCAGTGGGGTGAGAGGTGTGTGTGAGAGGTGTGTGAGAGGTGTGTGTGTGTGTGTGTGTGTGTGTGTGTGTGTGTGTGTGTGTGTGTGTGTGTGTGTGTGTGTGTGTGTGTGTGTGTGTGCGCTATTAATAGTATGTGGGTCCTATGTCTGTGTGGTGTATTAAATGTTTGTTTTTTGTTAGACTAAGAGAGTAATCTAAATCTTTATTTAACCTATTGTTATCCTGGTATGTGCACTCAGATCCGATCTTCCATCACTACGTTGCTGTTTGCTGGGCGAGAGTTCAGCTGGATCAGACACATCCTCATTGCCGCAGCCATTTTAGTCTTCAACAATCTTCTCGTCATCTTTGTCCCAACGATCAGAGACATTTTCGGCTTTATAGGTGAGCTATGACATCCTCCTGCCGAATGCTTCCACACTATAAAGATTACAGAAACATATGTACAGTTTACATAGTGTCACATAGTGTCTTCAGAGCTATTGTCAATGGTTCCTTACAACACACAAGCAAAACATCTCCACTAAAACTCATAGTTTGGTTCTGATGTGTGTTCTATTTAAAAATCTCAAGAATTTTGAGATGTATCTAAAATTGATCTGAAATCTAACCATGATCAAACATTGATCTGATTCTGATGTCTTTGATGTTTTATTTCTGTAGGCTCCTCCGCTGCCACCCTGTTAATCTTCATTCTCCCCGCGGCCTTCTACCTGCGTCTGGTGAAGAGCGTACCACTCAGATCCCCCCAGAAGATATCAGTAAGTGCTCACCACCGCACTTTGACCTGCACGACCTCAGTTGACTATGCTTCCCAGCTGCCGTTCACATTATCGTCACTGTAGCAAAAGTGGCGTCGTCGCTCACACTCTCTCTACGTTCTCGCATGGTCCTTGCTGATCCACCAATCACATCACATCTTCCCTTCCATCTGCAGGCAGCCATCTTCCTGGTGGTGGGAGTCATCTTCATGTTCGGCAGCCTGTCCCTCATCATCCTCGACTGGATCCACAATCCCCCTGGCTCCACTGATGGTCACTAAGCAACCTGGAGCCTGCCACGTCCCACCCTGACCTCCCTAAAGACACAGACCCAGTATTATTCTGAGCCATATGTCAGTCATATCACAGACTTCCCACACAGTATTAGACGCAGGCGTTCAGCCAGACGCAGACGTGATCTGCCTGTCCCACTCCGCCCTCTCTGTGTCGCCACACCATCGTCCTTGGGTGTCATTTTGCCTTTTTGTGGTTGTTGCTGGTTGTTGTTGTTTTGATTTGGTTGCACATGGGAAATCGAGATTTCAATCTCCAACCGCAACACAGAGAAGAGCTGGAGTAATTACACTTGTGTTTGATCTGTCTTGAGCATGAGAGCTCTCTATCTGGATGGGTGTGTGTGGGGGGAGGATAGAGAGAGTGACAGAGAGAGAAAGAGAGAGGGGGAGGGAGGAAGAGGGAGAGAGAGAAGGAGACAGAGAGATGCTGAGTGTGACCTGGCTGCCTTCACTGCAGGAAAGATGTCCTCCATGTTTGGGGAGGCCATTTTCTCCATGTACAAACAGCACTTGTAGATTGTGTCTCAACATTGTTTATATATGTTAAGTATGTTTAAAACTCAGTGTGCGCACAGGAGAGTTCACTTGTACGCTAACAAACACTCAGTTTTTGTTTTTCCCCCAGTTTTTTGTTGTTGTTGTTGTTCTTGTTTTTACTTTTTTAGTAATTGAACAACAGTATTTCATTTTAGATGTAACTAGACTGGTAGTTACCTGTTGATGATCAAGTTCTAGTGTCTCTAAGCTTTGTGAGGGAATTGGTCCAATCTTTTTTTTCCACTAGCTGCATGCGCGGCTTCGCTGTGACGTTGTGCTGTGCGGCGGAAGCTGTCGTAATGGGCTGCTGGAATGTACTGCTGAGCCAGGACTCACGTCAAGTGGATTGTCATTTTCTTTCATGTTGTTTTTACTCTGTAACTCGTATACCAAGCTACGCAGATGAGTTCTGCGCAAGCACACGTGAACATCCTTAACTGACTCGACTAAAACGGGAGGCTTTAGTATCGTCGGCCGTAAAAGCTGAGGGTGAATCCTCTGTGTCCAGCGTCATTCCAACTTCGGTGCTGTCGCTGTCAGTCTGACTCTGAGACGGATAAAACGAGACGACCGCCGGTAACCTGAAACCTGAGCGTCCATCACTCACCGCAGCTCGGGATACCGGTGGATACGATGTGTGTCTCAACCCCCTGTCTTCATTGTGGTCGGTATTATTTTGTTGAGTAAAAGCCAGGGTAGGAAACCAAGAGCTCTCGGAACAGAGGTCAGAACATGACTCAGCACTTTTTTAAACCGTACTGTAAAGCTCGCGGGGCGGCAGGCAATTGCTGGAGGTTTTCCAGTAGCCTGCTGGTTTAAGACTGCTGGCAGGACTGTTCAGTGGATCAGGGCAGGTTCTCACTCTTGGCCCTGGGTTCCACCTCACAAATCAATTTGGCTGAAATATCTTCTTTAATTATTTGTAATCTATTTTAGTTTTCCCAGGAAATGAAAAGTGCAGTTTGTCTCTTATTGCATGGCATTATAAATCAGTCAGAAGTTTGGATCTCTTATTTCTTGTTCGTGCCATGCTTTGCTGTATCAATCTGCCATATGTCTACAAGTTTGGGTACACAGACTATCATGACACCAGACATAAGTGTCAAAGCAAACACCACAGATTTCATTCTGAGCGTGTTTCTTTTTGATCCAGCCAAAGTGGACAATATTTATAGATCCTTTGTTGATCTACTTGGATATAAACAAATGGATATTTCAGATGAAATGGTATATTTTGTGCATGTTTAGGATCATGGTCTTTTTTGACACTTGTATATTCTTTGTAAATAATCTGCTGTAAGCTACACATAGATATTGTAGGGTTGGGAAGGGATAGCATCTCAAGTGTTTACGAACACAATTTTAGTATTATGTATTTTAGATCTTGGTCTTATTCTTTCTTTGTTTGTTTTTATTTTTGTCTTTCTCATTTGAGCTTGCTTTGTAAATTTGTTGAAAAGTTGTATTTCTATCGATCTGTCATCCACAGCCGTTTTTATGAATGAAATGTTTTTGTTTGTTACTTGATTGTTTGTCAGCTGATGACCGATCTTGCCAGTCAAACAAGCATGGGCATCTGCATGGCACGTTGCTTTCAACATGACGAACCTTGCTGCTTCCCAGGTGTTGTCCTGGCGAACACATACCTGCAAGGCCTGGCCTTGCCGTGAGGCTGGAGACCTCACACAGCTGCACACACCGTGGCCAATCAGAGCTCTCCGCTCACTGTCAGACAGGCAGCAGTCATTCTCAAGTCCGTATCAGCTTCGCCGTCTGACAGCCTCACGCTGTTCAGGCTGCAGCTCTGTGCCTTGACTCTCCCTCAGGTGTTTATCCAGGGGAGTCCAGCTGAATCTGTGGAGGGTTCCTGTGTTGATGGTTTCTTCCTTTCCCCATACCTCAGTAGTTTTTTCAAAATTTATTTTATATTTATTACTGTACGTTTACTCTCACTTCTGCTTGACCTTTCATATTGCCTGTGATGATGCAAAAGTCTTAAAACTAAAAGACCCTCCACAGATAAAGCTCAGCTTGCTCCTCTGAGCCTTCTACCTGAGTGCCATTGAACCGCTGTTGAACCCATGTGAAGCACTGGCATAATGTTGGCCAACCAGGCTCTGCCTCCTTTGGATCAACTCTCGTGATTTTTGTATATTTGCCACATCCCAGGGTTTTTTTGTGTCAGTGAAGCTGTTTCAGTATAATGAAATAAAATTATTAAGAAACAAACATTCTCTTTGTGCAGTCCTGGTGTTAGACTGATTTTTTTTTTGTACAATTAGGAATCTCAGAATTGACCTGAGAGAATAATAATGTGTGAGTTGAATAGCAGTGAGCTTCTGAGAGGGCGGACAGCACATTAGGAAAAGGATGTAGACAGATATCTACGCCAGAATATGACAAATGTTAAATGTGTGAATTTTAATCTTTAATATATGATTTTGTAATGATATAAATAAGGTACAAAACCACACTTCAAAAAACTGGAAAAATTGGAACTGGCAGTTAGTAAGTATATGACACATTGCTCTGGCCCCACATCATGTGCGACACACACACACACACACTTTATTCCCATGACCTGTTGCTGCTCATGTATCTTTTGTTTGCAGTCACAGTTTAAATCCATAGGTTCCTGGTGTCAGTGTTGCGCATGCCAGCTGTCCATGCTGTCCATGCCAGCTCTGTGCGTGTAACCCTGCTGGGCTCCAGCCCTTCGGGTAGTTGCCAGTGCTGCTAGCTGTTGCTATTTCCCAGCACTTTGAGCTTCTTCTGATACTGCTGATCATTTTGTGAGCTCAAATCATGTCATAGACAATAATCTCTTGACCTGACATCCCCTCTCTCCCCCTCTGTGCCACCCATGTCACAGTATGATTAAAGAGGTCAGGCTGACATTACAGTCCACCTAATTATAGAATTCTATTCATAAGTTCCTGTTAAAATACACACTGCATACAGCATTTTAGAAATGAGAGATGGCAGAGGAACAGTGGCCAATGAAGTTTCTTAACTACAGAAGAGGTGTAGGCAGCAGTGAAAGCTACTTACGTTCTCTCTCTCTCACACAAACACACACACACACACATTCATCAACAGAATATGCAGTATATCGCCTCACACTGGTAATGTGCTTTCCTCCTGCACACATGCACAGACAACACCCTCTCCAGCCTCATAGCAAGCAGAGGTGTCAACTCCAGGTTCAGAAAGTAAAAGTCCTCACCAGGATTTTGCTCAAGCTTGCTAGATTTTCTAATTAGTGCAATCCAGGTAAAATTAGTGGAATCAACACAATCCAGCCTGAGCAAAATCCTAATGAGGACTTTTACTTTCTGAACCTGGAATTGACACCTCTGATAGCAAGTAACAGTGTTGTTAGACATTATTTACATTGGGAACAGAACAGAGCTGTATAACAGTCTAATAGATTCTAATAGAAGTTTTAGCATCGCATTTATCAAACACTGGTCTGAAACACTGAAACTTAAGCTTAATTCTACAGGTGCATTTGCATCTTCAAAGGAGTGGTGCACCATTCTTAATGTTACACAAGTTGTGGTGTCTTGGTATCAATTGCTGCAGTATTTCAGGTTTCAGGTAAACTTTGCCCACAATTGGAGCTGTTGATGTTGGTTCCAGATAAAATGTTCTCATTAGCAGTGTCTTACACATTATACATATAATTTATGCTCATTTTCAATTCAGCCTTTCAATGCATGTAGCATATTAGGGCAAAAAATTCTGGTCATGTTAACTGAAAAAAATTTATTGGTTTTATGCAACTGAATTGTGGCCATTGGTTGCACATGGCTAATTTGTTTGAACAGTTTGTATACATTTGCAGTTTTACATCTGCTGGTTTGTCTGAACTCACCGGAGATTCTAAGAGATTCAGTAAAACTGAAGAAAATTCAACAGTGTTGGGGGCTGTACAGGTGAGTTCACCCCTGGTTTCACCTAAACCATTGTGAATCTTACCTGGTCCTCCATCACTGGTTCTCTGTAACGATAGTAGGTTAGACCATCTTCTTTAAAACAGGAATGGTCATCTTCCTCTTTTGAAACAGTATCGTCACTTTCTGGATTCCTGCAACTTCTCAAAGTTCTTTCAGAAGAATCAAAGTCTGGACCTTGAGCTCTATAAAGCCTTCCAGGTGTACCTGTCACGGTAGGCCGGGGCCTGGGCTCAAGGGAGACACCCACTCCCAGACACACCTCGGCTACACCACTCCCTCAGTCACAGTCACCGGAATACTAACATGCCACACCTGCGCACATTCCTGACATTGCACACATTCCTCACTCCTGCTATTTTTAATCTAAAAATCTAGATTAATCTAATGCATATTCACAGAGCATGACCTGCGAGTGCTGCCGGCCGTGAGCCTGTCACCTCGAGTTCTTCTTTGTGTTCATCTGATCTTAGTTGTTCTGCACTTCTGCACCTGCATTTTGCTGAGTGTTTGCATTTCTTGCCTGTTATAGACAATAAAGCTCTACTAACACCTTTAACGCCTCCTGCTGCTTTTGCCCCATCACAGAATATGCAGCCTGTTTGAATGCCACAGATGTGTTAAAGTGTTCTAGCGGTGCAGCACGCAGCCCTAGGACAACAGCAGCATGAGCTTGCTGAGCTCTGCGCTCTGATGACCAACCTGGCGAGTTGCGTGCAGAGCCTAACTGGATCAGCAAGGACAAGTCAGACCACAAACTCGGTGCTCGGAGCCAGTCATATTGCTAAACTCGAACCTTATGCAGGTGACCCAGAGCAATGTGAAGGGTTTGTGGTTCAATGCAAATTATGCTTCGCTCACCAACCCCAGTTGTCCGATGCTGTGGTTCCAGCCACCCCTGTAACACCTGTAACCCCCGTTAGAACTCCTATTCTCTTGGAGCAGTCGGGTAAGTCACCTCACCACTAAGGAGCTTGTCATTGTCCCTGTTGTCTTAAACTATGAGGGCTGTTCCCTGTGTGTCTCTACCCTAGTGGACTCAGGGGCTGCAGGCAACATGATGTGCCAACGAACGGCACAGAAGCTCGGACTGACTTTGATCCCTCTCACACCTCCTCGACGCGTGCTGGCACTGGATGACAGGCCTATAGGAACTTGTTTTATCACACACTGCACACCACGCATACACCTCTCTGTGCACCAACATTCAGAATACATCACCTACTCAACCTCTGTTATGCCATCACCTTTGGTTTGCCTTGGTTACAGTCACACAATCCACACAGATATCCTGGAACACACACACTCTAGTGGGTTGGTGCCATAAGGTGCACATGACCCGACCGTGCTCCTCCAGTCCACATCAGTGGAGAGTCCAGATGTGGGGAAGCAGTGTAATGTACCCCAGGAGTATCAAGACCTGAGTGAGGTGTTTAGTCCAGTCAAAGCTACTCACCGTACGCATGCAACCAGGTAAGGTGGAGGCAGTGGTCGGATGGAAATGACCCCAGACGTGCCGTGAGCTCCAGCGGTACCTGGGGTTCACCAACTTCTATTGACAGTTCGTCCGATCACTGAGCACCCTGGCTAAGCCTCTTACTGACCTGCTCCCCAGGGGCGCAAGATGCCTGTCATGGGGGAGGAGGCTGAGAGCTCGTTCGAGGCACTTAAGAGGGCCTTCGTTACTGCCCGTGTTGCAACAGCCAGATCCTAACTACCTTTTCTTTGTAGAGGTTGATGCCTCCGACGTGGGAGTTGGAGCAGTGCTATCAAGAAGACGACAGAAAAGAGGGGGTCTCTGTCCTATAGCATACTACTCCAAGAAACTGTCGCCTGCAGAGAGAAACTACGGGGTGGGCGACCAAGAGCTGTTAGCCATCAAGCTAGTGCTGGAAGAGTGGAGGCATTGGCTTGAGGGAGCGCGGCACCCCTTTGTGGTGATCAACGACCACAAAAACCTTGAGTAGCTCAAAACCACCAAGAGGCTAAACTCGAGGCAGGCTCGGTGGTCACTCTTCTCCGGGTTTGAGTTTAAGGTAACATATCGACTGGGAGAGAAGAAAACGAGGGCGGACGTGAACTCCCAGCAACATGACCGACTTGCTAAATCTACCTGTGATGAGCTAGTGCTTCCCCCTCACTGATTCCTGGGGGTGCTCGAATGGAGTCTCCACCGCACGATCCAACGCGCTAACCTGCATCCTCAATGTCCTGCACACCGTCTGTATGTACTGCCAAGAATGCGGACCGAGTTGATAAGCTGGGCGCACACTACCTTGGGCACGGGTCGTCCTGGAGTTACAAAGACCAGCCAGCTGTGTGGTGCTCACTTCTGGTGGCCGGCGATGCACCGGGACATTCATTGGCATGTTACACCATGCGCAGAGTGCGCTCACAGCAAAGTGCCGCGCACCCTGCCCACCGGAAAGCTGCTCCCCCTTCCTACACCACGGCGTCCCTGGTCCCACCTAGCTATTGACTTCTTGACGGATCTCCCTTCTTTTGAAGGTAAAATTACCAAAAAAAATTACTTGTAGTGGACCAGTTCTCTAAAATGGTGTGTTTTATTCCTCTCCTGCCAACAGCCTTCGAAACAACTGATCTCCTCTTCCGGCACATCTTCAGACAATTCGGCCTGCCGGAGGACATCGTCTCAAACCGGGTTGTCCAGTTCACATTCAGAGTCTGCGGAAATTCCTGAGTAAGTTTAACATCACAGTGAGCTTGTCTTCTGACTATCATCCACAGGCTAATGGCCAAGCCAAAAGAGTAAACCAAGAGCTGGGGCGCTTCCTACGCGCATACTGCCACGAACATCCAAACACCGGGACATCCTAACTGACATGGGCCAAGTACGTGCAGAATTTCCTCTGACACAAAGGCACCAGGCATACGCCTTTTGAGTATGTGCTGGGGTTCCAGCCCACCCTCTATCCCTGGAATCCCCCAGAGTCGGAGTGGTGCCAGAGGAGTGAGAGTGTGTGAGAAACCCACAAGCATCTCCGCACTGTTATCACATGCTACAAGAGGAAAGCTGACCGTCGACACAAAGAGACCCCCCACATACTGTCCTGGAGATAGAGTATGGGTGGCTACATGAGATGGCAGGGTGGGGAAACACACTGCAGTATCTGGTGTACTGGGAGGGGTATGGCCCAGAAGAACAGAGCTGGGTCCTGGCCTCTCAGATTGAGGACCCCACACTGATCACCTCATTCCACAGGGCTCACCCGGATAGACCAGCTCCCCGGCGCAGGGGTCACCAGTGCTCCAGGAGACGGGTGGGATCCTTGGGGGGGGGGGGGGGGGGGGATTGGGGGGCTCTGTCACGGTAGGCCAGGAGACGCCCACTCACAGACACACCCCTGCTACACCACTCACTCAGTCACAGTCACCGGAATACTAATATTATTATAATATTATAATAATAATAAAGCTCTACAAACGCCTTTAACACCTCCTGCTGCTTGTGCCCCGTCACAGAACCATAATGAATTACTAAATTGTTTCAAAGACATTTTGCAATTCTACAGATTTTTAAATTAGGTTAAGGGATTGCTCCTGCATATATTGTAAAGTGATCTGGGGTGGGTTTCCCGAAATGTTCGTAGCGCTAAGTACTTCGTAACCTCGTATGAAACGTATGAGGTTAAGAAGTACTTACCGCTACGAACGGTTCGGGAAACTCACCCCAGCACTGTAAAACCCAACAAGTTCACTAAACTCAAAAGTTTTGTTGTAACTGATTACCTAAGAAATTTTAAGTTCATGTAATATAATTTTTAAGTACAGTTAACTTAAAAAAATAAAACTTTAAATAAAATATATAAGTATATATATATATAAAATATATAAGTATATATAAATCTTAATTTTTAAAAAATATATATATATATATTTTAAGTACTACATACTACAATACTTAATTATATAATTTATATAACAATACTTAAGTAATAATTATATAATTTATATAACTTCCCCCAACTTAACTATTTTTTTTTACATTTTTATGGCATTAGGCAGACGCTTTTATCCAGAGCGACTTACATTTTATCTTGTTTTTTTTTATACAGGTGAGCAATTGAGGGTTAAGGGCCTTGCTCAGGGGCACCTCAGTCATGGCCTCAGGTCTGGGAATCGAACCCACGACCCTCTGGTCACAAGATCAGTTCTCTATTGTGGCCATTGTGACCACTGTAAAAAGTAAATCCGGGACACCGGGCATGTTGGTGACATCAGACGCTGCGGGACTTTGGATGCTCATAAATTATAATGTTAGTGACAGTCATTGCTCAAAAATATGTACTCATTTAAACTTCAAACATAACAAAAAGTTAAGACAGTGCAAAACCTTAATGGTGGGTTAACTAAATAATAAGATTTGAGTGTTATACCAATAAAGAGTATAAGTTAACAATACTGTTCGGGTTTACAGTGTGTAATTACCAAGACATCCTTGTGTATTACTTTGGTCCAGTTCCACAATAAGGAAATCCATGCATACTAGTTCTAAAGGTCAGGTGGTTTTGAGACTTACCAATGGCACAGCTTTTTCAGATAGAGATTTCCATTGCACAGAACATTTGAAGGTTCAAAACTTCTCTTCCACATCAACAAGCATTTTTTGGGCAGAAACCGAAAGTTCTCACTATGTCTATAGTGTGATCCAGTCCCACAGGGCCCGTATCACTGTGCAAGCTGTTTAAGACCACAAGTCTCAGCTCAGTGGGCTGTACTAACTGAAAGGTACTTTTCTCTCTCAGTTGTTTCCTATGTATGATGCAATTAACCAATCCCAGGCATTTTACTTTCTCTAGTAACAACAGGAGTTCAGGGAGCACTTGTCTCAGAGTAGATGGGGATCTATTGTTCTATCTGTCCAATGACTTCTCTAATGTTAGGATCTGCTCGCTGCTTTTCCCACAAATCAATAACACTAAGATGGAAGATCACTGGCAATTCTCCCACTTGCTCATCTTTTTTCAAAGCTCTCTGGTATAGAATCAGGATGATGAGCTTTGTTGATGTCTCGCACAAATAGCTTGAATTGCCAACCTTGTGCCAATGGATTGAAGTTGTCTGACTACTAACTGATGAAGGTTAAAGCAATACATTGTTTCTCTCTCTGCATGTCCTGATAGATTATCAATGTATTTATTTTGCTTTCCTGTCCAATATTACAGCTTGAATGAAAAAGTAGATAGGGCGGCTAGCCATCTGTAATTGACAGCATCCCACTTAGAGAGTTAGTATGAGTGATAACAAGAAGTTAATGTCCATAGTTAATGTCCACACTTAGATACAACAAATCTGGTTTATGTCCTAGCAAATGAAAGTTTGGTCTTGCAAATCTTTGAGGAGTTCTGAATAAACCTCTGATAGTAACCAGAAAATTTGAGAAATTACCTTACTTCTTTTGAATGAATGGCTCAGGTTTGTAGAGCCATTACCTTCTCTGGATCAGTCTCAACACAATTTGTCTCCCAAGCAGAGAACATATATCTGAAAAATTTTGCATTAATCAGGGGATGGCTGCAACCCATATTTTTTTGAGCTGGTTGAGAATTCAGAAAAGCCTCTCCTGGTGTTATTCATATATTTCAGAAAAATATCTAGGTATCAGATCATCTAGGAAGAATAACATCTCTTTCAAGTTTAGGTCCCCTACACACTTTTCTATGAATCTTTGGAAGGCATCCTTTTGACTCTCAAAAACCTCTTGTGCTTATCTGACTCCTCCGTCTGAATTTGGTAGTAGCCGGATTTAAGGTGTAGAACTGAGGACCATCTGGACAAAGTGCAAAACAACTCCTTTGGTAATGCAGAGGAATCTTTCAGTTAAGTTTCCTCTAGTAGATGCACTGTCATCATTCTTCCTTCTCACCACCACAAAAGGTGATGAAAAGGGAGACTGACTCTCTAAAGACTCCACTATTATGGAGCTCCCAAAATTCTTTCCAAATGTCCTGAGGATATGTGCATATCTTGAGGACGCTTCAAGGTCCTGAGAAAGACTTGGTCCAGCTCTGTGTTCAAATGAATTCAAATTAAGGTACATTCAATTATGTGATTGAAGGGTTATGTGATGTTTCATCCTCACTATGTGGTCAAAATCAAGGATATGTTGATGGAGTTGACCTTTTACATAACGTGTTACTTACATTCAGGAGGTGACAGAGAATTTCCAAAATTGAAACTAGCTCTGGATCACGGAGCTACCTTTTAGGTCTCTAAGGTTAGGCTGGTAAGGTTATTGTGAAATTATTCCATAAATTGCCTTTATTTCAGCAATTATGCACTAACTGTGGGTTAGGTATAGAAATTCTAGTTATAGAACCAGAAAATTTCAAGTAGTCAAATATTTCTGCACCTGTGTCATCCCAGTTAAACCAATGAATATAATTGAGTTTGGATTTTTTATGCTTTTGCTCTGAACTGCTTTGATTCTGAGATTTTAAACTTTAGGATTTAGCCTTTGGTGCACCTTTTAACTTTTAATAATTTGTATATAAACTGTTCAAATTAATGTCATTAATATGTAAATATGTATCAATATGTATTTGTATTTGCTTGTGTTTTAATGTCCATGTAACGAGGAGCCATAAGGAGTAGAGGAGCCACAGTAACATGCTGGGAGGGGAAGACGAATGAGACAAGTCATGCACTCCAGCGGTGTGAACAGAAGTCTCGTACCCTCTTTCTCTCTCGGGCTTCAAAAATATGCAGCACTGACAGACAGGACCTGTGGGCCTAAATAGTGCAGGGATGACAAGACACAGGTGCATGATATGATGACGTCAGTACTGATGTGGCTGTAGGTGTGTGTGTGTGGGGGGGGGCATTTTCCCTGGGTATGGGGGGGGGGGGGCATCTCCCCTGGGTATAGTGAGACTGGCTCACGGTCACAGTCCACTAACACCAAACTCTCCCCCAGACTAGGGATAACATCCACTATGTTCTCTGCGTGTGTCACTGCGTACAAAATTTCTGAGCAAAAACATAGTTTGTGAATTCATAAATACAACAAGCATTTAATCTAGACATTCACTGCTCACAAAACAAAACATTTTCAGCATCTCTATAATGCACATTCCTGAATGTGCACTTACGCAGAAAGTCAGCACATCCGACCTGACCTGAAAGGAAAAATGTTCATGACATTACATGACTTTACATTTATAATTAATTTTTATCCAAATATGGTGACATTACTTTACAGCTTGACCACAAATGCTTTAACTAAATGGAGTGATGTCATGTGCCCCATAATCATTGCCAAACTCTGTTGCTATTGTTGTAACCATAAGTACGTTGAAATAATGTCCACAGGTGTTGCAATTAGCTTCTTAAAACATGAACAAGAGTTGAGAGAACATGTGTAAATAACAACCAGTCGGTATAAATATAATGGCAAAGTAGGTCTAATAGACCACGGTATCATTAACGAGAGCAATCGGGTAATGATGCTACAGTACAGGCCTGTCATCACACGGACCTACATAAGATAAGTACTGTTTTCCATTCATTCATTTTATTAGTTTTCTCATTGGTGCTGTCTTTTCTAGTCATATCTATGAATTAATTGAAAACTAAAATACATAAAATAGTATGTGTATAAATAGTATGTAGAATAGTAAAATAGTCTTTTAGAATACTGCCAAATATCTGATGTCAAAATGAAAGAGAAGAAGAGAGGAAACTTTCTTAATGTTTTGGTTTGAGTAACAATGAGTGAAAGAACAATGTGTGCATGTGAAGGGGAAGAGAGCCCATTTCATTCTCAAAAGGGTTTTGTACATTCTAAGTAGAGAAAAGCATTTCATAATTGTCTGTGCTAAGAACTACAATTAAGTTGACATAAATAGAGACTAAACTGAAAAAGCTGAACTATATTTTTAAATTAAAAGTATTAATAACATATGTTCCACATGAACTATGGTTATATCAAGGCAATCAATTCTGGAATAGCTGATTGGTTGAACAACAAGTCTACCAACATGAAATGGACCGTGAAAGATCTAAGTCACGGCTTAAACTGTAAACTGACTGTTGGTTCAAGCTGTAGACTGTAGGATAATACTTTAGTGTCAGACTGTAGGATAAGACTATAGGATCAGACTGTAGAATCAGGCTTTAGAATCAGACTGCAGACCGTAGTTTCAGGCTATAGGATCAAACTTTAGTGTCAGACTGAGTTTCAGGCTATAGGATCAGGCTGTAGGGTCAGACAGTACGATTAGACTGTGGGATTCAGTTGTAGGATTAGGCTGTAATATCAGGCTGTAGGATCAGACTGCAGGGACAGTCTATAGGATCAGGCTGTGGGATCCAGTCGTAGGATCAGGCTGTAATATCAGGCTGTAGGATCAGACTGCAGGGTCAGTCTATAGGATCAGACTGTAGGATCAGCCTGTAAGATCAGGTTTGTAGGGATCAGACTGCAGGGTCAGACTCTAGGATCCAGTTGTAGGATCAGGCTGTAATATCAGGCTGTAGGATCAGACTGCAGGGTCAGTCTATACTAGGATCAGACTGTAGGATCAGGCTGTAAGATCAGGTTTGTAGGGATCAGACTGCAGGGTCAAATTGACTCTAGGATCAAAAGACTCTAGGATCCAGTTATAGGATCAAGCGGTAATATCAGGCTGTAGAATCAGACGTAGGATCCAGTTGTAGGATCAGGCTGTATTATAAGGCTGTAGGATCAGACTGCAGGGTCAGGCTGTAAGATCAGGTTGTAGGATCAGACTGCAGGGTCAAATTGTAGGATCAGACTATAGGGTCAGGCTGTAAGATCAGGTTGTAGGATCAGACTGCAGGGTCAGACTGTAGGATCAGACTGTAGGATCAGGGTGTAAGATAAGGTTGTAGGATCAGACTGCAAGGTCAGACTATAGGATCCAGTTGTAGGATCAAGCTGTAATATCAGGCTGTAGGATCAGACTGTTGGATCCAGTTGTAGGATCAGGCTGTAATATCAGGCTGTAGGATCAGACTGTAGTATCCAGTTGTAGGATCAGGCTGTAATATCAGGCTGTAGGATCAGATGGTAGGATCTGGTGTCCAAGTCTTTTGAAGTCCTGTGCTCCTGAGCTTGGGCCCCCCCTACAGCACATCTTCAACCTGAGTCTGTGCTTGGGGAGGGTCCCCACACTGTGGAAGACATCTTGTTTGGTTCCAGTACCTAAGAAACTGCACCCCAGTGAGCTCAATGACTTAAGGCCAGTCGCTCTTACATCACACGTCATGAAGACCCTGGAACGTCTGCTTCTACACCAGCTCAGACCCAAGGTTCAACATGCAATGGACCCCCTGCGGTTTGCCTACAGAGAAAGTGCAGGGAAGTGCAGTGAGGGTCATGTTCAACACCATTCAGCCCATCCTACTGAGAGACAAGCTGGTGAGGATGAAGGTGGATCTGCACCTAGTTTCCTGGATCTCCGACTACCTCACTGGCAGACATCAGTACGTCAGGCTGAAGGACTGTACATCAGAGACTGTGGTCAGCAGCACAGGAGCTCCACAGGGGACTGTACTCTCTCTATTCCTCTTCACACTCTACACCTCAGACTTCCAGTACAACTCTGAGACGTACCACATGCAGAAGTTTTCGGACGACACTGCCATTGTGGCCTGTGTACAAGGAGGGCAGGAGGAGGAGTACAGACATCTTGTGGGTGACTTTGCGGCATGGTGCAACAGGAACAACCTGCTGCTAAACACCTCCAAGACCAAGGTGATGGTGGTGGACTTCTGCAGGACCAGACCACCCACACAGCCTGTCTCTATTGAGGGGGTTGATGTGGAGATGGTTAAGACCTACAGGTATCTCGGACTACACCTGGATGATAGGTTGGACTGGTCAACCAACACGGACTTCCTGTACAGAAAGGGGCAGAGCCGGCTCTACTTTCTGAGGAGGCTGGGGTCCTTCAACATCTGTAGGAAGCTCTGCAGATGTTCTATCAGACTGTAGTGTCCAGCTGTCTCTTCTACGCTGTGGTGTGGGAGGAGTATCAAAAAGAGGTACGAGATGTGACTGGACAAGCTGGTCAGCCGTGCAGGGTCTGTAGTTGGTGTGGAGCTGGACTCTCAGGTTACGGTGGCGGAGAGGAGAACACTGCGCAAACTGCTCTCCATCATGGAGGATGATGGTCACCCACTACACACCATCATTATGGACCAAAGGAGCAAGTTCAGTGGCAGGTTCCTGTCACAGAGCAGCTCTACAGACAGACTCAGGAAATCGTTTGTCCCGAGAGCCATTAGACTCAACATTAGACTCAACTTCAACTCCTCCCAGTGGAGTCGGAAGAGGGAGGGGGACAGATGAGGAATGAGTCTCTTCTGTCACACAACAGTTTATACTACTACAGTACATCTGCCCTTCTGGACTCTGGTCATTTGACTGTTTGTCCTGAACATTTATGTTTATGTCCATACATTCCGTACATTGTCAGTATATCCACACTCCTGGTCACTTTGATACTTTTGACACTGACACTTTTAAAGCACATCCCATACATTTGCACTACTGGACATTGCACATTAGTTCCAGTTTTACCAATCTTGGCCGGGATACTTGCACACTTGTATTGTATAGTCTTTGTATTGTACTGTAGGTAGTTTACACTCTTAAGCTGACGGTGAATTTACAGTATGCGCTAACACCCTGCAGAAGACATGCAGGCCCTGACAGAGCTTGAGAGCAGCTGCAATCTCACGTGCATCCTCTGCCACTTCTGCCTCCTGCTTCTCTCTAATAGACACTCTCTATTGTGCTCACACCAACATGCTAACAGCGTGCTAGGAACAGCAGCTCAGCATTAGATGGGGCCCTCCGCCTGTTCGGTGACCCCATCGCTCACTGGCCTGCCGAGACCTGCCCGGGGACTTCAACAACGTTGTTTCAAGCACAGAATTGAAATCTGATCCCACAGAATAAACCACCTGCTCTGAGTGAGTGACAACCCTGACCCGAGATAGCTGTGGCCTGGTTTGAGCCGGAGACATTTTCTAAACATCAACCTCCCAAGTCAGCATGCTAATATTAAAATACATTTGCTATGCTTTTCGAAGCACTGAACACCCCTAGTTTACACTCTGTCATGGTGAGGCGGCCCCCTACCGGCCGCCTCTGTCCACAGCGGCTGTTGTTGTCGTTGTTTGGTGACGTCATGTGCGTCCTTCAGGTGGGCAGAGCCCGTGATCCGTCTCTCCTGAGGGTCGTTTGTTTGCCTATATATGTCTTGTCTTTGTACCAGTTGACCGCTGGTCATTATATCCTTAATTTGGATCTATTGCACGGGTTTTAGGTTTGCACACTTTATATTAAACCATCCTTTTTCCCTGAGACTTGGCGTGATCGCTTCCTTTTTGTTGCTCACCCCCGCCCATCACAGAATGACCAGCCACCCTTCGGAAGCCGCCGAGTCTCTTTTACTTTCTCCTTCGTTCGTGGTCATGTCTCGTGGTAAGTGTTTGTCTGCGTGGTGTTTTGTTTGAAGAGCTCCGCCGTGCTTTGGTGTTTTGTGTGTGTGTGTGTGTGTGTGTGTGTGTGTGTGTAGCACGGCGAGGACCAGGGCAGTCTGCCCTGAGACAGCTCTTCGTGTCCGTTGTATGTTGCGGGAGTTCCGCCGTGCGCTTGTGTATATGTGGCACGGCGATGACCAGGGTGTCTGCCTGGTAGACTCTCGTGTGTGTTTTGAATGTGTGTACGTGTCGACGGACGTGTGGACCAGTGTGCGTGCTCGTTATGTTTAATGTTGCGTGTTTTGTGTGTGACGCGGTCGCCGCTAGTCACCGTCGCCTCGCTCCCCGTGTGTCTTGTGTTAAATGTGGGGAGCGACTGCGACTCTGACCGGCGCGCGTCACTGTGTGTTTATGTCGAGCGCGCATGTGTAGGTTCCGTCTGTCTGTCTGTGCACCGTTTTTGTTTGTTTGTCTAGTCTTTGCGTGTGTGTTGTGTCCCAACGTGTTGTCAACTGTTTGCGTGTAATTCCACGCATGCTCCTCCCCCTGAATGTGTGTTTGGGGGGGTACCGGCTGTGGTCCCGTGCCATGGGGTGTGGCACGGAGGGCGTCGCTCCCGAGGGAGGCCCTGAATAGGGTAAGGCGCGTTTGTGTTTCGTGTTTGTGTATATATGTGTATGTGTGTGTGTGTGAGGTTGTGTTCTTTGTGCAGGTGCTTCTCCTTGGCAGTGTTCCTGGACCTTGTGGGGGTCTCCACCTGGCAGGAGCCCCCTTGTGTTGTGGGGTGACCGGAGCCCAGTCGTGAAGAGCCCCTCCCTAGAGGGCTGGGGCCCCCGGATGTTTGGGGACCATGGGGCTCCGGTCTGAAAAGCTCCTGCTGGGGATGGAGATCCTCCCTCCTGCCCGGGGTGACCAGGAGGCCCTTGGGGCTGCTCCCTAGCTCGCGTCGGGGGTGCTCTGGGCCTCGGTCTCTGGCGCTCCTGGGTTGGGTGGAGGAGTCCACCTTGAGATGAGAGGCCCCGGGAGGGGTTGGCTCCCCAGGAGGCTGGGGTGACCCCTAGCAGAAGGCAGGGGTCAGCTCTGGGAGGAGGTAGGTCCAGGAGGTGAAGTAGCTACGCCTTGGAGAGGTAGCCTGCACACCCACACACACACGAGGGACGAGAGAGGAGCCGTAGCCCCTCGTCCTCACACCCGTGGGGCTTACCGGCTGAAGGCCGGTTAGGGCGTGAGGGCCCTGTGACCGACTGGGGCGTGGTTTTGTGTTGTTAACGGCCCGATCGGTCCAGGGTCCGGCCCGGTCGGTCCAGGGTCCCGCCTGGGGAGGTGAGCTGTTTAATGTTGTGTGTTTTGTTCCAGCTCCCGGACGGCAGGAGGTGTGTTCCTGCCTGTCTCTGCCTTCCTGCCCCTTCGTGTTTTGTGTGCAGCCGCTGTGTGCCACACACCCAGTGGAGGGGAGTGCGGCTTGGTGGGGGGGTCTGTCACGGTGAGGCGGCCCCCTACCGGCCGCCTCTGTCCACAGTGGCTGTTGTTGTCGTTGTTTGGTGACGTCATGTGCGTCCCTCAGGTGGGTGGAGCCCGTGATCCGTCTCACCTGAGGGTCGTTTGTTTGCCTATATATGTCTTGTCTTTGTACCAGTTGACCGCTGGTCATTATATCCTTAATTTGGATCTATTGCACGGGTTTTAGGTTTGCACACTTTATATTAAACCATCCTTTTTCCCTGAGACTTGGCGTGATCGCTTCCTTTTTGTTGCTCACCCCCGCCCGTCACACACTCACTAATAGCTTCATAAAGACCACCCTTGAATATTGCTGGGCAAAAAAATACTCCACTACATTCTTAACAAAACACATTACAATATTAGTTTCCCATTCCTTCAGAGAATACAGCGAATAGCATCACCTTCTACGCTTATTTTAAATGTTTTAGTGACTAGATCTTTTGTGACTGGTAAACACATGCTAGTAGTGTTAGGTTTAACCACTTTGTTCAAAGTCTCTGTTGACACTGATAAATGATCAGTGATCTCCCAGATTGCACCATCAAGGGTCAGTGCCCAGCACCATGCAGTTGTGTGTCTGTGTTTGTAAAAACAAGAGATTTTCTGGAATAGACTGGTGGGGTCACTGGCATGACGTTAACAATGTACTGCCAAATGAGCATTTACACTGCAGTGTGTCAGTGCCCAAATCTTGTAATCACCACCTTTCTGAACCCTATAATTGTGACAAAGATGAAAAACACAAACAACCTGAAACAATTTGATTTCATCGACCTGTTTCATCCACCACTATATTGGGCACTGTAGCAAACTTGGGTTAAAGAACTATGAACTATTCATAAAAAATAACATAAGATTTAGTAACTGTAAGTGCCAGTTCTTATATCTAATATCTGATATCTTCTTCATTTGAAAGCTGAGATTTTTATGTTGCTCTGCAGTGTGTTCAAGTAAAATTTCACCAAGGGTTTCTCTCCTTTGACTCAGGTAATAGATTTGTATGCCTAATCATTGCTTTTCATCATAGCATTTTTATTAGCCTGCATTACTGAAAGCTTCACAATATTCCCACCATATACAGGTCTGAATCTGCAGAGAAAACATACAGTCCTTAAACCTCCACAGATGCCCGTCACCACTAGCATAAACTATGCAATGTTACCAGCGTTCTTAAATAAGAAAATACTTCCACAAACATGTTTATGGGGTAAAATTATATAATACACTTTATTTATTATCATTGAAACAGTGGAGAGGAAGGTGAAGTGTGGTACCTCAGTGTTGTACCTCTGAGAACTCAAGAAGAGCTTGCAGAAGCAGCTTAGACGAAACACTTTTTCAAAGTGAATCTCTTTCTTTAAATGTGCAGGAACCATTTTGATTAATACACCAAATGTCATCTTTTTGGATGGGTCAGTAATATCGCACTTTGTCAAAGGTGCCATCGTTAAAGGTAACTGCTTCTAACTGTGAGTGCGACAAGCGTTGTGCGAAAATACAATGGTTTGTTTACTAAAGTAGTTGGCGCATGGTTGAAACCCGACTATCACCTCTCGTACTCACAGACATTATCACAAGATCACCTTTCAAAACAGTTACATGACCCCACATACACTTGCTGTGTCACAATGACTCAGCACTCATCAGCAGCTGTGCTTTCAAGAATGCTGACGCATTCTGAGTATCCATGCTACAAGGATCTCATATCATTGTCGTTGTGGAATCGTTGAGAATTCTACTGAGACATCCATCCTCAAGAGTATTCATTTTCTGTCCCGAAAAAATCATTTGTAGCTGGCGGATCCATACTTGAGCTCTTCTGCTGGATCTAGTAACACATGACTCTGAAAGGCATTATTCCAACACTTTATCCAGAGATTAGCACTACGTGTCTGTACAGTTAATGTGACCAGGTGTAGTGTAAGAGAAGGCATAGTTTAAGCATGCATTGAATTAATGCAATGCATTTCATCACTGGAAATACCACATTACTGTAATTCAAAGGCTATTATTACATTCACAATAAATAATACTCTATAGTATTACATAATACATTGTGTGTGACTTATTAGCACTATGAATGGCTGGAATCATTACCCAGTCAGGTTATTCAACATAATCACTTATGATTCATTTATATTTTTAGTCCCACGCTGTCCCAGCTAATCTCCCCATAGCACCACACCCCCTAACCCTGGAGGGTGTGACAAGCACGTGTTTCCTCCAGCACACACAATGTTGAACACCACATCTGTTCAAACCTGCCATCCAGAAGGAAGGAGAAGGAAGCCGAACGCACTCAGAAGATAACTAACTGCCCTTGCTCGACAGCACAAACCCTCAGTGATATGAGCAAAGGTCTTTCTGGAGCTCATTTCAAAGTTCCAACATCTACACCCAGTTTAAGCCTCACGGGGCAGTCATGATCTGGTGGTTAGTGAACTGGTCTTGTGACCAGAGGGTTGTGAGTTCGATTCCCAAGCCCTATGCCATGACTGAAGTGCTTATCACCAGTGTGTGTTTTCTCACTGCACAGATGAGAAAATGTGGTGGACAAATTTTGATTCACAGTTGACAAATATGGCACATATGGGAGGACCTCATTTTGGGCCCCAGAACAGCTCTTTCTCACCAGGATTGCCTTTAAGAATGCAATCAGGGATGCATGAAATGGTGCTGCTTTAAGATTTGCTCTCAATAAAATAATAAAGATGCATATTTGTTGTTTTATAGTGATTCAAGTGTTCATGGTGTCATAACCTTTGCAGTTGCATAAGTGAAATCATCATCGATTCACGACTCTAGCAAGTTGTGCAATAATTCAGCCACGACAGATTCACGTAATCATGTTACATTAGCTTTTTAATGATTTACAGATTACTCAATGGAGTACTGGAACCTGGTGACATAACTAGCTTAAGAAATGTCATCACATTTTTGCAGCACATGGTGGTGGCATTGAAGCAGCGAACTGGTAGTCTGTATTAGTGTGTATTCATCCCTGTCTTTTCGTTGTGCATGTGTGTATGTGTGTATCAAAGTGAGCCTACAGGGATGAAACCTTGGCTTGATCTAGTCGTTATGTGGAATTGTTAGATTCCGAAGCTGAAGTTGACTGTTGCATAAATCCCCAGATCAGATCTAGACGGTCCTAAAATTCATGCCAACACTCCATGACTTCATTACACTCTGACCCAAGTGTTGATTAAATGATATTTTTACACTTTGTCTTTATTTATTATACCTGGTGGTTTGACTGGTTTTCTGTGTGGATGTTTTGCTCTCTTTCATTAAATGATCAGTCCTTGCTTGTTTCTGCAATTAAAATTAAGCAATAAGTGAAAGTTTGAAGAGACTCCTCCTTGAGCGTCTCTACTTGCCAATACCATACTACTGTTCTCAGGGATGAAGATCCACACCCTACCACCTCCCTGTCTCTCCCTGGTTCTTTTTGACTCCTGGACTGCACTCTGTGATCAAATACGCACAAGGTCATTGGTCATGGAAGGTGATCACCATTTCCTCAGAACTGAGGAATTTCTGAGTAACTGAGTAAAGTTCATACGCTAAACATTGTTTATCTTTTTTGCATTGTTTGTTTGGTCATTTAATTGCTTGTTTCATTTTTAATAAGTTATCACATTTATCACAAACACTTCAAATATATCCATGCTGTCTCCCATGAGAGCAAACCATCAATGCCAATAGGTGTCTTATATTATCATTTCAAAAGGTCCATTGTTGCAGTTCACAGCTTTGAAATACCCAACAATCCATTAGTCTTGGCATTGTATAAAAAGAATTGTTCAGATCCACAGCTCACTTTAAAAGGCAGTCACTTTAAATGGCAAAAGGTTCAAGAAAAGGTCTATAGAAAATCACCTCTCAAATTCACAAACAGCTCCCAGGGAAGTGGCCAACACATTTAACCAAGTTTAGTGCAAATAATTAAATAAGAAACACAAGTGAAAATGTATATAGGTTTGTTGAAAAAGAATTGTACATCTACCACAGATTGGATTTCATTTCTTACTATAACACTCAAGCTCCCTCAGTCTGAGACAAACTGGCCCCTTTGCTTTTATCTGCCAGTGCTTTCACCCAACACCTCCATGAGGCTAAAGCATTTGGACATGCGGTTAAGTGCATCCAGGTTTGTGTCAGATTAGTTCAGTCAAGTAACTGTTCACAAAAAATCTCTGATCTGGGCTTTTATGTCTTTTCACTTGATTTATTGGTGAGATATGCAGCTATTCCCTCTACTCTACATAATAGGCTTTGTGTTACAGTGGTACGATAGTTGCACTTTAGAACATCTTGGGGATAAACGCCTAGTGAGTTTGTATATAACTGGAGCTTGGGGACTGGGACAGGGTAGTGACGTTGGAAGACCTTGAGGAATTTAGCCTAATGTACACCCAAGCTCCCCTGGAAAAAAAAATAGAAAAATAGTGCCAGATACAGTCCCACTGACAAAGTAACCTTGAAAAATGCTTGACACAACATGGGACTTTTCCCTGCACTTTCAAAGGACACAAAATTGATTTTATTTCCATTTGTACATGTGCTTTGGACCATATTCTGCTGTACTCTGTAACATTTCATTGTCGATAGCAACTAATTTAGTAAAGCTGCTTAACCATGAAGTTTTAGTCAAATGTGTTGTATCAATCTGTTACCCAGCTGACATTTACAAGTTAGATTTTACTGAAACTCATATATTACAGCACTATTACAGGGTTGTGTCTTCCCAGAGTAGACAGTACAAAGTTTTCAAAGGTGTACAGTATGCACATAGATGTTTAACCACCAAGTTGTGGTTAAGGTGTTCTATTGAAATCTTTCAGTTTCCATGTCACTGCTAATATGAATATTTAACAAAGCCAGTTTATGAATCTGAATGTAGATTGCTACATTATTTTACTTTCTTTTACATTCCATTCCTGTGTCTACTGCTTATTCATTGTTTCAAATGTTTAGGTGGACAGGTTAAAGAAAGGATCGATCTTGTCTATTTAGGGCCAAAATTACCTCTAGGATCAGCTATGCAGATTTGTCATTGTTTTGATGTAATCACATTCCTTTACACAGGGAACTGGAATTCGTATGGAATGTGTTCTTTTTCCTGTCTCAACTCTTGGGAAGGCAGTGTCTATACAGGACTGATATCACTTCCTTTTGCCTCTCATTGCTGACGGTAAACAATTTTGCACAGGAAATTGCTGCAGATTTTTTTAAATGACATTTTTTCAATAGACATGAACTATGTCTGCATGATAGGGAATGGAAGAAGACCTTCATATTGCTCACCCTCTATCTAAATGTTATGAGATTTTCATATACTCATATCATCCTACCACTATTACATCTGCCTATCAGTCTGCCACATATGAAAAACATGTATTGTCTCCAAAATAAAGGAACCACTAACATTACAAACACTAACATAAAAAAACTCCATTCTACAGAGTGGTCCATGTACTTCAGAGGGAGTTTGATGAGGACACTGTACCAAATGTCCAGGACCTCCTGATGAGACCTCATTCTGGGAGGCCTGCCTCTATCTGCCTCTATCTGATCCACCCTAATCCTGCCTGCATCACTACACTGGCTCAGCCCTCTGCTTTTCTCTTGCACCCCCTCTATCCTGTTTGCAATGAACCACACACACACACACACAGAGAGAGAGAGAGAGAGAGAGAGAGAAAGCCAGTGTGTCCATTTCTCTATGAGGGCCCTAATGGAAAGTTTTGAAGAAGATCAGAGGGTGTAGTCCCTACTCTCTCACCCTGATCTCCTCAAGTACTGGAATGTGGCACTAAAACCACTTTCCCACCAGTAAGAGGATTAAAGCCCTAAGGCTTTGTATCAGAAGATACCCATGCAGATCTCTGTTCCCACCAGCAAATATCAGCCCATGTCAACATTTTGACTGATATCCCAGACATTATAGCTCACTGCTGACAGCTTACAACATTTTATATTTCTAATAAATTAGTTCACTAACACCATAGAAAAGAAGATAGAACTGTACAACTAAAGCACATTTATGAGCAGCCTGTGGAATACACAGAAAGATGTACTGCAGCGTAGAATATCACTCCAGGCTTTGTGTGTCTTTCAAACAAGTCATCCAGGAACTGGAATGAACTTTTCCAGCATCTGAGTGAAAAGAATCTACCCCAACAACTCACCATTACCTCAGATTCACACCAATGACCAATTTGTTTTTAAAATACAATTTTACAGAACTGAGCATGAATGGCAAGAATTCATTAATTGCAAGAAAAGATTAGTGTAACTGGTTTGTATATTAAACAAGCACTCAAGTACTGTCTTTTGCACATCACATGCATCAGGCATCTCAGAGTGAACCTTCACACAATGTTTTTCATATCTCTGCATCAGATTGACATCGGGCAGACACTGTGTGTTGATGTGCAAAAGAAGTCACAATTAGAGATCAGGATGCAGTGGACGGCGCACGTAGTCAGTGATGGAGATCAGAATGTGGTTGTTTGTCAGTTCCTTTCTTGCCTTTCAGACCGATGGCAGTTCAGCCCAGGCGATGTGTGAATGTCCAGCTCACACTGCTGAGAAGCCACATCCAGGTTTCAGCCTCTCAAAGGTTTCAGCATGCATAACACTGCCACTAGAGAACAGTACAGAGTTACAAATTATGAACAACAGGTACTGTCTCTGTACTATATATGGCCATAAGCGCGATCTTTTCAATTCACATCACATTTAAAAGATGTACACTGACCAAACACAGATTGAACTCTGTGTAGTATATGACATATTCAATATCAAAAGAAAGTACATTTGGAACTCACAGCCTGTTATCCATTCCCATGACATTAAGGCCAACAATGATGATTATTATTATTGTTATTATTTTATGACAGGTTAGTAGAAGATTGGGTTAAAGTACACCAGTAAGTACTAGGAAAGACCATAGGTGTGCATTTAATTTACTGTTATTAGAGTGTAATAATGTACAGGATCATGGGCTCAGGTCATAGTTCTGGTTCAGAGGCCTAGAGGCACCTGTTTATTTAATACAGGGGGGTGCATAATAGAAGAGAGGTTGTATAACATCAGGCATGGGGCCAGGGGAACATGAGACACCTTCAGTCTAGCACAGGGGAGACTAGGTGGAGGTTCACACCAGCACAGACCTCTGGACTCCAAGAATTCTTAAATACACACCGTTTTTTTCTCATTTTCATGTCTTTTTCTTTTTAGTGCTATCTAATCAGGTTTCAGTCCATTGTGTCGTTGAAATTCTAAACCAAGCTGTTCCACCCCAGCTTGTAGTATATACTCTTGCCAAGGCAAAGTTTGAGAAAGCATGCTTATAACAGTGTAATGTACGCTGTGGAATGTCTGCTGAGGCATTCCTTTAGAAATATTAATAATTATTAGAAATATTTAAGTGATAAAATCAAGCTTGTGTCTCATCAGTGAGTTATAGTGTTTTTTTTTACCTTGCAAACTTGTGCCAATGAAAGTTGTTTGGGATTCTTCAGATTGTCTTTATGTACCAATGGTTTCCATCTTTAAATCTCCCTTATGTAGTTGTAGCCCCAGTAATCATTAGATGGAGAACAATGAAATGGGTAAAATGAAAATGGATAAACAGCTCTCTGTACACATTATATTTAACTTACATACCAAGTAATAGCAAATAGTTTTAGGGCAGTTTTGATTAATTAAGGACAAAATGTGAACTCTATATTTACCCTGTATAAAATTTAATGTTTTAAAAGGTGTCTAATAATCTCAAATTAATCAATTTACAAGATTCAGGCTTTATTTGACATGAGTAAAGAGGAGAGTGCAAATCAGTGTCTTTAACATACCCACAGGAAGTACAAAACTCAAAAACTTCAGGAAACGTAGTGAGCAGTAGCATCTAGAGGCTTGTAGAAGACAAGGAGAGGTGAACCTGTGGGCTGAAATAATAGCATCAGTAGAAACAAGGAAGAGGTGAGTGTGATCATGAATGATACACTGGAGATTGAGAGGGTGGTGTGTGTGTGTGTGTGTGTGTGTGTGTGTGTGTGTGTGTGTGTGTGTGTGTGTGTGTGTGTGTGTGTGTGTGTGTGTGTGTGTGTGTGTGTGTGTGTGTGCGCGTGTGTGTTAGGAGCCATGTCTCTCTGGCTTAGTGCTGCTCGAGCCGTGACACTTTGAACTATCATACATCCTGAGGTTCTATACTCCACCCCCTGCAAGATATTTCCTGAAATGAATTTGCATTTTTAAGGCCTACATGAGGAACATTATGCCACCCTCATGGAGTCTGTTCCTGTTTTGACATTTTGGTCAAATTAATTCACCTGGTAAGTCATTCACTTTTAGGAGGTTGTCTTGCTGTTGCTACTATTCTCATGCTCAATTGAACCAAAGCATGTAATCACTTGTGTTTACTAACTAGACAGTTTGACAACCCTGATGTTTAAATGACATGCTGTCATACTCTGATGATTAAGTGTTCCCTTAAAGTTTTTGAACACTGTAGATATTTTAAAACAAGTTCTGAAATCCCCAATGATATAATATAAATGTACATTCCAAACAAAAGATGCAGGGAACATTCTGCAACATACCAGATTAAGACTGCATTGAAAGATCTTGAATACATATTACAGCATAGCAATTTTACAGTTTAGAATAGACATGGAGCACCTCAGAACTAATCTATATTGTTTAGGTCTTTATAGGAACTTCTTTCAACTTGTGAAAGTCCTGCAAATTAACTGATAAGTGATGTCAAAACCAGTCAAACAGTAGGCATGCAGTAGGTAGCAGTATTGCCTCTCATATGGGGTTCATTGTATTTAGATCCTGTATTTAATGCAATAACTACTGAGCTGATTCTGTTCCTGGACAAGAGCAAAATGTTTGCTAGATTCTGTAAATGCAAATGTAAATGTAAAGTACGAAAAGTATGAACATTAGGGAGCACAAGTATAATATGTCTTCCTCTTTTAAACTTTACTTTGTACCTTTTTCTCCAGCTTACAGGAAGAGGTTGACTCTTGCTAGTAGTGGCTGATGCAATACGGTGTCTCAATTCTGTTCAGATTCATAGATAATAAGATTTCATAGATGTTGTGCAATGCATCTCCTCACTGAATTACCTTCACCACCCAAAGCATCACATGCATTGGGCCTATCTATGATTCTCAGCACAACTCACACGATGTGTAATCACCTGCCCTACACTGGGCACTTGAAAGGTGCTCTATCATGCTCCATAATATAGGGGTGTCACAGACGTCTGTGCTGCCTGCTGTAAATAAGCCTCTATAACAGGCCATTCTGAGGACATAACCCCTCACAAAGTGTTTGACTACCTGGAGTCAGCACCTGTTCAAAGAAAAAGTTAAATTGTTTTATTCTACAAAATAATAAGATTTAACATTGTTGAGGCTGTTTTTCTACATTTCAACATTTCATTTCTAGACTTTTGCACCTCAAAACAATAATTTCTATAGGTTAAACTCATATTAAACTAACTGCCATGTCAAAACAAACTACTAAACAACTGCTAGATGATACAACTATCCAAAATTGTGCAATATTTATACCAAAAATTATTTTCCATCAAACCAGTTCCATGGCTTTGGCATGCAAATTATGCAATACATATTGCATTTATAAAATATATGATCATCAAAGGCTAAATGTCTTCATAATAGAGCCAAAAAGATCATTCTGTATTTTTCCACACTCTGTATAGGGCATGAAATAATGAGTGTGTTGATCCTGTGGAATCAGTGTGCAGCCTGGGGCCCCAAAGCTGGTTCAATGGGTCAGACATGCCCTGCCTGGTGTGTCTATTGTCCTGGGAGCCACATTGCCTGGCCTGCCTTGTGAAGGGAAGCAGGCTGGGAAAGAGAGGAGCAGCTTTTAAGCCTCAGGTAATTCGGGCCCGGGCGGAGTCCCTTCTGAGCACCGCCACTTCCAGCAAGTGGATTTGGGCCAGGCAACAAGCCTTTGCAGGCCTCTGTCTGGAGGTGCTCATGCGAATGATATGTTCTAAAGGAAGGAAAAAACAGGCCCAACCTGACCCAGTGTACTGGGACGATGCCCCACATGTCCACATACACAGACAGTCAAGCGCACATTTGACTCTCACGGCACTCTGCCTACATCCTTACAGCACGTTACCAGTAACTAGCCCAGTTTCCTACCAGAGCACATATAAACACACACACACACACACACACACACACACACACACACACACACACATGCACTAATAAGCACAGACACAGTCTGAACACAGACAATGTCTTGTAGTATTTCGCAGTGTGATATCACCTCTGATAAAAACTGAGCATGCTTCTGAATAATCTGACAATTTCTTTTGCTAAAGCTATTCCCGTGACGTGGGTTCGTATCTAGCGAGCACATTATGACTAAGTGAAACGGAATTCATTGATATAACGATGACCTCTGGACTCTCTAACTAATTCAACCACAATTTAAAAAAAGATAACAATGAACAGTTACTAAACAATTTTACAGGTCATGCGGCGGCTGCTAAATACAATTTGAAGTGTAGTGTTTGTATACAATAAAACGTCACTAGTGGCCACGCCCTCTCCATCCGCTCGAGCTGATGCAATTCCCTGGTAGATATAAAGCCTGGCGGTCGCGTACCAATATTCACAGCTCATCTTTTAGAATAGGCCGAAATTATCATGCTGCTGTAGGTCGGAATAGTAATATTAACCATTTTTCTGTATTGTATTTATTAGAGCTATTTACTCACATTTAAACGGTACATTAACGTGTTTTGAGGGATAAGATTAAATTATTTGTCAACCGATCATTGGAACGTTGTAAATAAGGAGGAATCGTGTAATATTTAATTCACGCAACGGCCAACAACGAAAAAGGATTTTTGTGAACCTATTGAAGGTAAGATTTGTATCTGCGTTTATTAATATTCTTTCGGATGTAAGAAAAATCCTATCAGCGTCGATCTCCTTGTTACACGTTTTAAAGGGGATATATAGTGTCAATAAATAACAAGAACGTTCGGAAATCTTATGATTTCCGGTAAACCGAGACTTTAAAAAAAAATCTTTAATTTTTTTTTAACAATTCTCCAATACTACTGGTGTCCTTCAAATCAAACCAAATGTTCCGCAGTTTGGGTCAGGCTGAAATTTAAATAAATAAATCATTTGGATGTCTGATGCGACCGCAGTCTCCTGGTTTAAGGATCTACATTAAGTTAAAGAATCACCATAACCGGAATTTAACATGGTGATATTGTAACTGTGTTTGGGCGGGGAACATTGTGTGATTAGTCTTATTGTAAAGAGCGGGGGCGAGCCCGACACTGCTGCGCAAACGGTGCCAACGCACAACGGACGCACGTGCCTTTGTTTCTCGTAATTGTTATGTACTGCGTGTAAAAACTTGAATTATTACTGTTTAAATGCTTATCTTAAGTATTCACCTGTTTAATTATCACGTTTAGATATCTTAAGGTGATTATTTAGGAGAATTCTTGACGAAATTGTGGTATTTTAGATTATATACAGCAATGGCTTGATAACACAAATCAGATTAGGGTTTGTTGAACAATGGGCGAGGTTGTCAGACACCGATATCGGTGTTGGGTCACTGCTGTGTTCGGTCACTGATGCCGGTGTGGAATTTTCCACTGCGTCCGGTCCCGCCTCAGAGCCTTGGTCACGTGATTCGGCGGTGACGCGCTCGGTCTATTGATTATTCTTTCACCCGGAGACGCGTGGAGTCATAATAAAAATGAGCAATGAGCGCGTTTTCTGTTTTGATTTCATAGAATGAACAAAACTCCTGGCAAAACAGAGATGAGTCGTTTCAACATTTCACCAGACGAAGACAGCTGCAGTTCTAACAGCAATGAGTACGCCAGTCACCAGGATTGCCCCACCAAAAAAAATCCCATTAGCAGGTAAAAATCACGACTGCAAGCTTTCGCGTCAAAGTACCAAGCAGAGAACCATACTGTCCTCATTAAATTATACATAAATGTACATAAAACATACATTATATACATACATACATTAGTATGCCATAAAGTGAGCCTGCGTTTTTGTCATTGCAGTCAGTATCCAGATATGGATGCCGAGAGTCAGAACTTTCTCCCTAATTATAATCTGGGAAAAAAGAAATATGAAGTTGAATATGTAAGTATCTTATATATTAGCTGTGCAGCATTTTAAGGAAACTCAGACACTTATAACTGAGATTTGTTTGTTTTGATTGTTTTGTGTGTGTGTTACATTTATCAGCACCCTGGCACAGCCTCGTTTGGAATGTCGGTTTTCAATCTAGGCAACGCCATCATGGGGAGTGGGATCTTGGGCCTGTCGTACGCCATGGCAAACACAGGCATCGCCCTGTTTGTGTGAGTACCCTTCCACTCATCCAGAGCCTTGCGTCATCTCTTGTTAGGGTGGGTTCTTTTAGAGTAACCTGAAGACCGTGGAACATTACTGGTCACATCAGCCTGTTGGTGCTGCCATGTTTAAATAGTTGATTTTTCCCTCTTTCCTTTATTTATGTAGTTTGTGATACCAAATGTACAAAAAAGAGAATTATCATCTTCCTGCAGTTTTTGGTTAATAAGAGGCGGAGTTTGAGTCCAACTCGGGTGGTTTGTGGTTGGCTTAGATGCATCAATTCACTTAGCTCTAGGAGAGAGAGCGAGTGTGTTTGCAAACATTTATGTTTGAGTGTGTGTGTGTGTGTGTGTGTGTGTGTGTGTGTGTGTGTGTGTGTGTGTGTGTGTGTGTGTGTGTGTGTGTGTGTGTGTGTTTATATGTGCTCTGGTAGGAAACTGTGGGCTAGGTACTGGTAACACGTGTGTGTGATGGAGTCTAGTGAGTGTGTGTGTGTTTATGTTTGAATGTGTGTGTATTTATGTGTATCTGTGTGTGGTGTGTGCATTTGCGTTTTAGTGGCCATATTAATGCCCCTGCAGGCTCGGGCGTCTGTTGGCTACATAAAGGGCAACACTATACAGTGAGATATTTTAACGCCTAACTTCTGCATCCTGGTTGCATCAGCCGATCTAAAATTGAACCTGTGGGTTTTGTGCGTAATGATCATATCTCACCAAAGTCAAGAGCTGAGGAGGACCTGGCAAATAGAGCAGGTCCTATTTAACCAAGTATCTTTAACATACGTGATATTTACATTCACACTCACTTTCCTTAATGGTTCAGTAAGATTTTAATTATTGAGTCAAACGTGAATTAGATACAGAGTTGACTGTAAGAGGTACTCTCCGGATATTCCTTAATCAAATCTCGGTTGGATGTGTATGCGTGCGTTAGATATATGTTTACAATATAATAGTTGTGAGAGGACGGATGCTCATTTATCTTCAAAACTCGAAATCGTGATTGGCTCAGACACCCAGGCTAGGGCAGGGTCCTTGGGCTTTATACCTCTCTCACTGCAAATGTCGCATAACCATACTGCATTATACGAATGCACTTACACACACACGCACGCACTTACACACACACTAGAAAGCGGCAGCATGTGTCTACTCATCAACCTTCTCTCGAAATGTTGAACAGTCTGTTTTCTTTTTTTTTTTGCCCATTCTCTCTTTCCTCCTTGCAGCACAGGAAGGCTCTGCCCTTGGCGAGCAGTAACAAGCATAATATGCATGACATGGTAGAGTGGGCTTAATAATTCATAGTGTTTCTGTGCTCTGTCTCCGGTAGCATTCTGCTGGTAGCTGTGTCCATATTCTCCCTCTACTCTGTGCATCTGCTGCTCAAGACAGCCAACGAAGGAGGTTAGCTTCACCAACTCTTAACAATTGTGTGTGTGCGCGTTTCCTGTTTGAAACCCCACATAGGGGTGGTAACAACATTTGCAACATGCTTGTTTTAGGTTCATTGGTCTATGAGCAGCTGGGCTACAAGGCCTTTGGTATGCCAGGAAAGCTGGCAGCGTCTTGCTCGATCACCATGCAGAACATTGGCGGTAAGACAACGCTGCATACCCACTGCACCTTCATACATTATGTATGAGTCTCTATAAAATAGCATACACTTAATTAGTCTCATTAAGTCAATTATCTTTTAATTCTTAATGAATTGTTGTACACGGATACAGTTTTGGAAACATTTATAGAAATGTATATAAAGGTTTGATGTCATTTCTGTGAGCAATCTAGGATCAGTGCTCTAAGTAATATATGTTCTGATCTCTCATTAATCTCCAGCCATGTCTAGCTACCTCTACATTGTGAAGTACGAGTTACCAATTGTCATCCAAGCATTCCTAGGAAAAAGTGATGGGTAAGTGTCACTAGAGTCATGTTCATCCAATTCTATATATGGTTCGGGACACCTTGTCCACCAGACTGCTTCATAGCGCCCGCGTTGCATTTGTTTCAGTACTGTGAGGATTTTAACAGGCAGCAGCTGGTGGCCGGAGAGCGTTTCAGAGGTGAAGTGTTCCATTGTACTGCAGGCAGGCTGGGACATATTTCAAGTGCCCAATCAAAGAAGGCTTTTTAGAAAGCCGTGCACTGCAAAGAACCACCGCTTGCGATGATCTAATACGTGGACACTATCCAGTGTATGTTCCCAGTTAGGAAAGTCTGCCTGCCACCTCTGAACGCGATGTCCTATTAATATACACAGATTCAATTCAAGGGTTAGAGTTAAGAGTTCTGAACTGATGAGAACTCGTATTGAAGAATCCCAAGTCCAGCATTTGCCCCAGCTTAATATTTCCATGTCACACCAGGCAGGATATTCAATGGTAAATTACATGTTTTCTTTCAGTGAGTGGTACACCAATGGAGACTACCTGGTACTTCTTGTCTCTGTCATCATCATCTTGCCGCTTTCACTACTAAAAAATCTTGGTGAGTATCTTTCTAAATTACAATATACAAATATGGGTTTTCAAGGGATACATTACCCTAGTTTTAGACTAAAGTGAATTAATAGTTAATAACTATTGTACGTCTTCTATTACAGGCTATCTTGGCTACACAAGTGGATTCTCATTACTGTGTATGGTTTTCTTCCTAATTGTGGTAAGTCAACAGATTTGCAAAAACAGATTTTAGCATCTAGGCAGATTATTAAAACCTTGACTTGTTGCATGTCAAAGAAAACAAAGACCCTGTTGAATCCTGGGAGACTCTTTGAATACGAATGCAGAAGTAGACTGCTCATTTACACATGTTTACACTGGGGGCAGGAAGAGTGTCATTGTTTTAAAGGTTTGAAACGAGACAGCCGTAGTCATGGTTCTCCCCAGTGAAACTGCTCGTTGCTCTTCAGGTGATCTACAAGAAGTTTCAGATCCCCTGCCCAGTACCTGATGACTTCATCAACGTAACGGTGAACAGCATGCTGGCGCACGTCAACACTACAGACAGGGAGGATACCTGCACGCCCAAGTACTTTGTCTTCAACTCACAGGTACAGCTGCAGAGATGAGGCCTACTTTCTGTGCACCGTTGTGTACCTTATGCGTGATGTGTGAGGAATTTTGTTTGTTTCTGTCTCTCTGCAGACTGTGTATGCTGTTCCCATTCTCACCTTTGCCTTCGTATGCCACCCTGCCATCCTGCCTATGTACGAGGAGCTCAAAGAGTAAGTCCAGGCCCACTGCCCGGAGAGAAGATGAATGTGTTTGTAGTTAAAATGCTTGCCAGGAGAATGATCTCGTAATGGCTGGAGCATTAGCATTTCTAAAGCCTCTTTCTCTCTCCACAGTCGTTCTCGGAGGAGGATGCAGGGCGTGGCCAACGTCTCATTCCTAGCCATGTTCATCATGTACTTGCTGGCCGCTCTCTTTGGCTACCTGACCTTCAGTGGTGAGCAAACAGACCCTCACAAACACTTCACAGCACCTTCTCTTAGCCTGAGACTAAAAACCACATTCACAAGCAACCCATGGCGTACACAAAAGAAAGGTCCTTGACATTTTGTCAGATTCTCCCGTTAATGGTGCATTTGGAGATAATGGCAAATAAAAGAATGGCGTAGTGACGGTTCTCCTAGGGTCAGATCCAGCATATCTTACATAAGGTCTGAGAAAGCAAGAGGCACTCGCAGCTGTCCACTGTGCTGTTTGTCATGGCAGGAACACAACATTGTGTGTTTGCAGGTGGTGAAAGACTGGAAATGTTATGCAATCAAGGACGTTTGTTTAGCTCACTTGTGTAGTAAAGGTCCCAGTATATGTAATACTTGGAGCAAAAATGCCTCAATGCCTCAGTGAAACCTGGTTATCCAATGAGTACAGATCACCTGATAATCCAGTGAGTGCAGATCACCTGGTTATCTAATGGCAAAATGTCTTTGTACTTTCTAGATGCCGTTGAGCCTGAACTTCTACACACATATTCAAAAGTGTATAAATTCGACGTGGTTTTGCTGATCGTTCGCCTGGCTGTGCTGACTGCTGTCACTCTTACTGTCCCTGTCGTGCTCTTCCCTGTGAGTATAACACCTCTGCTTACTATGACAATATTGTGTAGCCTCTTAGACATAACATTACGCTTAGACATAATAACAGCTGTGTCTTGCCAACTAAGTAGTAAAAACTTGGATGAGCAAGAGCGAACATAATACGTCATAACTGAAAGTTCATGGATTCAAAAGCTAAAAGCTATGGAGATGTCCCACAAGAGCTAAGAACGTTTTCCCTTCCATTTCAGATCCGAACCTCAGTGAACCACTTGCTAGGGGCCTCTAAAGAGTTCAGCTGGTTCCGCCACATCACCATCACGTTTTGCCTGCTGGCTAGCGTCAATGTGCTCGTCATCTTCGTCCCCACCATCAGGGATATATTTGGATTCATCGGTAGGTGCACATCCAACACACAGTCGTCGGTGTAACCGATTGGTTTAACGTGGCGTTGGAATTTAGTTAGCAATGTTACGGATGTGTTAGCAATGTGTTTCCTTCCCAGGTGCCTCTGCTGCTGCTATGCTGATTTTCATCCTGCCCTCTGCTTTCTACATCAAACTTGTTCAGAAGGAGTCCATGAAGTCTTTACAGAAGATAGGGGTAAGAAGAACCTGATGCCTCAATAAAATAAAATAATATTAGATCTACTTGTTTTCTCTCAATAACAGTTATCACAAATATCATATCACAAATATCATAAAAATTAATACAATTAATGTATGGTTTTCAAGCTAAATTCATAACAGTTTCTGCCATAAGGATACAAATCAAGCATAAAGGTTGAACTTGCTAGGTGAGAGTCTAGCTTAAAGATGTTTAGGAACAATGGAACCCGCAGACACAGATGCCAATATTACCATTTAATGTACAGCAGCAAAGGACAGTAGTGCATGCTGGTTGTTTACTGACTGCCACCTTTGTGTGTTTCCTGCAGGCCTGCTTCTTCCTGGCCAGTGGCATCATTGTCATGTTTGGTTCCATGTCTTTGATTATCATGGACTGGATCCAAAATGCTGCAGGCTTAGGGGGTCATGGCGACGGTCACTAAAGGGGTGTGGTCTTATCGTGAGTGACATGCAGGCTGGACAAGTCTCCAGTAGTGCTGAGCCACAGGCTGGTCCATCACTGTTCTTCTCACTACAGCTGCAAGCGCAAACGAAAAACCCTGCTCTCCTCCCAGCTCAGAGCAAAGACCTACATACCATTCTGAGAGAATGTGCTGAACTTTGTATAATATGCTGTTAGGCCACAAAGATGGTCGTTCTTATATATCTTGCTATGATAAATTTTTCAGTGGGTTTCTGCTCCTCTGCTGTAGTTTTTTTGTAGTGGTACAGTTCAAACATATAGCAATGCCTCACACAGAAGAATACAGACATCTTCAAGTTGAGAGACTGACTAGTTTACCAGCTCTGACTTTGTAACCAGAAGCCAACTCAACTAGAGGCTAACAGCCTGGCATTTGAGTTCTGTTTTCACCTTTGCCAAAACATTTCCAATGGTTTATAAGTTGACAAGCACTTAATATTCAGCACATGTGTATGCTGTCGATTCAAACATTACTACATTGCTCTGAAAGTATTTGTTACAATGCCATTTTGTCCATGCTGTACTAGTTGACTTGTAAAAACTTGCTTAGATATACTAATTTAAGAAATGTGCTTATTCAGAGTTGTTCACTTGAGGTAATGGTTAGTTGAACAGCAGTATTAATTTGCTGTAACGCACACTGTAATCCTATTTTAGAAGTAACATCTTTTACAGCAATAACCTCTTGGCTCAAAAGGCAAGACTGAAAGATTGATTGCAGTCCTTCTATCCGTAAGAAGGTACCAAAGTTTTTCTTTAAGAAAGAATGCTATTGTTTTAACCACACACAGTGGTTGTGAAGTATTACTACAAACCTACAAAGTCTGTGATGCTTTTTGATGACAGAGCCTTATGTTGCTATACTGACGGTACATGTCCTATAACGAGTAGGAGATTAAGAGCCTTTTAATGTTTGTACAACTTGACTTGCCATCTCAGTGTTAGCCATTGGCAGCTTTGTGCATTTCACTCATTCCCATGGGGGAGAGAATAAGAGAATGTGAAATGTTAAGAGGACTAAGGTGATGGTTGCTATGTCCACTGGTCAGTCTGTCACGGGCCCACGGAATGACACGGGCACCTTCATACAGACTTAACATGCTCTTGAGCTAAACCTCACTATGCTTCCAATCGCTGACCTCATATGTCATCAAAGAAGTCACTGTCCAACACTTATTTATGGAAGATCGTCAATGTAATCTATTTTACTATATTTATATATATATTGTAAATATGTATATATATGAACTAGAAGAAAGTGTGTGTGTGTGTGTGTGTGTGTGTGTGTGTGTGTATGTATACATATATACATATGTATATGTATATATGTGTGTGTGTGTGCATATTTTCTGTTTTGTTTTTGCCAGTTTTGCTCAGATTGTGTCCACTATGAGCTTGGCTGTTGAACTGATTGGCCCTAAACATGTACTGCACACTGGTTTACAGTAGAGACTGTCTGTCGTTGGATCAGTACTAGTCTTCCCTCCACCTCTGGCTGGAAGTTTGGAGTGGTTCCTTAAAACGAGCACAAGACTCCCCACACTCCTAGTATCTTCTGGGTTGGCCATGGGACACACTACTACTAGAATGATATTGTTGAACAAGATAGGGCTAGGAAAGCAACCCTGGATATTTTTAAAGGCCAGTCTTACAAGTGCTACACTCTTGTTTCAATGAAACACTGTATATATCATGTAATTAATGTTCAATAAAGTACAAAGTAACCCAAAAATTGTAAAGCTCTAATGATCAATTATTTTCAAACCCCTCACTTTGAAGTTCAATTACATAATAGTACATATTACTATTATTACAGTACAATAGTACATATAATAGTACATGTATTCTTAACATACAGATACAATAAATTGTAACATCAGCACTTCATATTGTACTTTAAAATAGAACATACACAGTATAGTATGTTTGAAGGTATTTATCATGGCAGTAATGTTTCTCAACAAAATAAATCTAAGTGTTTTGTTTGGGGTTTTTTTGCAAGCCAAATGGGTACATCAGGCAGAACGCAATCTGTTTTTTACATTATAAAGATTACAAACACAAACAAGAAAATGAGTCTATAATTTATTGACTAGGCTACTGGAGTTATGGCTGGTAAAACCTAAAGCAGCATGTTCTCTAAAACTCTTAAAATGTAACTCGAATACTCAAAATGTAAAGCTCTATTAACTAGAGAAGTGTATAGGCTCTGTTCGAAATAGACTACTACACACTGGATACTGCATACTGGACTCAGTATATACTGGATACTGCATACTGGTCCTCGTAGTAGTATGCAGTACAGTTTCCAGTATGCGACAAAAGCAAAGCACACTACGGGGTCACGTGAACGTAGCGTTGCATGATGGGATGCAATACACCACGAAGATAGCTCTGTTCGCGTACTGGAATATTTTGCGGAAGTAGTAGGTCATCCGGGTATGTTTCGCGTACTGGAAATTTTCATTTTGGTCACATACTGCATACGGCATACTGATTTGGGGCTCGATCAGTATGCCAGTAGTATGTAGTAGACTACTTCGAACACAGCCAATGTCTTTTTTTATTCTGGACAAAAGCACTCCCTGCTGGTCTGTAGTGTATATAACACTCCTGATAAGAATGTCACAGCTCTTATTACAAGGATGATTTTTGTTCTTCAAGTGTTTACATTTTTTCGAATGTGTGATTTGCACGTCTGAAAGTCACCGATAAATCATACCGTAGATGTTAACAAGATGACCTTTTGAAATAATAATAAGAGCTTAACCACTAATGTAAATAAAAAAGCAACAACACAGTGAATAAGAGTAAATTGAAAAAAGTAGTATAGAGCCATAAAATGAACTAACATTAACAAATCAAATTGAATTACAACAAATGAACTGAATAATAATTTAAGTAATCAACTTATATATATTTTTTATGTATATGAATAAGTAAGATTTTACAAAATTAAGTAAAATAATAATATTTCTTGTTTCAATTAGAATTGGTATTTAAGCAGAACCTCACCATTTCAAGGCTTTAAACAGGATATTCTCAGACGGAAGTGGCCTCTGAGCTTAGAGTGTCATCAGCAGGTTGCTACAGATACAGAGAGACAGGAAGAACAGAAGGGGACATGATCCCTTGGGCCACACCCACACTGATGAACGCTTCAGAACCAGTGACCTACGGAACCGGATGATGATGAATGCCATACAACTCCATGCACATATAAAGGGGATGAGAGGTACCAATATGTCATGTCAGACCACTCAAAATAATTCACATCAGAGTGGCCTGCATGCTAGACGACCTACAAGGGTACCTGACCACAAGACCAGGCACAGACATGCATGGGCCACAGTGCATCGGCCAGGGAGTATTTACGCTGGACGAGGGACCAGTGGGCCTCAGTGCTCTTCACTGATGACAGACGATTAACACTGAGCAGAAATGATGGCCGCCAATGACGTTGGAGACATGAAGGAGAGTGCTATGCAACAGCCACTGTTGTCACCCGACGAGCCTTTGGTGGTGGTGGTGTTACAGTGTGGGCAAGTGTGTCTGGTCAATACAGAACTGCCCTACGCTTTGAAAATGGAACAGTGACAAGCCCATACTACTTGAATATCATTAATCCAGAGTCGTTGTGCCTCCGCATGAACAACACAGGCCTAAATTCATCTTCATGGGCGATAATGCTCCAGCTCATAGAGGTTGCATCATTAGCGAACGGCTGCTGGAGACTGGGTTTATGCAAATGGAGTGGCCTGCACTTTCTCCAGACCTGAATCCCATAGAAAACCTATGGAATCAGCTGAGATGCCGTGTAGAGACTCGTATCTCTGTAACCCAGAACCTCAATGACCTGAAGGCCGCCTTTTTTAAGATGAACGGGACGCCATGTCTCAGCAGACAATTAGTCAACTTGAGATGTCAACAGCATGAGATGTCGTTGTCAAGCTATAATGGATGCTCAAGGGCACAAGTTTTGAGACATTAACATTTTTTGCTGGGATATACCCACTACTGTTGTTAGCTTTGTTTCAATAAATTGTATGAGATGAGGAAATCACCATTGCATGCTGCTACTTTCATGATATAATATCACTGAAGCGAGAACCTTTTTACATTTACCATAACTTTCACCTGAGTGCCAAATATCCCTTTTTGTATAACTCTTAGTGAGTAGTGTATTATTACTGCATGGGGGATAAATAATTTTTTTCACCTGGCAATAAGTTATTTGATATAGTTATTTTATAGCTTCTAATTTATATAAATAAATTAAAACATGTCAAAAGACAATCTGTTGTAGTGGAAAAGATGTTCATCTGTTTCAGAATGGTCAAATTATTGGCATGCATCAAGCAGAGAAAACATCTAAGGACATTGCTAAAGTTACTAAAATCGGGTTAAGAATGGCCCAACACATTAAAAAGTGGAAGGTGAGTGGGCAAACATCATATTTGAGGAAGGTGTGATCGGAAAAACGATTATTATATGATCATGATCGACATTCACTTAAATGTTTGGTGAAATCAAATCATAGAAAAACAGCAGTAGGATTCAGTGCTACGTTTAATAGTGTAAGTAAGAGCATTTCCACATGCACAATGTGAAGGGAACAATGTGAAAGTAAGAGCATTTTCACTCATTGATGAGGTTAACCTCTCCACGGTGAGGTTAACCACTCATCTGTGAGACTAACCACTCATTTGTGAAGCTACTAACCCCACTAACCAACAAAAGCAAAGCAAACTGTGAAAGAGTTTCAAGGAGCATGAGACATCATTTTCTCACATGGATTGGCCATCAAGTAGTATGGAAATGCATGAACATTTTCAAAACTGGTTTTTTTCAAGGAAGTCATAAATGAGGCCTTTGCTAGTGTTTTTCCTGTTCAGTTTATATGCACAAACATATAAATAGTCTGCTGTTAAGACAATGAAAATTACGTTGGTACTGACATACCGTCCATATCATGAAACAGTTGCTAATAATATAATTAAGGCAGATGCTATTTGCACCCGGGTATATGCAGCAGTATGTGTTATTTGCACCCGAGTATATGCAGCAGTGTGTGCTATTTGCACCCGGGTGTACATAGCAGTGTGTGCTATTTGCACCCGGGTATATGCAGCAGTGTGTGCTATTTGCACCCGGGTGTACATAGCAGTGTGTGCTATTTGCACCCGGGTATATGCAGCAGTGTGTGCTATTTGCACCCGGCTATACGTAGCAGTGTGTACTATTTGCACCCAACATTTTGATTTATCAAAGATTAGTACTATTCTTTTGTGTTCCATTTTACTTACAAATTATTTTACAAGAAGTGAAGATACTTTTATTTGGGGTTATGGGGTAGACCTGTTTGAATTTTGTTTTTCACTTGTGAGTCTTTTTCTTTACCATGCTTAGAATTTAAATAGCAATTTAATTATCCTAAGTCGCTTACCGCTAATGGCAGTAATCACATGGTAAATACTAAATGTAATATACACTGCCAGTGATAAATAATGTTAAAACAAAATGTAACACAAGTTAATATCTGTCTGTAGCACCCTGATATGTACACCACATTGTATGTGTCACGTTATGGTCCCCGACCCCTCCCTTTGGGCGTGTGTTTACGTCGTCTGCGTCAGTGGATCTCCGTGGGTGCAGTTGCGTCCTGTGATAATTCGTTTTACCTGTGGCTCGTCTCGTCATCATGTGGGGTTTATGTAGTTTGTCTATTTAATGTGCGTTCGCGCAGTGTCTTGTGCTCGTCGTTGTTTATACGTGTCTCTATATGAGTGTTAAACGTGCACTGTCTGCGCTATATGTGTAAAGACAAATAAAGTAACGTCTGTAGCGAACAGGATTCTGTGTCTCGTCCTTCACCCAGTCGCCAGCGTTACAGTATGATGTATACAAATATTCTTCCTGCCAGTACATTATCAGCCTCTTTAATTTTATTTAATTTCACAGAATGCAGAAGACAGATTTGACTTTTTAATTCATTTTTTCTGGATGGTTTGTACATTTTTTAAAGAAATAAATTGGGGTTTTTATTATTTACATCATGTTTAAATAAATTTTAATTTTGTGCATTGGATGGTAGCCCTCTTCACTCCATAATCTCAGTGCTCTCTGGAATTCCTCACAACTGTCGAAGGAGTATCCTTCACAAATGTTCTTTAGCTTTTCTTCCTTCTTGGGAGAAAACACAAATATTAGCTTATATAAAATAGTCATTACATTATAAGTCTGGCATATTGACTCTGTCATGCAAAAACCTTAATTCAAAAGGACTGTACATCTTTTGTTATACACATTCATGTCCTTTGTGTGTACTGAAACAACACAAAAATAGAGAACAAAAAGACAAAATTATATAATTTTACACAAAACTCAAAAAATAGACTGGACAAAATTGTTTTTGTAAGATAGCAATGCGACTGTCACGTAGGGCTACACCCCCCTCTCTGTCACTTCGGGTTCCTGTCCTCGTGTCTGTGTTGTTCCCTGCGTGTCTGTCTCCATGGTTTCCCCTCGTCTGACACGCCCGTGTCATCAGTGTCTTCACCTGTGTGTCTAGTTTAGTTCTGTGTGTGTCTTGTTTAGTTCTGTGTATTTATAGTCCCAGTGTTTCACTTATAGGTTATTGGTTGTTTTGTTCTATTTGGTTAGTTTGTGCTCTTGTTATTCATGCTCTTTGGTCGTGTTGTGCTCTTGTTATTCATGCTCTTTGGTCGTGTTGTGCTCTTGTTATTCATGCTCTTTGGTCGTGTTGTGCTCTTGTTATTCATGCTCTTTGTTCAGTGTTCTACGCTTCCTGGTCTGTGAGTTTTACTCATTTCGTTGCTCAGTCGTCTGTGTTTTCTGTAGCCTGATTTTCTAGTTTGTATGCGTTTACCCCGTGTTTGGTTTAAAGTGTTCGTTCGGTGTCTTAGTTTAATTCTTAGTATCGTCATGCCTGTTTATTTGTCAAACCTGGATGGCTCGCCCGTTATGACCTCTGCCTGTTTGAACGACTTTGATTATGATCATTCCTCTTAATAAATCTCGCTCTCCTCAGCGTTTGTGTCCGCCTCCAAGCTCTGTAGCGCCAGTTAGTGTTGCCACCTGTCCCGGTTTTCCTTCTTTTTAATATTCGGTCCCGACAAAAAATATAAATCATTTAATGTCCCGGTTTTCACTAGGTTAGTTCAAACGACTATTTGGACTGTTTCTGCACACTTGAAATCTGTCTTTTTTTCTCGCTGTGTCCATTTTACACCCCCCACCCGGTAACACTTTACGTTCGCCACTATTATGCTCCTATTAGCTCAAAAATATATCAGTGTTTGTTGGATAATAATTCTCACACTATTTCTTAAATATATATCTTAAAATGTAAAGTTAAATTGAGTGATGGACCTTTATACATAACTATTAACCAAATTCTGCTTACCGTTTCCTACTGTCTCCGTTTCGGTTCCTTTGAATTTGCGCCTTTTCGCTCCCGCGCATTCATTGGTAGACATGCGCAGATGGGTTCGCTTTTTTTTATTATTATTAAGGGGTGAAAATAGCCTCGCTGTGTGGCAAATGCTACTTGTACCCGGGTGCAAATAGACACTCCGTATAATTAAACACTTCAGAATCTCCCAAGAGACTGCATCCCATTTTAATGCTCCTCTTCCAATCTCCTACAGGTGGAGAAAAACAGTAAAAACATGTTCATCAAGAGCGATATGAATGACCATTAAGATAAAACTGTGGTACTGGAGCCTGCAACCGATCTAGATGTGCTACAGATTTATTAACACAGCCACTAAAATAACTGGCATAAAGGACAATCATTTGTCGTCATCCATTCCTGGTATTGCATTACTAAAGGAGTTGTCTATTAGTTGCAAGATACATACTTAAGTTTTATATTAGAGAAACCAAGGGAAGGCGTGTTGATCGGTTTGTTAATCGCCTTCATTACTCGTTGTATAATTTCTGTGATTGAAATACATAGGCTTTGACGTTTTATTATTTTACACACTTCAGATGCCTCTTCTACAACTGACTACAGCCACGTGCGTCCCTTCTCTACGTTCCATTAAACAAACGTGACAAACGTTGCGACGTGATGACGCAGTGATTCTCCCAGCAACCATTGCTGTTTCGTGCAGCGCCCCTATGCGGTCAATGGTGAACGCTGCAAGTCCCTGACCCACATGTGGCCGGGGCATTTTTAAAATCCATAGATACTAATTGTACAGTTCCGCGTATTCAGGTGGATCCAGTTTCTGTCGCGGAGTGGATCACATGCTATTTTAACGATCAAGGGTCACTGGGTTTTAAAAGGCTAGCTGGCTAGCTAGCCTTTCGGCTAAAGGTAAGTCTGCTCTGTTGTTGACACTCGCCGTCCGCTAACTCGCCGCTCGCGAGCAACAAGACGACGTCGGTGATTGGACGGAAAAGTCCTCGCGCAGCCGGCCAACAGCTCCCAAACTCAGTGCGCTCTAACGTATGACGCCGGAGGCCCGTTTACCTCCGGCGTTTACCCCAGCCTTCACAAAACGGCTTCTCCCCAGACCATATCGGCTAGCTAACTAGCTAAGGCAGTTAGCTAGAAATCTGTCCGCGTATCACCGACACACCAAAACAAGTTTCCTGCCGCACTTAGCTCGGTGCCTAGCTAGCCTGACGCTAGTTGGCTAACAGTTGAGCTAGCCCAGCTAGCCGTGTCTGTGAGCATTGTGGCGTTCTCTTGAGCGTCGGTAACGGTACGTCCACACCGGGACGCTCACGGTGGCGTTGGCGGGTGTGTTTGGCCGAGTGATACACAGCTACCCCCCTCCATAAGCTCTGACGAGCCCGCTAACCCCAGTTTCAGAGGTCTCCCTGGTTTGGGCCTAGTCCGGAGGGAAACGGGCATGGTGATATGGCAGTGCGAAGTTTAGACAGCTCTTCAAAGAAACCTAATTCTCGCATTTAAAGTTAAACGACGCATTCGTCGTCTGATGGAGTTAAACGTCTAGCTATCTGGATGGACATAGCAGTAAGCCGACGGTCTAGCACCACGGCAGACTCGTAATTAGCCTGTTTAAAAAGAAGTTTATCATGTCGGTTCACTTGGAGGGCCTGCGTGCAGCTGGTGTGTTTATACGAAATACAGCGCGACCTTGCAAGTTACATTTCAACTAAGCAGCAGTCTGCGACCCAGGACGGTTTTATTTTGAATTATGTTTTTCCTCTTCCAATAAAGCTGACAGACTGATATGTCGAAAGAAATCTTAGGGGGGGATGCCATATTAAGCAACGTTCATTTTTATTAAAGTGACTCATTGAAAGCATCGCAGAAATATCTATGTTTCCAATTAAATAGGCAGGCATTAATAATATAATCATAATAATGAAATCATACGTTGTAGTGATTAAACGACGCCAAGATTACACGTTTGAAATTTGATTGGTCAGGTGTCTAACAGCGCGCACGCACACACATACACGCAATCAAGATTTCATGTATGATGTCTTGTAGTAGCATGCGTTTCATCTAAATTTCATCATTGAACCTGTAGTACCCATACTCTGGTACTATGTTAAAGATTACATATAAGCTAAGAGCAAGGTATGGGATTCTGGAATCAGTGAAAAGTTAATGCCACAGGTAATTATAATGTTAATAATAAAAGATAACTGCACAATAAAGATGTTGCTAAGCCCATTTAGTAGTGCCGAAATACTCTCTAAATAGAATACTGAAATTACTCTGATTTGGTTTGCTGTCATTTCAGAGCAAACTGTGACTGTGAGCAGCAGAGACACTGAGCCAAAGATGCCCATAGGGCCTAGAAAGGGTAAGTGGACTGTAGTGGGGAAGGGGATTTATTTACTGAATAAATCTAAATTATTAGCAAACTATCCATTATCTATTTGTACATTTATGTTGATCATGTTGATGTTCTCTTCAAAACAGTTTTGGGGAAAATACTTTATCTTGGGCGGGGGGGGGGGGGGTGTGAGGCAATTAGTCCTTAACCAGGACAATTCAAATGATGCAATTGATTCTTACATTATTTTCAACCTTTAATGCTGTTATTTTAGATTTACACAATTGGTTTTCTTCTGAATCATTATTAAAATGCTTTCTCATAAGAAAGCTAGAGTTTTTAGGCATGGGTTCAACACCTGGCTGTGTGTCCTGAAAGGTGAGGGAGAGGAAGCACTTTAAGCCTTGTGTGCTATTAGGTGTGCAGAGTGTAGAGGATGGCTCAGAGGATGATGAAAGCCAGCGCTGCCCTATTTGTCTGAACGTGCCCAAGCCGGCGGAGCGTGCCGTCCCCGACAGCTGCAGCCACTCCTATTGCTTCAGCTGCATCCTGCGCTGGGCTCAGGTCTGCTTCTCCCAGACACACGCATACATGTCCTGACCCGCCACAACAAAGACGCGTACATGTCCTGACCCGCCACAACAAAGACGCGTACATGTCCTGACCCGCCACAACAAAGACGCGTACGTGTCCTGACCCACCACAACAAAGACGCGTACATGTCCTGACCCGCCACAACAAAGACGCGTACATGTCCTGACCCGCCACAACAAAGACGCGTACGTGTCCTGACCCGCCACAACAAAGACGCGTACGTGTCCTTACCCGCCACAACAAAGACGCGTACGTGTCCTTACCCGCCACAACAAAGACGCGTACGTGTCCTGACCCGCCACAACAAAGACGCGTACGTGTCCTGACCCGCCACAACAAAGACGCGTACGTGTCCTGACCCGCCACAACAAAGACGCGTACGTGTCCTGACCCGCCACTGACCCGCCACAACAAAGACGCGTACGTGTCTTGACCCGCCACAACAAAGACGCGTACATGTCCTGACCCGCTACAGAAAAGACGCGTACGTGTCCTGACCCGCCACAACAAAGACGCGTACGTGTCCTGACCCGCCACAACAAAGACGCGTACGTGTCCTGACCCGCCACAACAAAGACGCGTACGTGTCCTGACCCGCCACAACAAAGACGCGTACGTGTCCTGACCCGCCACAACAAAGACGCGTACGTGTCCTGACCCGCCACAACAAAGACGCGTACGTGTCCTGACCCGCCACAACAAAGACGCGTACGTGTCCTGACCCGCCACAACAAAGACGCGTACGTGTCCTGACCCGCCACAACAAAGACGCGTACGTGTCCTGACCCGCCACAACAAAGACGCGTACGTGTCCTGACCCGCCACAACAAAGACGCGTACGTGTCCTGACCCGCCACAACAAAGACGCGTACGTGTCCTGACCCGCCACAACAAAGACGCGTACGTGTCCTGACCCGCCACAACAAAGACGCCTACGTGTCCTGACCCGCCACAACAAAGACATGTCTGTTCCTCTCAGAGACGCATGTACATATCCTGTCTCACCACAAGAAACCTGTTGCCTCAACATAAGTCAATCAGTAGATACATGAACATGAAATACTTTGTTCCAGTTCTCTACAATTACAAAAATATCAATCACGATTGAAACCCAGCATTATTACAAAAAGACAAACTGGTTAAATGATAGAACAGCTATCTGTCAAATTTGGTTGGCTTGTTTATCTTGAGTGTATTGGTACACCAGTATTGGTAGTGCACTTAAAATTGTGCTTTTGAAGTACTAAACTAAAAAGGTTTGCCCGAACGTTATAGGCCAATTTTTATGTTCTATTTTGCAGCGTGTAGCAATCCAAGTTTTTTGATATTACTTACTGCTCTTCCTGTGTGTGGTGGTGAACAGATGGTGCAGGTCTGCCCAGTGGACCGGAGGCCATTTAGCTCAATCTGCAGACAGGACCCTTTATTGGGCTACATCAAGGTCCTCACAACACATCTTCTCTTTTATCAGTTTGATGGGAATATTTCTCACTTCTGGACTAATGGACCCATGATGTATTTACAGATACCTGTAAAAACACCCCATACGTCAACCGCGGATGTATGCAGCCGTAAAGATGGTGACACAGGGAAAGGTTTCCCAACGTACGTGACACTTTACTCTGCTTACGTTTCCTGCTCCCAGCCCTACCTCATTTATTATGGTTAAGCGGTGATGTGTTTTTCTGAACAGTGCTGTTGACCTCAGGGAGAGGAAGTCGAAAACTGGAGGAAACAAGAAGCTGATATGTCAAACATGTATGTATTGAACCAATTTACTGGAATTTTAAACCAGAGATTTAAATGAAAATTTGTGAAGCAGTTCTGTTAAATCTGCAGTGCATTGTGAATGAACTTGCAGATGATTTAATACATGGCTGAATTTGTCTTTAAATCCAAATGTAATTTTCATGTGCAGCAAGTGAATTACTGGCAGGTAATATTTTCTCCTCATTTTGTATTATGTACGTGTTGGTTCCCAACAGGTGATGGCGATTCTTCAGTGCTGAAGAAGGTTTGTTTCATATTACACTTATGTTGAATTTAACTTGATCAGAATTGATTTCTGTCCACTTTTTGAAGTTATTTCCATCCAGAAATGTATGGTGTGAGTTTGTTTAATTCCCTGTTCAGGTTAGAGTGGCGATGTGCCGCTCACAGATGTCTGCTCAGCACATTCAGCCCAGCCTGTCAGCCCAGCAGGGCCACACACTCAGCATGCTGACCCAGATTATGTGAGTAAGCTATGGGTGGACCATATACTGCAAACGCCCCACAAGAGGGGTGGACTAAATAAACAGCTCATCCTTAAAAAAAAAAAAAAAAACACAAACTCTGATGTATCGAGCCAATTAGTGTTGTACCTTAAAAGTATTTGCAAATGGAACATGTGTAATTTGAAATTCAAGAATAGATGTATTATCAGGACTGCTTCTTAAGACCAAAAATTACCACAGAATAGAATTAACATCTGTATGACCTATTGCCTCTAAGACTGCATACTCTTGAGTTTCATAAAGCTTCTCAAATATTTATAGCCGAGATGGTGTTCAGAAACCGCTTGTATCCAGGGCAATATGCAAATCCTAGTGCATGCTCAAATATATAATGGCACTGCAGGGTCATAATAATGGCTGTATGGTGCAAGCACTATTTCCTTAAGAGCAGTGATGATTCCAGGATAGTGAAGCACCCATACATAAATTGAAACAAATTTAAATGTGGGTCAAGGCACATCAGCAAGAAGAGAAATGGCTTACATTGACACCTCTGGTCACCAGCTGTTAATGTTATTGTGCTTCATGGAAAGTTTTGATTTTTGCTACCTATGAAATTTTTCATTGATTCACAATATTTAGAGTAGTTACGTCACTTCAAATAATGTGTTTATTTATTCAGAGCCTTACAAGGGAATATTTCATTATTTGTGGAACACATGTCACTTTGAATAGCTCATTACAAATAATGTATAAAATGTGTAGACTAATCATTAGTGGTATTGATGTACAGTGTAGAGTCTGTGCCTGAGGACGAGACTGTAGACGATGAATGGAGACATTGTCGAAGAAACATGACTGAGCACCAATCACTGACCGTTTCCCCTCCTACACAACTGGCAAGGTGAGGACCCACTCATAGCTGACATCAGTCAGTCAGACCCTGCAGGGGTTGGCTGTAAATGTGGTTGAGTGGTGTCTAGTAATGACCTTTTGTTTTAAAGTAACTTAACAGTTTGTTGTGGCTGTCTTATCTTCCCGGAGCAGTTTCCTCTCTAGGCAGTGCCCCCGTGCTCATGGACTTGCCCAGCAACCCTACTTCATACTATCTACCTCTCCATGTCCACTGGGTTCTGGAGTTTCTGGTAAATCCATGAATCCTGGCGGTTATGCAATGAAAAATGATTTTGTGTATTGATGTGGTTGATAACGTTCAGGCTATCTATCCATTCTTTATTTCTCAGTCCTTTATGGAAAGGTGTGTGCAGTAACGTGTCCGAAAGGTGAGGACAGAAAAGGTATGAGGGAGTCTGGCTCAAAAGGTGCCACCCAGCAAGAAGAGAACCACACACCTCAGCGTTCATCCCGACAGAGTAAGAATGGGAGCAAGGAGCCTTCGCCTGCTCAGTCTCATCCGTCTGACTCGGACTCACCTTCACCTGCTGCCAGTGCTTCAGACGACACGCATGCTTCCACAAGCAAAGGAAGGCTAACTGGCAAACAGCAGAAGGCAGGGACCAAGAGGAAAGGACAAACAAAGAAGAAGGCTACCCGACGGGCAGTGGTCGAAAGTGAGGAGGAAGAAGAGGGTGAGGAACTAGAGTCCAGACAGAGGAGTCCGGGTGAAGAATTACAGCAAGAGTTTCTGGAGTTGGGGACAGACGAGGAGACCAAAGCTGACCGCAGCCCCAGCGGAGACATGGGTGTAGATGTAGACTCAGGTTCTGAAGGTTGCGACGAAGGCGAGCAGAACATGGACATTGAGGAGGATCTTCTCAATTCAGAGTGTGGACATGTTTCACCTCTGGCCAAACAAGATGACGAGGATACGACGAGAGAGAATGTGAATGTGATCAAGCCAAATGACAATCAGACGTCATCTCAAGAGGAGCTAAATACTTCTAGAGAGGAGGTACCCGGAGGAGAACCAACGCTTTTCGAAAAGGAATACCAGAACCAGGTTCCACTTCTATGTAAAGAGCATGTACAGGGAGAAGCATCTAGTGACTCCTCTGGCTCCTTAACTTTACAACCTCAGGCCGATTTGACTACTGCATTGGTGAGCTTTTCAGACAGCAGTCTCAAACCAGAATCTGAAACTGTAGAGACAGGTGAGTGTGCAGATGATATCTCCAGATCTCTTGTATGTGGCAACATCTCACCTTATCCTGCTTCTGCTGCCTGTGTGCTAAAAGAGCCCTCAGGAGGACCTGAGACGGAGCAGAATAAATCTCTGGATACTGGTGACCATCAGGATAACACTGATTCCATCCCCATGGACTGTGACTCACCTGGATCAGAGGCCACTTCCTATGCTGCTGAGATGCTGATGGAGAGAAAGAATTCTGCTCCTGCGCCTCAGATCTCTTCTGCTTCACAACTCTCCGGCCATGACAAAGAGCAAAAGAACCAGGACCTGGAGCCGCCAAAGGACCAGAGCAGCTCGGACAAGAGAGACGGGCGGCAGCGCAAGTCTCGTTTTCATTCACCCACAAGCACCTGGTCTCCTAAGAGAGAGTCCAGAGGAGAAGGGTCACGGAGGTCACGGTCCAGGGATCGACCTCACTGTGCGGGTTCACCACGCAGAAGTCGAGGGCATGAGCACCAAAGGGAACGTGGAGGTTCCCGGCGGAATCGCAGCCGAGAGCGACGGAGCAGGAGACGATCTCGAACTCGCTCCAGGTCCCGCTCCAGGACCCGGTCCAGGACTCGCTCCAGGTCCCGCTCCAGGTCCAGGTCCCGCTCCCGCTCCAGGTCCAGAAACAGACCGAAAAGAAGAAGCGTGTCTCCAGAACGTAACGATCAAGGTGCACAATCACCACGGAAAAGGGACTCTCTGGGAGGAGAAAGCTGGCGAAGTTCCTTCCGCAGCTCAAAATGGAGGAACAATCCAGAGAGACAAGATCAGTGTTCAGCGAGAGAGTCTAACTCTTCAGGTAACGGCAGCCTCCACGAGAACTCACCAGATAGAGGTTACTCTGAAAACCCACCCTGGGTGAAGGAAAGGTCATGGGGCAATGCGAACGGCAGGGAGAGAGGGCAACGCTCAGAGGAGAGCTCTGGTGATGCTGCAGACTCCTGGTCTCGGGGAGGCTGGAACTCCGAACAAGGCCGTGGTTCTGGACGTGGCCGGACCGGTCAGTGGTCATCCGGCCTGCAGGGGGATCTTGCGGATAACTGGCGACAGCAGCGCCACTCTTTCTCAGGGACGGCGAATAGTGCAGGGAGCGACGCCTATAGTCGCTTTAACGAGAACAGACCTGGAGGGAAAAGGAAAGAGGAGAGCTTGGATACACCACTGGACCGGTCAGGCTGGTCCCCTGCTTCTAGCTGGGCGGTGCGCCGGACCCTCCCTGCTGATGTACAGAACTACTACTCCCGAAGGGAGCGAGGCCCGGGAGCAGGCAGCAGCCTCTGGAGCAGACAGGAGGAGGAACAGCCTGCCACTGGCTTCTCCAAACCCACAGGTGAACAAATGCTTTTGCTTTATCATCATTATCTGCGCTTCTGAATTTTTTTATGTATGCAATTCAAATTGTTTAAAAATAAATTCACTAGACTGTCCTGTAATTAGTCATCTCGGATAGGAAAAAAACCTGTGCCTTTGTATGTGAACATTTGGGAGTGGCTTTCAGTTGATGGAATAGTTATGGGTGTGTTCAGAGTGTGAATGTGTGAAGGTTGTAGGTTAGTTGTGTCTGTTCATTTATTTAGTGTTGGCTGTTAGGGACTTTCTGTTGTAAGAAATTCATGTTGGCCAGTTCAAATTTGGTTTCAGTTTAGTTTGGAGGATTCATTGATGTATGTAACTGGTGAGCGAGTTGTCCTAGTGGGAGATGTTAAAGGCCTTTCCTGTTTTTTCAGTCTAGTTAGTACTATGAAAAGTAAGTGTTTTGCTCTGTTTTGTTTCCGACTCTTGCGTCCTCTGGTAGACAGAGTGAAAATGCTGGGATGACTTGTTGCCAAAGTGTTTTAATAGGTGTGCAGTACCATAAAGCTGGGTGTGGCAGTCCGGGGTGTTGAGTGAGCAGTGTTCATAAATCTCCATTAAATAGTAATGTAGTGTGTTCTATGAATGCCTCTATATTGTGCAAGATACACGGTGGTTCAAGGTATTAGCAGTAAGAGTAGTCGAGAGATCTTCCCATTTATTAAATGGTATAGCTGTGGTTCGGATTTGGATACTAACCAAACCATTTTCAAGAGATTATTTGACGAGGTTTAAATGTTTGGACCCTTGCTTGATTTTTGAACATGTGTTGGTTACTCATATACTTTTAGCCAAAAAATCCCATACCATGTAACATACCATGAAAATTATATTTTATGTTACATGGTATGTTACATGGTATGGGATTTTTTGGCTGAAAGTATATGAGTCTGATGGTTGTGCTATGTGTATTTCATGGTGTGCGTGTTTGACCACCGCTAAGCTTAAAGTTCAGAGTAGCAGCTGTTACTGGGGTTATAAAATAAACCCAGTGATTGATGAGTGTCAAGCTAATTAATGCCCAAGAGCTTGGGGGTTATCACGTAGGGTTTGTTCTGTTTCTCTCCAGGTAGGTTCTTCTAATGTGGCTAGTTTGATTATTGGTGATGCTTTTCCAGATTTTTCTGATCATTGGCAGAGCTTAAAGCTTAAAATCAGGATTGATTATTACTAAACGTTTGGGACCATTTATTTTAAGTACTCTGCCAATACAACACAATATATGTTTTCCATGATGCCATTAGACATTGTCTATAAAAAAAAGACATGCTGGCAATTACAAATTTCTTTGGAAAAATGTGCTCCACGGACACAGTAATAAAGGTAAATGGATATGATAATCTTATCAATTTCCATTCCTAATAAAGTGGCTGGTGTAATCCCCCGCTTTGTGCAGTCGCTTAAATGACGGAATGCTTAACTGGGTGGGCCAATATCTAATAATCGCATCCTTTTGTTTATATTCAACGTCAACCACCCTTTTTGCTCAAGGTATTTCAGAAACTATACATAATATTGTCTGAATCTGCCCGTAAGAATTTGATGTAGTAGCAGTGCTAGTGCTGTAGTAGGAAGTGGCCCTTTGCCTCATGATTTAATTTGGCCTGGTGTTAGGACACCCAGGAAGTGGTTAACATTTAAATATTAAACATTTTCTGACTTAAGTGTGGCTATGTAACCTTTTGTCACCAGTTTGTGTTGTTGGTTGGGAGCGTGTGCTTAAGTGCTAATCTAGACAGCATAAACCCCAGCTACTTATTCCCAAATGGCCTGTGTGGCTGTTCCTTTGCAAGTCTGGTGTTCTCTGTCCTTCTAACTCAAGTAGGATGGATATTTTAGTGGCGCACCCCACTCGGCCGAACGGTGTAAAACTTCCAGAAGCCCTGCTGTGGTACACTTGTTGCAGCTGTGTGCACAATGGTGCACCACCAAAGTGGCATCTTGTCAGCCGTCCTCCTGTGGTCAGAACATGCCCAGAGTCACTTGAGTGTGGATGAGGCAGTCTCATGGTTTAGGCTTGTTTTGAGTTAACCATCCTGCTTTACATTTTAATCCCATGGAATCTCTATGGAACAAACCACCTATATCTTTGAGGATTGCTACAATAGAACCTCTCATTTTTTTAACATTGTGTCCGTGGTCATTTTTGTGTTTTGTGAGAGGGCCGTTAGCATACGTAAGGCCTTCTGTTGTTGTGCAGCCAAACGTGTAGGTCTCAGACAACCCTGATTTTATTGTGCTGCCATAAATTGTGGTGGTTAAAAATGAACAGCTTGGGTGTTTCTAAAACATCTTGGTGACAACCAAGCCCAGAAGGGTTCAGTCTGTGCTTCTGATCATCTATAATGGAATTCCACCCATCCCTGGTCAAACTAGGTTTGGTTGTTAATAGTTATTTATATAGTGACAGCAGCTCAAACCCACGTATATTTTTCTTGCTTTCATTTCAGATCTCCCACAGAGTGAGCCGAGTACCCATCTGTCTAATGAGGCGGTCCCAGCTCCTCCCACTGCTCCGCCCGCTGCTCTGCCCCTCCAGCTGGGTACGCTCGGGGTCCTGCGCTACCCACTGGGGCCCGTGGGTCCTCGGGCACCATCCGTCGGCCTCCAGCCGGGTCAGTTTGCCGTGCCCCCTCAGATACCTGTGCACCTCCACCCGTCTGGGCCTCCTCTCCAGATGCCCTCGATGACCGTGCAGGGTCTGCCCCCTCCCCCGCCACCCCCTCCCCCCGCCCAGCAGAGCGGTCTCGCCGTCCTGCCCACGGACGGCCTCCCTCAGGTTGGTGGATGGATGTCTAGGCGTGTTTGTCTTGTTGTAGACGGTGCGTGTGGAAACGAGTCACAGGGTTTGTTTGCACGATTGTGTCCAATAAGGTGATGGCCGGTTTCTCCGTGCCGGGGAAGGGGCCCCTGAGAGCAGCTACAACCAAGGGAGCAGCAGCGCAAACTCTAATGAGCGGCACGCCCAGCGGAGCCCAGCCGTCCTCCACCACCCAGCTGCCCTCCCACAGCAAGGCCCACGCCGACAGCTCCAAGAAGGAGAAGGTGAGGGCTGGCCCCCTTGAAGCAAGAACCTCCTTCATTACGCGGCACCCTGTTAAACTAACGTTCACTTTGTCACAGAAATTACAGATTCAGGAGAAGGCAGTGAATGAGGTGAAAGCTGCCATCAAGCCATATTACCAGAAGAAGGACATCACGAAGGAGGAGTACAAGGAAATTGTTCGCAAAGCTGTAGAAAAGGTAAGCTTGTCATCCTTCTCTCTCCTCCCCTTCTCTTCCACATCTGCAGATCTCCAGGCACCAGTACTGTCAGAGCTTTGAGCTTGGATTTGAGCTTGGATTTGAGCTTGGATTTGAGCTTGGATTTCATGGTGCTGTGGACTCGAACCAGTCTTCCCTTGTGGATGATCAGTCTTGAACATAATGCATCTGAACCTGGCCATGAATATTTAGAGGCACTAGAGGGTCACGTGATTGGAGATATTGTGTCTGCCAGGGGGAACAAAAACCCAACCAACTCCACATCCAGTTTTGTCAAAGATGGCGCGTGTGGGAGTAGAGTGCCCTCGTTGCCAGGCTTACATCAATGACATTAGTACATCGGGCAGAAGAATGCAAAGCTAAACGTTTATAAGTGGGGGACGTATTAAGGAGACTGACGCCAGATTATGTCCATGGGATTACGATGTGACTGTAATTCTCTCTCTTGCAGGTCTGCCACAGCAAGAGCGGAGAGGTGAACGCCGATAAAGTGGCCAACCTCGTCAAAGCCTACGTTGACAAATACAAGCACGCTCGCAAGAACAAAACGGACAAACCCTGAGGGGGCGGGGTTCCTCTGCCGCTCACACAAGTGCAATTCCTCCGACGTGGCCTGCAGCACACAGGCCCATGTGACTGGAGCCTCTTTTCATACTTTCAGACAGTAATGATTTTTCTATAGATTGCATTTTTTTTTTGTTTTAATTTGGATTTGAAATAGAGCAACTGCCCTTTAATTGCATTTTGTATTTGCTTTCCTTTTGAGGTGGGAAGGGACTGCTGTAAACATAAGTAAATGTGTGTATTGAGGGGTGGACTCGCACACGCTCGAGACACCTGGCCATGTTCGAGTGCGGTGCAGGCATTTTTCACTCTGTGCTGTAGCTGTAAGAACTGACTGGTACTTCTGGTTCTCTCTCTTCTCTCTCTGGACATTAATGAAGTAACAGCATTCAATTACATCTTCCTTTCTCTTTTGAAGTCCAGTGATCTAAGTAAATGTGCATGGGCTCCGTTATCCCGTTCATTGTGGCGGGAGCAGGTGTCGCACACGTTGCACCATGTGACTTGTGCAGACAGCTTGTTGATATGAATCGTGCTGTTGGTGTAGATGCAGGTTAATTCCCTGTACTGCGGTCTGTTCTGCACAGCCAATGTATTTATTTACGTCCCACAGCAATGAAATAAACAAGCTGTCTGTTACTCTACATTTTATTTTCCTTTTTAGAATTGTTGGGGGATGAAAATCTTTTTAAAGATATAAAGTCTGTTTAGAATTGAATTATGTGCAGGTTAACAAATGTTACCCCTCTCAATAAAGAAGAACTTGAAGTAATTGGAGATTTAAATTCTTAAAATTATGCCCATATAATAATGTAGAAAATGTATGATTGTACTTCTATAAATATGTTCACTGTGTATTATCGAACAATTTTCAAGTATGGAGATCGAACTTTTAAGTTCAATAAAATATTTTGATCCTGTAGAAGTTCAAGACATTTTAAGTGGCAACGACAGCAGAGAAACACGAACAGACCCGACAAATAGAATCCTTGCCGTCGTAAGTGGGCCCTCTTCCCATTTGCATATGCGTAACTGCTCCAACAGTCACATACAACAAGCAGCTACTTCCACACTTTCTTTGCATGTGAGCAGATTACAGGAAAAGGCTTATAGTGTGATCTAACAGACTTTGAAAACAGCATGTTTGCGAGTGCCAAGAGCGTAGGTCTGAGACGCCAGCTCCTCTAAGACGCCGGGCTTCTAGAAGCGTGCGGTGTGGGAGACACTTTACATCAGGTAGCTCCAGCCATGGTGATACATTACTAGTCTTTAGTACATCAGTTATCTTACACAGTGCAGCTGTGGAGCCCAATACCCAGCGGACACTAGGTCCCCTCTCTCCTTTCTAGATTATGTACATCATGGAGTTCACTCCGGTAACCTCAGGCTATGGTGGTAAACATGATGGGATGGACATATAGCTTCTAGCTGCCACACCCTGGGTCCAGCATGTATCACAATATTGAAGACCAGGTTGACTGATTCATCGTGCTCTCAAGCTCGTCACTAGACACTGTGATTACGGACATTTGGCACACCCTCACTGATCTCAGCTTTGTTGCATCAAGTGGTAGTCAAATCCCCATCGATTTGTTGTGACTGAGTCTGAGTACAGGTTCATGCGCCATTACTTTCACTGGCCTATTTATATAATGCAAAAGAAACGAAAGTGCACGAAGGTATCGCATGAAGAGCTGGAGCGTGATAACCATCACAAAAGGAAACCCTCGTTTCAAACAATGGCAAAAATGTTCAGTCTTTTATTTAAAAACTATAAACAGTCACCCAAGTAAATTAAGCCAACCTAGAACAGACTGTTAGGTATATGTATATAATCGCACACCCTACCGACACTGCAGAAATGGTGAAAGGGGAGAGTCCCGCTCGGATGCTAACACAACAGGCAGTTATAAATGTTACACAACACACTGGGAAGAGGACAGCTCAGGAAGCAGGGAGCTGGAATGTGGCATGGGATTAAGAATGAAAAAATAGTACAATAAAATTCCACACTATATTAAGATAGAAAAAAGGTAGGGAGGAAAATATTATATGCACAGAAAGCAAATAACACAGGTGAAAGCCTGTATAAAACTCCATGTATTTAAACCAATTTACAAATACAAAAAGAATTTGGTACGGGCGGATGGCTCGTACAGGACGCTTATAGTGGATACGTGTTGGTGGGGGTTGAGGGATACCTTCAATATTTGTGATTTTTTTTGCTCTTCTACAAAATAACATGAGATATATTATTCCATACTCTTTCAGCCAGCAAAATGAGTTCTACAAGTTATAATAGTACAAAAATGGAAAAGGAGGAGAAAAAAAAACAAAATCACAGTTCCACAAAACACGTCTCCCATCCCCCTCCCTAAACTTTACAGCATCAGTACCTTTGTAGAATATTTACAAATTTTAAGTACATTCATCCACTGCTGAGTATAGAATCACATCTCGTACAAGTAACCAGGGATAAAAAACAAAACAAAAACAACCCAAACCAAACCAACCCTACCAAAGTAATGAAACTAATGCTTCTGATACTCCAGAGCTCTCCAGTGGCTGCAGCGGCATGAAAGATGATTTTTTTTTTTTTACTTTATATTTATTCACAAATATTTACAAGAATTTCATTTAATCATATCGGTATTTATTTCAATAATAAATAAGTGAAAATATAATCGGCTCAAGTAAGAAAACCAAAGCTATCAAGTTCTAAAGGAAAAACAAAAATCTAGCCACACCTCTGCTGCCCCTGCTCCACCTCCTCATCCACTGACCCCTCCCCCCATCTCTTACCACCCAATCCCAAACCCCTGCCCTACCACCATTCCTCCAGGACCAGAAAAATGTGCTCGTTTGGTTGGGCGTGGAGAGGCGGACCTGGCGATGGGACCGGACAGGTGGCACGTTTGGAAAGAGTTGAGCGTGCGCTGGTTTCTGTGTGGCTGGTGGAAGACCCGTGGCAGTTTGTAAGTGGGGAGGTTGTGGGATGGTGCAGAAAATCCGACACACAGAGAACGGAATGGAGGGCGTGGCAAGAGGGGAGGGAGGGGCTTCGCCCCGCGGCCCGCCAACCAATGGCAACTTTACGTGCCAGCAAAGGACGAGATTTTATTTTCCATTTCAACGATTTTGGGTTCAGCTGGGCTCAAGCCTGTAGAGAGTGCGTCAGTTCATAAAGGCATTTAGCGAGTGTGGTGGAGACCTCCATACTGCTGAGGGCCAGCACGGAGAGGTGGTTCTCATGCCGCGTCACCAACCTACACACACACACACACACACACACACACACACACACACACAATTACACATACTGACAAAAGCCCCACCTAACCACACATGCTCATAATGCAGTCTGTATAATAAACAGCATCAGACCAGCCCTTCGCAAATCAATTTAAAAATGAACGACCATGGCTGAATTATTCATTTACATTTAACCCACCAGGATAGTGCAGGCATAAAACAATGTAAATGTTAATGCAGTCTTAACTACATGACGGGTACACCGTGTCAGTAGCCAGATTATAAATGTGTGACCAAGGCGCACACCAACTAAAATGAGCCTCATACATGTAATGTCATAATGGAGTTTTCCAGCACTGCTCAATGATTTTAATCTCTGTCAACGCAGTAAATCCCAAGAGACAAGAATTATAACGTATAAATTACATAAACACCTCAGACAAAATGGCTGTGAGGCAGCTTTGACCTTTGTGCATGCATTTGTACCTGTGTATTTGCACAAGGAGTGTTACTTACTTTCGTCCCCAGTCTGAATACTTGGCGATGTTCTTTAACGTTAAGGCAGCAGTTAATCTAATGTGTTTGGTCATTGGTCCCTCTTTGTCATCCTGAGAAACAGAACACACAAGGTGAGAAACAGAACACACAAGGTGAGAAACAGAACACACAAGGTGAGAAACTGTTTGCTTGTGTCACAAAATCAAATTCTCCACATTGCACCATTGACATCATGAGGAAAAACAATAAAATAAATAAAACATCATCAGACGAACGGTGTTGGGGGCCGATACTCACGGTGAAGTCCCTGAACACCAGGTTGCGTGAGCCCCGGCGCAGGGCCATGAGGGCTGCACTGGGGTGATTGACTATGGCCTTCTGCGGCCGGGGCGGAGCCGGAGCGCTGGCCGCCTGCGGGGGAGACCTGAACACAGATGATAACACTCAGCGCCATGACCAAACACAGCCACAGACAACACAGCCAGACACGACACACTCCGCACACCGACCAGACACATCCACAGACACACTCAGTGCTGTGACCAAACACAGCCACAACACTCAGCACCGTGACCAAACACAGCCAGACACAACACACTCCGCACACCGGCCAGACACAACACACTCAGCGCTGTGACCAAACACAGCCACAAACACAACAAACTCAGCGCTGTGACCAAACACAGCCACAAAAACAAACACAGCCACAAACACAACACACTCAGCGCTGTGATCAAACACAGCCACAAACACAACACACTCAGCGCTGTGACCAAACACAGCCACAAACACATGCAGCACTGTGACCAAACACAGCCACAAACACATGCAGCACTGTGACCAAACACAGCCACAAACACATGCAGCGCTGTGACCAAACACAGCCACAAACACACACAGCGCTGTGACCAAACACAGCCACAAACACAACACACTCAGCGCTGTGACCAAACACAGCCACAAACAACACACTCAGCGCTGTGACCAAACATGTTTTCCAAAGGTAAAGGCCACCAACTCCCCCTCCATTTTTTTGGAATAGCCACTCAATTATGCTACATGACCCCAGTCGTGTGTTGGAACAGAGAACACACTGGACAGGAACGCATGTAGGAAATGACCAGATGTCTCCCACAATCTCCAGAACAGACGTGATGACTGGTGTGTGTGTGTGTGTGTGTGTCGGCCAGGTCGTGTGGGGAGTACACACTTTGAAGTAGCGGGATTGCTTCCTTGCGTTTGTTCCTCCAGCTTCAGGGCAGCCAGCAGTGCGTCCCGCGAGCAGTGTTTGTCCTGCAGAACGTCAAGACGGAACAGTTCAGGACTAGGCTGTGTTCACCATCACCACAAATTACATCCCACGGCATCATCCCACCGCCAAAGAAATCCACGCTCAGACCCCAGACGTGACATTATCCACGTGTCCGACATCTAGACACGATCCAGGTCGAACCCCCCCGGGCCTGGCCCAGATCTCAGCGTCTCACCTGTAGATGCGTGATGAAGGAGAGCCTCTGGCGTGGGAAAGGGTCGCAGCCCTCCCAGAGGCACTGGCCGGGGTACGCCTCCGCACCACCGTGCTGCGTGGCCGCGTGGTAGAACACCTGCGATGGAGTCTCGAACCACCTGAAAAGATGAGAGGAGCCCAGGGCAGGGGTCAGGGGGGAGAAGGGGCGTGTCCCACGGTGCCGAGTGGCCTCCAATTGGCTCATTCATGTCTGAAACTGGTTTTGGTCATTTTGATAAACAAGTTAATGAACAGCCCAGCTACGGTGAAAGGCTTCCCAGAGAACACGTTCTTCTGCATGCGTTTGATGGGAGTTTGAATGGATCAGTGGAATGACCATCTGGGTCAAGTACCCTGGATTTCTCTGCTCTAAGAACGCACTACTCAAAAGGTCAATACACTCATTCCGTACTCATTCTAACCAATGTGCAAGTTTTTGCTGGCTAAAAAACAAAAGTACTGTCTGTTAACAGAAACCCAGAGCCTAAACTGTTAGGAAAAGCTCTCGAGAGGCATCAGTCAATCACTCCTGCTGTGCTGTTCTTACCGTTTACAGGCCTGCCATAGACATTTGAAGTTCTGCCCAGGTTTGCGAATCTGCTCCAAGGGAAGCGCTGTGGCTTGTGGGCCCTCAGAGAGAGGAAGTGAGCTCTGATTGGCTCCCTGCGCACATGGAACTGCTGGGGGTGGAGACTGTGGTGACGGTGTTGATACAGGGTGCTGCAGAACGGAGAGAAAAGGGGAACTCCCTTTACGTGGTGAAGGCTGCTAACGGGAGGCGTTCCACACTTGGGTTGCCTTTACGGCCACTAAAACCCTCCTTTATAAAGTACAGCTCACGTTAGCGGCTGGCTTGCTGACAGATTCTACAGCCCAATAACAATCATACACAAACTTGACTCACAGTGTTTATCTATACATATGCATTTCTGCTAATTCTGCAAAAAGTACAACAAAGACAGCAACATGTGTGTGTGTGTATATATATATACACATATACATATACATATATATATATATATATATATATATATATATATATATATATATATATATATATATATATATATAAATAAAGAAAAACCTCATTCATGGATATAGTAACTCCTAAAAAGTAATAGGATGAACAGAACACACTGATGGAAATTTAGGCACAGGAATGGACACTAGCATCTGAAAATTAGCAACCGAGATGGTGAGAAAGCACAGGAAGAAAAAACCCAGCTAAATCCATCAAGAGTCTTGAACTCGGTGGAGGAATTCAGTCAGGACAGCGAGAGGAATTCAGTCAGGACCGTGAGAGGAATTCAGTCAGGACAGTGAGAGGAATTCAGTCAGGACAGCGAGAGGAATTCAGTCAGGACAGCGAGAGGAATTCAGTCAGGACAGCGAGAGGAATTCAGTCAGGACAATGAGACAGCCTGATGGTGCCAAGAGGAGCACAGCAGGCGTTTTCCAGTCTAGTAGCTTTTAGGTTTAATATTTCATTACTATAGATTGAGCTCGTGGACACAATGCCAGCCTGGAGAAAGTGACTGAGGCCAACTCTAACAGACTGGCACTGTGAAGCAGTATAAACTAAACAGAGTAAATACAATCATTTAAACAACAACGCCATGAAGGAAACGTCTGGTCTACACAGTTGGTTAGGAGGAGATGCAGACAGCGCCAAGGTCGTGACTCCCCACCGAGGACTCGTACGGTCACACTGGAGAGGATCGAGTTGCTCTGGATGAGGCCATCAGGCAAGCACTAAACATGAATGTTTTACAAGGCAACCACTTAAATCAGATTCACTGATGCAGATTCACTGTCAGTTAACATACAGAAAAGTCAACATCGGAAAACCAAAAAACACCACCAAATGCCTGGTCAGTATCAGGCATTCTGCCATTAAACGACCATCCAAACAGAGACACTTCATTAACATGTCTTTTAAAACATAATGCAAACTGCAGTTTATGATGTAAAAGTTCAGAGTATAGTTTCAGTTCTATGAACACCACACCATTTTGCAGCGAGTGACCTCTGACCTGTTGAACATGTGCCCTACCCCTTTAATCATTACTGTTGGGATCATCTTAAACGAGAGTGTATGCTCCAACATTTAAAAGATCTGTTTCACGATGCTTTTAGCAAACCCGGCCACAGATGAAACACTTCTGAACTGGCGAATCAGATGACGTATTTGAATGAGTGACTTCTGAACTGACAAATCAGATGTCCCCACTGAACGTCATGTTTGAGGAACAGCCTCAACACTTCACATAATAACCTGCATGCATGCTACACTCTGCCATATTGGGTTACACGCTCTAAGATTACACATCAGCTGTTCGAAGGTTAACCACAGTCCTGAACTTTGTGCTCCGTTGTTTTAAGACACAGTAAAGTGATGGTGGGTAACTGCAGACCGCCGAAATACACACTGCAATTAATATCGTTTTTCTGGAGTTAAAAATAAAATACAAAACACTTCCATGTTTTAAAAATAAATAAATAATTTGGGTTCAATAGTATATACAATACAAAAAAAAAAAAAAAAAAGCTAAATTAAATAATTTAGAGAAAACATTATAAGAATACATCAATTGTATTAGCAGAAAGCACCCACTTATTTGTCTGTTTCACAGTATTACAGCATTGCTTGTTTACTGGCCATCTATAATTGATGTGGTTCAAAAGTTTAACAAAATAAATTCATGCTTGCAATTCATCATGCATTTCTGATTGTGATATAATGCAGTTTGGGTTGCTGTTTCTTCCTTACAGTTATGGGTCAGCTACTGTAAGAAGGTGCCATTTCAGGCCCACGGGTAACAGATGCTCCACAGACAACACAAGCTGTACACAAACGGTCCAGTGCTCAGCACCAACTAGCAGAGCAAATACACACAATACTACTACACAGAGCACCAGAGAAATAAACACATACACACAATAACTAAAGACCAAACTATCAGCTCAGGCTCTGCTCGTTATAATGCTGGCAGGTGGGAATGAGAGGGCTCCTCTGATAGGGGAGATTCTGGTGGACCTCTTACCTGGGCGGAGGGTTCTGGAAGGGGCGGGGGAGCGCCGGGTCTCTGCTGCACCGCGCTCTCTATTGCTACTTTTGCTACTGTGCTTGGGTCGGCGCCGGCCGGGACGGCCACCATGGTGGCGCTGCTGCCAGCGTTGTTGGGGTCGCTGATGGTCACTATCCTCACGCCCACCTTGTTGGGGATGCCCGAGGCGGGCGCTCCCCGCTCCCAGTCGTCCGCCGGCCTCTTGAGCGCCCTCCCCTCCGCCGTGCCGTTGGTGGGCGGCTCGGTCAGGGGGGCGGCGGGGGGGCCGTGAGGCGGGCGCGTCTGCTGCTGCTGCCTCGGGTCGGGCCGCGGGACCGTGGGGCCGTTGGAAATGTCAGCGCCGGAGCTTTTGGGTCCGTTGGCCAGGCGCTCTACCGGTTCGGCTTTGGCAGTGGCCTGCTGGGGGGGGAGGGGGTCGGCGGGGGTGGGCGGGGCGTGCGCTCTGGACAGCGCCACCTCCCCGTTGCCCATGTGTCTGGAAGCTTTGTGATTCGGAATGTTTTTGCCGGGGTGGGTCCCGCCGCCCACGTCCCCGCGTTCAAAGTCACACACGCCGTTCACCAGGAGCTTTCTGGGCTCGGAGGCGGGCGGCCCGCCCGGCGCCTGCTTAGCCGCGGGGTCAGCGGCTTGCGCGACGGGGCCGTTGAGCGTGGGCGCCCCCTGCTGGGTCTCCGGCTGGCTGTTCCCTGAGTGGTACGGAGGTAGACTGGAGTCGAACTTCCTCCCGTTGACCAGCTTGGCCCCGTCGGCCTCCGCCGGCTGCCCGTTGCTGGCTTTGGTGGGGCCTTCCGTGACCATGGAGTTCTCCATCACCTCGATCTTCCGCTCGTGGACGTGAAGCCCCGTGGCGTCCTTGGCCTCCTCCTCCTTTTGGCAGATGATTTTGTCACCTCTGAAGGGCGGGACGGGGGCGGCGCCGGCGGGCAGGGCCGACGGGAGGGGCGGGGTCAGCTGCAGGCCCAGCGTCTGTGGCGTGGCGCTGATGGTCAGGCCGGTCGGAGAGACCAGCGTCGACTGCGCCCCCTGGCTGCCGGCGGCGGGCCGCGTTGGGGAAGCCGGAGTTTGGCACCACCGCGAAGGTGACCTGGTTGCTGGGCGCGGCCTGTAAGATGGCGGCGGGGTTGGAGGCGGAGATGATCTGGCCCGGCAGGATGGAGATGGGCACCGTCTGCACGGCGGCCCCGGCCTGCAGGGGGCTCTGAACCAGCTGCACGTTCAGCTGCTGGGTCTGCGGCGCTCCCGGGCCGCTGCTGGTCACCTGGTAAACTACCTGCGGGCTGGGGGCCCTGGTGCTGGCTGGGGGCGGGACCTGGG